>NW_028242587.1:0-381487 GCF_964263255.1 Lissotriton vulgaris
GAAGATGGGGAGTGATGTTGTCTGTCTGAGGTGGAGTGTAAGGGCGTTCCATGCTTTGGCGGCGAGGAAGGAGAAGGAGAAGGAGCGGCCTCCCGATCTGGTCTTTCTGGTGCGGGGGACCACGGCGTAGGAGAGCTGGGCTGATCGTAGGGTCCTTTGGGAGTGCCTGGAATTTGAGCCGGCTGTTCAGGTATGCTGGTCCGGTGCCTTGGAGGGCCTTGTGTGCGTGGGTGAGCATCTTAAAGGTGATTCTCGCCTCGACGGGGAGCCAGTGGAGTTGTGCGCAGATGCTGAGAGATGTGGCAGTGTTTTGGCAGGTTGAGGACCAGTCTTGCGGCGGCGTTCTGGATGTTCTGTAGCTTGCGGATGATGATTTCGTTTATTCCGGCGTAGAGTGCGTTGCCGTAGTAGTCTGCTGGTGACCAGGGCGTGAGTGACTGTCTTTCGGTGTTCGAGGGGGATCCATTTGAAGGTCTTACGAAGGAGGCGGAGGGTGTGGAAGCAGGAAGATGAGACAGATTTGATCTGGCGGTCCATTTTGAGCTCGGAGTCCAGGATGATTCCCAGGTTGCGTGCGTGGTTTGTGGGGGTTGGCGGGTTTCCAAGGGCGGTGGGCCACCAGGTGTCGCTCCAGGCGTCGGGGTTTGGGCCCATGATGAGTACTTCTGTTTTGTTGGTGTTTAGTTGTAGGCAGCTGTTTTTCATCCATTTGGCGACCACAAAGACTGCTGGGGTGGCGCTCCTGGTGTCAAAGCGATTTAAGGGGAAGCAGTTACACCGGGGGACAGAGGTTAAAGGGAGACTCCTATCCTGCAGGTTCTCACTGGGTGCTCACACCTTCACGGTGATTGCGGTTTATGCGCCAAATGAGGGGCAGGAGAAGTTCTTCCACCAAGTGCTTACTGAAGCAGCGGCGGCACCTGATAGACACGTTCTGGTTGGGGGGACCTCAATTTAGTTTTTGACAACCTACTTGACAGGTCAGCGCGGCGATCCACGCAGGCAGGCACTTTATCGGAGGGGGGACGGAACAGATTGTCAGTACTGGGTATGACGAACTTGTGGCGCTCCCTCCACCCGGACGACCGGGACTACACATATTACTCCAACGCCCACAAAACCTATGCGCGCCTAGATTATTTTCTAACATCCACTTCATTTAGAGCGCTGGCGTCAAGCGTTGAGATAGGAGCGGCAGCCCTTTCCGATCATGCACCACTCACAGCGGTGTTTACCTTTCCACCGGTGGGGCGCAGTGCCCGTTGCTGGAGGCTTAGGGACACGCTGCTGCACAGACAGGGGGTTGTGGCCAAGATCAAGGAAGCTATAGCTGAATACCTGGTACACAACACACCGACGGACACTTCACATGCAACACATTGGGCAGCACTCAAGGCAGTCATACGGGGCGAGTTCATTGCAATCGCGGCAGCAGACAATGCGGAGAGGGCCCGTAAGAGAGACGAGCTCTCTGCCCGCACGAAGGAATTGGAGCAGGTACACCAGAGGACCGGGGCGCCGCGGGTGTGGAAACAGTTGTGAGTGGCACGTCAACAGTTAGCAGCACTAGATCAAGATAGAGCAGAATACACGGCACTACGGGTACGACATGCATACTACACGGGAGGCGACAGATGCGGGAGGCTGTTGGGTCGGGCACTCCGCGAACAGCAGCAACGACACTCGGTGCAGGAAATACACACGCAGGACGGAGTCACAGTGACGGAGGACGGAGCTATAGCGCAGGCATTTATTGACTTTTATACCACACTATACGAGGGGGCTGCTCTGGATCCAGCGGACGGGGCGGCCTTCCTGGACTCTGTGTTCATACCCGCTTTATCGATGGAACAATCAGAACTCCTTGACAGGGAGATCCGTCCTGAAGAAGTCATTGCCGCGATCTCCCCCCTCAAGCTGGCCAAGGCGCCGGGACCGGATGGCTTCACCGCCGCCTTTTACAAAACATTCTGCCCCCAGGTTGCTCCGTTGTTGACTGCCCTCTTTAATTCCTTCTCGGAGCCCGGCGCCATCCCAAGAGATCTGATGAGTGCCATGATCTTGGTCATTCCCAAACCGGGGAAGGACCGAACGCAATGCGGGGCCTACCGCCCTATCTCGCTACTTAGCATAGATCTGAAGCTTTACACCAGTATACTGTTGAAGCGGCTGGGCCCACTTATGCCTGGTCTGATTGATCCGGACCAGGCCGGCTTTATACCGGAGCGCCAGACGGTCGACAAGATAAAAAGAGCACTCCACTTAGTGGAACGAGCCTCCAGTTTGCCAGGAGAGTTCATGATGTTGGCAATTGATGCGGAGAAGGCCTTCGATCATGTCCACTGGCCGTACTTGGAACAGGTGCTCATCAAGGCAGGGTTAGGCTCGAGATTTCGTACGTGTGTTCTGAACTGCTATACCTTCCCCATGGCGTCGGTTCGGGTGAATGGCTGCTCATCGTCCGTATTCCCCGTCGAACGCGGAACTCGGCAGGGGTGTCCACTCTCGCCCCTGCTCTTCGCGCTGTATATGGAACCCCTGGCGCAGGCCATGCGATCGCATCCCTCCATTAAGGGGATTAAATTTGGGGCTGATATCCACACGATTAGCTTATACGCTGATGACGTCTTGCTTTCCTTTGCTTCTCCTGCGGCATCCCTGCTGGCCGGGGCGGCCATCCTGGATGCGTTGGCGAAGGCCTCTGGCTTTAAGGTGAACATGACGAAATCAGTAGCACTTGACCTTTCCTTGGAGGCACACACGCGGGCCTCCCTAGAAGCACAATTCCCCTTCCAATGGGCAGACGGTGCAGTCCCCTACCTGGGCATACAATTGGCGGCCACGCTACCAGAAACGGTGCATCTCAACTACGCTAACCTTAGTCGCACCATCCGCGCGGAGGTCGGGCGGTGGCGGCACCTCCCACTATCTTGGCTGGGCCGAGTGGCAGCAGTAAAGATGATAATCCTCCCGCAAGTTTTATACATTTTTCGTGCTAGCCCGCTCCGTCCCCCGGAGGGATGGATTCGCCGCACGCAATCGGAGCTGGCTCAGTTTGTGTGGAACGGGAAACGGCCCAGACTCAAGCTGAGGCTAGGGATGCTTCCCCCGGAGAGTGGTGGGCTGGGCCTGCCGGATTTGCGTCACTATTACCAGGCGACCCAACTCAGAACCCTAGTGGAATGGAGCAAATGGGAATCGGAGCGCCATTGGTTGTTCCAGGTCCAAGCGGTCGCGGGCGTCCACTCCAGGAGGTGCCTTTCCTGCAGCGACAACACCGACCCCCTAACCTATACGCCTCCTTCGTCACAAGGGTACCGCTAGAGGTATGGGATCGAACATGCTTCTTACACGACCTGACGACCTTCCCGTCTCCCCTCACACCCCTGTTAGAGAACCCTGACTTTGGCTCGGGTAGGGATGTCCAGGCCTTTGCACGGTGGCGCCCAGCAGGATGCCGATGCCTCTTTCACATGTATTCAGATGCGGGAGTGATGCCTTTTGAGGAATTCCGGAAGACCTATGACCTCCCGGAGGCTGAAGACCTTAGTTATCTACAGGTCCGACATTGGGCGCTTCAACCCCAGATCCGTGGAGACGCTACACGCAAGCTCAGTACATATGAATACTGGCTTCTCTCGCGCACCACAGATAAGCGACTCATTTCAGACATATATCGGCTCCTCTTGGACAGATACTCGCGCGTTTATAATGCAGAGCGGCTAGATGGGAGAGGGAACTGGGGCGGACTCTGCCCAACAAAGAATGGGAGGACATTTACTACCGCGCCACACACACACAAGATGCGTGAGGTTTGGCACCTCACGCAAGATACGTGAGATTCGGTATCTCACGCGGGATGCGTGAGGTTTGGCACCTCACCCGGGATGCGTGAGGTTTGGCACCTCACCCGAGATGCGTGAGGTTTGGCACCTCACCCTAAATGCGTGAGGTTTGGCACCTCACGCGAGATGCGTGAGGTTTGGGACCTCACCCGAGATGCGTGAGGTTTGGGACCTCACCCGAGATGCGTGAGGTTTGGCACCTCACCCGAGATGCGTGAGGTTTGGCACCTCACCCGAGATGCGTGAGGTTTGGCACCTCACCCGAGATGCGTGAGGCTTGGCACCTCACCCGAGATGCGTGAGGCTTGGCACCACACGCGAGATGCGTGAGGTTTGGCACCTCACCCGAGATGCGTGAGGGTTGGCACCACACGCGAGATGCATGAGGGTTGGCACCACACGCGAGATGCGTGAGGGTTGGCACCACACGCGAGATGCGTGAGGGTTGGCACCTCACGCGAGATGCCTGAGGGTTGGACCTCACGCGAGATGCGTGAGGGTTGGACCTCACGCGAGATGCGTGAGGGTTGGCACCTCACGCGAGATGCGTGAGGTTTGGCACCTCACCCGAGATGCGTGAGGGTTGGCACCTCACCCGAGATGCGTGAGGGTTGGCACCACACGCGAGATGCGTGAGGGTTGGCACCACACGCGAGATGCGTGAGGGTTGGCACCACACGCGAGATGCGTGAGGGTTGGCACCTCACGCGAGATGCGTGAGGGTTGGACCTCACGCGAGATGCGTGAGGGTTGGACCTCACGCGAGATGCGTGAGGGTTGGCACCTCACGCGAGATGCGTGAGGTTTGGCACCTCACCCGAGATGCGTGAGGTTTGGCACCTCACCCGAGATGCGTGAGGTTTGGCACCACACGCGAGATGCGTGAGGGTTGGCACCTCACGCGAGATGCGTGAGGGTTGGCACCTCACGCGAGATGCGTGAGGGTTGGCACCTCACGCGAGATGCGTGAGGGTTGGCACCTCACGCGAGATGCGTGAGGTTTGGCACCTCACGCGAGATGCGTGAGGTTTGGCACCACACGCGAGATGCGTGAGGTTTGGCACCTCACCCGAGATGCGTGAGGTTTGGCACCTCACGCGAGATGCGTGAGGTTTGGCACCACACGCGAGATGCGTGAGGGTTAGCACCTCACGCGAGATGCGTGAGGGTTGGCACCTCACGCGAGATGCGTGAGGTTCGGCACGGGGCATGCCTACGATGATGTCAGCGGCCGTGCCCAGTTCCCCGTGCTCACTATTCAGCGTCTTTTGGTGAAGGAGGAAGAGGATCTTGGGGCTCCGTTTCTCTGCAAGGCCAGCTTTGTTCTTTTGATCGGTGGAGAGTTCTGGGTGCCTGAAATCTGCTACAACGCTCGCTGAGCTGCAGGAGGAGTTTAGAATCTGTAGAGACTTCTCTTCTTGATGGGTTCCCGGTGAGGCTAGGTTTTGGGGGGATTACCTGTCACTAACCCAGATTCAGAAGTAGAGTCAATCCATCAATCAGGAGTTTGTTAAAGCGCAACTACTCACCCGTAAGGGTCTCAAGGCGCTAGGGGTGGGGGGTGCAGGTTCCATTCCATCAAGGAGGGGGTCTGTCGAAGAGCCAAGTTTTGAGGTTTCTTGCGAAGATGGGGAGTGATGTTGTCTGTCTGAGGTGGAGTGTAAGGGCGTTCCATGCTTTGGCGGCGAGGAAGGAGAAGGAGAAGGAGCGGCCTCCCGATCTGGTCTTTCTGGTGCGGGGGACCACGGCGTAGGAGAGCTGGGCTGATCGTAGGGTCCTTTGGGAGTGCCTGGAATTTGAGCCGGCTGTTCAGGTATGCTGGTCCGGTGCCTTGGAGGGCCTTGTGTGCGTGGGTGAGCATCTTAAAGGTGATTCTCGCCTCGACGGGGAGCCAGTGGAGTTGTGCGCAGATGCTGAGAGATGTGGCAGTGTTTTGGCAGGTTGAGGACCAGTCTTGCGGCGGCGTTCTGGATGTTCTGTAGCTTGCGGATGATGATTTCGTTTATTCCGGCGTAGAGTGCGTTGCCGTAGTAGTCTGCTGGTGACCAGGGCGTGAGTGACTGTCTTTCGGTGTTCGAGGGGGATCCATTTGAAGGTCTTACGAAGGAGGCGGAGGGTGTGGAAGCAGGAAGATGAGACAGATTTGATCTGGCGGTCCATTTTGAGCTCGGAGTCCAGGATGATTCCCAGGTTGCGTGCGTGGTTTGTGGGGGTTGGCGGGTTTCCAAGGGCGGTGGGCCACCAGGTGTCGCTCCAGGCGTCGGGGTTTGGGCCCATGATGAGTACTTCTGTTTTGTTGGTGTTTAGTTGTAGGCAGCTGTTTTTCATCCATTTGGCGACCACAAAGACTGCTGGGGTGGCGCTCCTGGTGTCAAAGCGATTTAAGGGGAAGCAGTTACACCGGGGGACAGAGGTTAAAGGGAGACTCCTATCCTGCAGGTTCTCACTGGGTGCTCACACCTTCACGGTGATTGCGGTTTATGCGCCAAATGAGGGGCAGGAGAAGTTCTTCCACCAAGTGCTTACTGAAGCAGCGGCGGCACCTGATAGACATGTTCTGGTTGGGGGGACCTCAATTTAGTTTTTGACAACCTACTTGACAGGTCAGCGCGGCGATCCACGCAGGCAGGCACTTTATCGGAGGGGGGACGGAACAGATTGTCAGTACTGGGTATGACGAACTTGTGGCGCTCCCTCCACCCGGACGACCGGGACTACACATATTACTCCAACGCCCACAAAACCTATGCGCGCCTAGATTATTTTCTAACATCCACTTCATTTAGAGCGCTGGCGTCAAGCGTTGAGATAGGAGCGGCAGCCCTTTCCGATCATGCACCACTCACAGCGGTGTTTACCTTTCCACCGGTGGGGCGCAGTGCCCGTTGCTGGAGGCTTAGGGACACGCTGCTGCACAGACAGGGGGTTGTGGCCAAGATCAAGGAAGCTATAGCTGAATACCTGGTACACAACACACCGACGGACACTTCACATGCAACACATTGGGCAGCACTCAAGGCAGTCATACGGGGCGAGTTCATTGCAATCGCGGCAGCAGACAATGCGGAGAGGGCCCGTAAGAGAGACGAGCTCTCTGCCCGCACGAAGGAATTGGAGCAGGTACACCAGAGGACCGGGGCGCCGCGGGTGTGGAAACAGTTGTGAGTGGCACGTCAACAGTTAGCAGCACTAGATCAAGATAGAGCAGAATACGCGGCACTACGGGTACGACATGCATACTACACGGGAGGCGACAGATGCGGGAGGCTGTTGGGTCGGGCACTCCGCGAACAGCAGCAACGACACTCGGTGCAGGAAATACACACGCAGGACGGAGTCACAGTGACGGAGGACGGAGCTATAGCGCAGGCATTTATTGACTTTTATACCACACTATACGAGGGGGCTGCTCTGGATCCAGCGGACGGGGCGGCCTTCCTGGACTCTGTGTCCATACCCGCTTTATCGATGGAACAATCAGAACTCCTTGACAGGGAGATCCGTCCTGAAGAAGTCATTGCCGCGATCTCCCCCCTCAAGCTGGCCAAGGCGCCGGGACCGGATGGCTTCACCGCCGCCTTTTACAAAACATTCTGCCCCCAGGTTGCTCCGTTGTTGACTGCCCTCTTTAATTCCTTCTCGGAGCCCGGCGCCATCCCAAGAGATCTGATGAGTGCCATGATCTTGGTCATTCCCAAACCGGGGAAGGACCGAACGCAATGCGGGGCCTACCGCCCTATCTCGCTACTTAGCATAGATCTGAAGCTTTACACCAGTATACTGTTGAAGCGGCTGGGCCCACTTATGCCTGGTCTGATTGATCCGGACCAGGCCGGCTTTATACCGGAGCGCCAGACGGTCGACAAGATAAAAAGAGCACTCCACTTAGTGGAACGAGCCTCCAGTTTGCCAGGAGAGTTCATGATGTTGGCAATTGATGCGGAGAAGGCCTTCGATCATGTCCACTGGCCGTACTTGGAACAGGTGCTCATCAAGGCAGGGTTAGGCTCGAGATTTCGTACGTGTGTTCTGAACTGCTATACCTTCCCCATGGCGTCGGTTCGGGTGAATGGCTGCTCATCGTCCGTATTCCCCGTCGAACGCGGAACTCGGCAGGGGTGTCCACTCTCGCCCCTGCTCTTCGCGCTGTATATGGAACCCCTGGCGCAGGCCATGCGATCGCATCCCTCCATTAAGGGGATTAAATTTGGGGCTGATATCCACACGATTAGCTTATACGCTGATGACGTCTTGCTTTCCTTTGCTTCTCCTGCGGCATCCCTGCTGGCCGGGGCGGCCATCCTGGATGCGTTGGCGAAGGCCTCTGGCTTTAAGGTGAACATGACGAAATCAGTAGCACTTGACCTTTCCTTGGAGGCACACACGCGGGCCTCCCTAGAAGCACAATTCCCCTTCCAATGGGCAGACGGTGCAGTCCCCTACCTGGGCATACAATTGGCGGCCACGCTACCAGAAACGGTGCATCTCAACTACGCTAACCTTAGTCGCACCATCCGCGCGGAGGTCGGGCGGTGGCGGCACCTCCCACTATCTTGGCTGGGCCGAGTGGCAGCAGTAAAGATGATAATCCTCCCGCAAGTTTTATACATTTTTCGTGCTAGCCCGCTCCGTCCCCCGGAGGGATGGATTCGCCGCACGCAATCGGAGCTGGCTCAGTTTGTGTGGAACGGGAAACGGCCCAGACTCAAGCTGAGGCTAGGGATGCTTCCCCCGGAGAGTGGTGGGCTGGGCCTGCCGGATTTGCGTCACTATTACCAGGCGACCCAACTCAGAACCCTAGTGGAATGGAGCAAATGGGAATCGGAGCGCCATTGGTTGTTCCAGGTCCAAGCGGTCGCGGGCGTCCACTCCAGGAGGTGCCTTTCCTGCAGCGACAACACCGACCCCCTAACCTATAGGCCTCCTTCGTCACAAGGGTACCGCTAGAGGTATGGGATCGAACATGCTTCTTACACGACCTGACGACCTTCCCGTCTCCCCTCACACCCCTGTTAGAGAACCCTGACTTTGGCTCGGGTAGGGATGTCCAGGCCTTTGCACGGTGGCGCCCAGCAGGATGCCGATGCCTCTTTCACATGTATTCAGATGCGGGAGTGATGCCTTTTGAGGAATTCCGGAAGACCTATGACCTCCCGGAGGCTGAAGACCTTAGTTATCTACAGGTCCGACATTGGGCGCTTCAACCCCAGATCCGTGGAGACGCTACACGCAAGCTCAGTACATATGAATACTGGCTTCTCTCGCGCACCACAGATAAGCGACTCATTTCAGACATATATCGGCTCCTCTTGGACAGATACTCGCGCGTTTATAATGCAGAGCGGCTAGATGGGAGAGGGAACAGGGGCGGACTCTGCCCAACAAAGAATGGGAGGACATTTACTACCGCGCCACACACACACAAGATGCGTGAGGTTTGGCACCTCACGCAAGATACGTGAGATTCGGTATCTCACGCGGGATGCGTGAGGTTTGGCACCTCACCCGGGATGCGTGAGGTTTGGCACCTCACCCGAGATGCGTGAGGTTTGGCACCTCACCCTAAATGCGTGAGGTTTGGCACCTCACGCGAGATGCGTGAGGTTTGGGACCTCACCCGAGATGCGTGAGGTTTGGGATCTCACCCGAGATGCGTGAGGTTTGGCACCTCACCCGAGATGCGTGAGGTTTGGCACCTCACCCGAGATGCGTGAGGTTTGGCACCTCACCCGAGATGCGTGAGGCTTGGCACCTCACCCGAGATGCGTGAGGTTTGGCACCACACGCGAGATGCGTGAGGTTTGGCACCTCACCCGAGATGCGTGAGGGTTGGCACCACACGCGAGATGCGTGAGGGTTGGCACCACACGCGAGATGCGTGAGGGTTGGCACCACACGCGAGATGCGTGAGGGTTGGCACCTCACGCGAGATGCGTGAGGGTTGGACCTCACGCGAGATGCGTGAGGGTTGGACCTCACGCGAGATGCGTGAGGGTTGGCACCTCACGCGAGATGCGTGAGGTTTGGCACCTCACCCGAGATGCGTGAGGTTTGGCACCTCACCCGAGATGCGTGAGGTTTGGCACCACACGCGAGATGCGTGAGGGTTAGCACCTCACGCGAGATGCGTGAGGGTTGGCACCTCACGCGAGATGCGTGAGGGTTGGCACCTCACGCGAGATGCGTGAGGGTTGGCACCTCACGCGAGATGCGTGAGGGTTGGCACCTCACGCGAGATGCGTGAGGTTTGGCACCTCACGCGAGATGCGTGAGGTTTGGCACCACACGCGAGATGCGTGAGGTTTGGCACCTCACCCGAGATGCGTGAGGTTTGGCACCTCACCCGAGATGCGTGAGGTTCGGCACGGGGCATGCCTACGATGATGTCAGCGGCCGTGCCCAGTTCCCCGTGCTCACTATTCAGCGTCTTTTGGTGAAGGAGGAAGAGGATCTTGGGGCTCCGTTTCTCTGCAAGGCCAGCTTTGTTCTTTTGATCGGTGGAGAGTTCTGGGTGCCTGAAATCTGCTACAACGCTCGCTGAGCTGCAGGAGGAGTTTAGAATCTGTAGAGACTTCTCTTCTTGATGGGTTCCCGGTGAGGCTAGGTTTTGGGGGGATTACCTGTCACTAACCCAGATTCAGAAGTAGAGTCAATCCATCAATCAGGAGTTTGTTAAAGCGCAACTACTCACCCGTAAGGGTCTCAAGGCGCTAGGGGTGGGGGGTGCAGGTTCCATTCCATCAAGGAGGGGGTCTGTCGAAGAGCCAAGTTTTGAGGTTTCTTGCGAAGATGGGGAGTGATGTTGTCTGTCTGAGGTGGAGTGTAAGGGCGTTCCATGCTTTGGCGGCGAGGAAGGAGAAGGAGAAGGAGCGGCCTCCCGATCTGGTCTTTCTGGTGCGGGGGACCACGGCGTAGGAGAGCTGGGCTGATCGTAGGGTCCTTTGGGAGTGCCTGGAATTTGAGCCGGCTGTTCAGGTATGCTGGTCCGGTGCCTTGGAGGGCCTTGTGTGCGTGGGTGAGCATCTTAAAGGTGATTCTCGCCTCGACGGGGAGCCAGTGGAGTTGTGCGCAGATGCTGAGAGATGTGGCAGTGTTTTGGCAGTTTGAGGACCAGTCTTGCGGCGGCGTTCTGGATGTTCTGTAGCTTGCGGATGATGATTTCGTTTATTCCGGCGTAGAGTGCGTTGCCGTAGTAGTCTGCTGGTGACCAGGGCGTGAGTGACTGTCTTTCGGTGTTCGAGGGGGATCCATTTGAAGGTCTTACGAAGGAGGCGGAGGGTGTGGAAGCAGGAAGATGAGACAGATTTGATCTGGCGGTCCATTTTGAGCTCGGAGTCCAGGATGATTCCCAGGTTGCGTGCGTGGTTTGTGGGGGTTGGCGGGTTTCCAAGGGCGGTGGGCCACCAGGTGTCGCTCCAGGCGTCGGGGTTTGGGCCCATGATGAGTACTTCTGTTTTGTTGGTGTTTAGTTGTAGGCAGCTGTTTTTCATCCATTTGGCGACCACAAAGACTGCTGGGGTGGCGCTCCTGGTGTCAAAGCGATTTAAGGGGAAGCAGTTACACCGGGGGACAGAGGTTAAAGGGAGACTCCTATCCTGCAGGTTCTCACTGGGTGCTCACACCTTCACGGTGATTGCGGTTTATGCGCCAAATGAGGGGCAGGAGAAGTTCTTCCACCAAGTGCTTACTGAAGCAGCGGCGGCACCTGATAGACACGTTCTGGTTGGGGGGACCTCAATTTAGTTTTTGACAACCTACTTGACAGGTCAGCGCGGCGATCCACGCAGGCAGGCACTTTATCGGAGGGGGGACGGAACAGATTGTCAGTACTGGGTATGACGAACTTGTGGCGCTCCCTCCACCCGGACGACCGGGACTACACATATTACTCCAACGCCCACAAAACCTATGCGCGCCTAGATTATTTTCTAACATCCACTTCATTTAGAGCGCTGGCGTCAAGCGTTGAGATAGGAGCGGCAGCCCTTTCCGATCATGCACCACTCACAGCGGTGTTTACCTTTCCACCGGTGGGGCGCAGTGCCCGTTGCTGGAGGCTTAGGGACACGCTGCTGCACAGACAGGGGGTTGTGGCCAAGATCAAGGAAGCTATAGCTGAATACCTGGTACACAACACACCGACGGACACTTCACATGCAACACATTGGGCAGCACTCAAGGCAGTCATACGGGGCGAGTTCATTGCAATCGCGGCAGCAGACAATGCGGAGAGGGCCCGTAAGAGAGACGAGCTCTCTGCCCGCACGAAGGAATTGGAGCAGGTACACCAGAGGACCGGGGCGCCGCGGGTGTGGAAACAGTTGTGAGTGGCACGTCAACAGTTAGCAGCACTAGATCAAGATAGAGCAGAATACGCGGCACTACGGGTACGACATGCATACTACACGGGAGGCGACAGATGCGGGAGGCTGTTGGGTCGGGCACTCCGCGAACAGCAGCAACGACACTCGGTGCAGGAAATACACACGCAGGACGGAGTCACAGTGACGGAGGACGGAGCTATAGCGCAGGCATTTATTGACTTTTATACCACACTATACGAGGGGGCTGCTCTGGATCCAGCGGACGGGGCGGCCTTCCTGGACTCTGTGTCTATACCCGCTTTATCGATGGAACAATCAGAACTCCTTGACAGGGAGATCCGTCCTGAAGAAGTCATTGCCGCGATCTCCCCCCTCAAGCTGGCCAAGGCGCCGGGACCGGATGGCTTCACCGCCGCCTTTTACAAAACATTCTGCCCCCAGGTTGCTCCGTTGTTGACTGCCCTCTTTAATTCCTTCTCGGAGCCCGGCGCCATCCCAAGAGATCTGATGAGTGCCATGATCTTGGTCATTCCCAAACCGGGGAAGGACCGAACGCAATGCGGGGCCTACCGCCCTATCTCGCTACTTAGCATAGATCTGAAGCTTTACACCAGTATACTGTTGAAGCGGCTGGGCCCACTTATGCCTGGTCTGATTGATCCGGACCAGGCCGGCTTTATACCGGAGCGCCAGACGGTCGACAAGATAAAAAGAGCACTCCACTTAGTGGAACGAGCCTCCAGTTTGCCAGGAGAGTTCATGATGTTGGCAATTGATGCGGAGAAGGCCTTCGATCATGTCCACTGGCCGTACTTGGAACAGGTGCTCATCAAGGCAGGGTTAGGCTCGAGATTTCGTACGTGTGTTCTGAACTGCTATACCTTCCCCATGGCGTCGGTTCGGGTGAATGGCTGCTCATCGTCCGTATTCCCCGTCGAACGCGGAACTCGGCAGGGGTGTCCACTCTCGCCCCTGCTCTTCGCGCTGTATATGGAACCCCTGGCGCAGGCCATGCGATCGCATCCCTCCATTAAGGGGATTAAATTTGGGGCTGATATCCACACGATTAGCTTATACGCTGATGACGTCTTGCTTTCCTTTGCTTCTCCTGCGGCATCCCTGCTGGCCGGGGCGGCCATCCTGGATGCGTTGGCGAAGGCCTCTGGCTTTAAGGTGAACATGACGAAATCAGTAGCACTTGACCTTTCCTTGGAGGCACACACGCGGGCCTCCCTAGAAGCACAATTCCCCTTCCAATGGGCAGACGGTGCAGTCCCCTACCTGGGCATACAATTGGCGGCCACGCTACCAGAAACGGTGCATCTCAACTACGCTAACCTTAGTCGCACCATCCGCGCGGAGGTCGGGCGGTGGCGGCACCTCCCACTATCTTGGCTGGGCCGAGTGGCAGCAGTAAAGATGATAATCCTCCCGCAAGTTTTATACATTTTTCGTGCTAGCCCGCTCCGTCCCCCGGAGGGATGGATTCGCCGCACGCAATCGGAGCTGGCTCAGTTTGTGTGGAACGGGAAACGGCCCAGACTCAAGCTGAGGCTAGGGATGCTTCCCCCGGAGAGTGGTGGGCTGGGCCTGCCGGATTTGCGTCACTATTACCAGGCGACCCAACTCAGAACCCTAGTGGAATGGAGCAAATGGGAATCGGAGCGCCATTGGTTGTTCCAGGTCCAAGCGGTCGCGGGCGTCCACTCCAGGAGGTGCCTTTCCTGCAGCGACAACACCGACCCCCTAACCTATACGCCTCCTTCGTCACAAGGGTACCGCTAGAGGTATGGGATCGAACATGCTTCTTACACGACCTGACGACCTTCCCGTCTCCCCTCACACCCCTGTTAGAGAACCCTGACTTTGGCTCGGGTAGGGATGTCCAGGCCTTTGCACGGTGGCGCCCAGCAGGATGCCGATGCCTCTTTCACATGTATTCAGATGCGGGAGTGATGCCTTTTGAGGAATTCCGGAAGACCTATGACCTCCCGGAGGCTGAAGACCTTAGTTATCTACAGGTCCGACATTGGGCGCTTCAACCCCAGATCCGTGGAGACGCTACACGCAAGCTCAGTACATATGAATACTGGCTTCTCTCGCGCACCACAGATAAGCGACTCATTTCAGACATATATCGGCTCCTCTTGGACAGATACTCGCGCGTTTATAATGCAGAGCGGCTAGATGGGAGAGGGAACTGGGGCGGACTCTGCCCAACAAAGAATGGGAGGACATTTACTACCGCGCCACACACACACAAGATGCGTGAGGTTTGGCACCTCACGCAAGATACGTGAGATTCGGTATCTCACGCGGGATGCGTGAGGTTTGGCACCTCACCCGGGATGCGTGAGGTTTGGCACCTCACCCGAGATGCGTGAGGTTTGGCACCTCACCCTAAATGCGTGAGGTTTGGCACCTCACGCGAGATGCGTGAGGTTTGGGACCTCACCCGAGATGCGTGAGGTTTGGGACCTCACCCGAGATGCGTGAGGTTTGGCACCTCACCCGAGATGCGTGAGGTTTGGCACCTCACCCGAGATGCGTGAGGTTTGGCACCTCACCCGAGATGCGTGAGGCTTGGCACCTCACCCGAGATGCGTGAGGCTTGGCACCACACGCGAGATGCGTGAGGTTTGGCACCTCACCCGAGATGCGTGAGGGTTGGCACCACACGCGAGATGCATGAGGGTTGGCACCACACGCGAGATGCGTGAGGGTTGGCACCACACGCGAGATGCGTGAGGGTTGGCACCTCACGCGAGATGCCTGAGGGTTGGACCTCACGCGAGATGCGTGAGGGTTGGACCTCACGCGAGATGCGTGAGGGTTGGCACCTCACGCGAGATGCGTGAGGTTTGGTTCCTCACCCGAGATGCGTGAGGGTTGGCACCTCACCCGAGATGCGTGAGGGTTGGCACCACACGCGAGATGCGTGAGGGTTGGCACCACACGCGAGATGCGTGAGGGTTGGCACCACACGCGAGATGCGTGAGGGTTGGCACCTCACGCGAGATGCGTGAGGGTTGGACCTCACGCGAGATGCGTGAGGGTTGGACCTCACGCGAGATGCGTGAGGGTTGGCACCTCACGCGAGATGCGTGAGGTTTGGCACCTCACCCGAGATGCGTGAGGTTTGGCACCTCACCCGAGATGCGTGAGGTTTGGCACCACACGCGAGATGCGTGAGGGTTGGCACCTCACGCGAGATGCGTGAGGGTTGGCACCTCACGCGAGATGCGTGAGGGTTGGCACCTCACGCGAGATGCGTGAGGGTTGGCACCTCACGCGAGATGCGTGAGGTTTGGCACCTCACGCGAGATGCGTGAGGTTTGGCACCACACGCGAGATGCGTGAGGTTTGGCACCTCACCCGAGATGCGTGAGGTTTGGCACCTCACGCGAGATGCGTGAGGTTTGGCACCACACGCGAGATGCGTGAGGGTTAGCACCTCACGCGAGATGCGTGAGGGTTGGCACCTCACGCGAGATGCGTGAGGTTCGGCACGGGGCATGCCTACGATGATGTCAGCGGCCGTGCCCAGTTCCCCGTGCTCACTATTCAGCGTCTTTTGGTGAAGGAGGAAGAGGATCTTGGGGCTCCGTTTCTCTGCAAGGCCAGCTTTGTTCTTTTGATCGGTGGAGAGTTCTGGGTGCCTGAAATCTGCTACAACGCTCGCTGAGCTGCAGGAGGAGTTTAGAATCTGTAGAGACTTCTCTTCTTGATGGGTTCCCGGTGAGGCTAGGTTTTGGGGGGATTACCTGTCACTAACCCAGATTCAGAAGTAGAGTCAATCCATCAATCAGGAGTTTGTTAAAGCGCAACTACTCACCCGTAAGGGTCTCAAGGCGCTAGGGGTGGGGGGTGCAGGTTCCATTCCATCAAGGAGGGGGTCTGTCGAAGAGCCAAGTTTTGAGGTTTCTTGCGAAGATGGGGAGTGATGTTGTCTGTCTGAGGTGGAGTGTAAGGGCGTTCCATGCTTTGGCGGCGAGGAAGGAGAAGGAGAAGGAGCGGCCTCCCGATCTGGTCTTTCTGGTGCGGGGGACCACGGCGTAGGAGAGCTGGGCTGATCGTAGGGTCCTTTGGGAGTGCCTGGAATTTGAGCCGGCTGTTCAGGTATGCTGGTCCGGTGCCTTGGAGGGCCTTGTGTGCGTGGGTGAGCATCTTAAAGGTGATTCTCGCCTCGACGGGGAGCCAGTGGAGTTGTGCGCAGATGCTGAGAGATGTGGCAGTGTTTTGGCAGGTTGAGGACCAGTCTTGCGGCGGCGTTCTGGATGTTCTGTAGCTTGCGGATGATGATTTCGTTTATTCCGGCGTAGAGTGCGTTGCCGTAGTAGTCTGCTGGTGACCAGGGCGTGAGTGACTGTCTTTCGGTGTTCGAGGGGGATCCATTTGAAGGTCTTACGAAGGAGGCGGAGGGTGTGGAAGCAGGAAGATGAGACAGATTTGATCTGGCGGTCCATTTTGAGCTCGGAGTCCAGGATGATTCCCAGGTTGCGTGCGTGGTTTGTGGGGGTTGGCGGGTTTCCAAGGGCGGTGGGCCACCAGGTGTCGCTCCAGGCGTCGGGGTTTGGGCCCATGATGAGTACTTCTGTTTTGTTGGTGTTTAGTTGTAGGCAGCTGTTTTTCATCCATTTGGCGACCACAAAGACTGCTGGGGTGGCGCTCCTGGTGTCAAAGCGATTTAAGGGGAAGCAGTTACACCGGGGGACAGAGGTTAAAGGGAGACTCCTATCCTGCAGGTTCTCACTGGGTGCTCACACCTTCACGGTGATTGCGGTTTATGCGCCAAATGAGGGGCAGGAGAAGTTCTTCCACCAAGTGCTTACTGAAGCAGCGGCGGCACCTGATAGACACGTTCTGGTTGGGGGGACCTCAATTTAGTTTTTGACAACCTACTTGACAGGTCAGCGCGGCGATCCACGCAGGCAGGCACTTTATCGGAGGGGGGACGGAACAGATTGTCAGTACTGGGTATGACGAACTTGTGGCGCTCCCTCCACCCGGACGACCGGGACTACACATATTACTCCAACGCCCACAAAACCTATGCGCGCCTAGATTATTTTCTAACATCCACTTCATTTAGAGCGCTGGCGTCAAGCGTTGAGATAGGAGCGGCAGCCCTTTCCGATCATGCACCACTCACAGCGGTGTTTACCTTTCCACCGGTGGGGCGCAGTGCCCGTTGCTGGAGGCTTAGGGACACGCTGCTGCACAGACAGGGGGTTGTGGCCAAGATCAAGGAAGCTATAGCTGAATACCTGGTACACAACACACCGACGGACACTTCACATGCAACACATTGGGCAGCACTCAAGGCAGTCATACGGGGCGAGTTCATTGCAATCGCGGCAGCAGACAATGCGGAGAGGGCCCGTAAGAGAGACGAGCTCTCTGCCCGCACGAAGGAATTGGAGCAGGTACACCAGAGGACCGGGGCGCCGCGGGTGTGGAAACAGTTGTGAGTGGCACGTCAACAGTTAGCAGCACTAGATCAAGATAGAGCAGAATACGCGGCACTACGGGTACGACATGCATACTACACGGGAGGCGACAGATGCGGGAGGCTGTTGGGTCGGGCACTCCGCGAACAGCAGCAACGACACTCGGTGCAGGAAATACACACGCAGGACGGAGTCACAGTGACGGAGGACGGAGCTATAGCGCAGGCATTTATTGACTTTTATACCACACTATACGAGGGGGCTGCTCTGGATCCAGCGGACGGGGCGGCCTTCCTGGACTCTGTGTCCATACCCGCTTTATCGATGGAACAATCAGAACTCCTTGACAGGGAGATCCGTCCTGAAGAAGTCATTGCCGCGATCTCCCCCCTCAAGCTGGCCAAGGCGCCGGGACCGGATGGCTTCACCGCCGCCTTTTACAAAACATTCTGCCCCCAGGTTGCTCCGTTGTTGACTGCCCTCTTTAATTCCTTCTCGGAGCCCGGCGCCATCCCAAGAGATCTGATGAGTGCCATGATCTTGGTCATTCCCAAACCGGGGAAGGACCGAACGCAATGCGGGGCCTACCGCCCTATCTCGCTACTTAGCATAGATCTGAAGCTTTACACCAGTATACTGTTGAAGCGGCTGGGCCCACTTATGCCTGGTCTGATTGATCCGGACCAGGCCGGCTTTATACCGGAGCGCCAGACGGTCGACAAGATAAAAAGAGCACTCCACTTAGTGGAACGAGCCTCCAGTTTGCCAGGAGAGTTCATGATGTTGGCAATTGATGCGGAGAAGGCCTTCGATCATGTCCACTGGCCGTACTTGGAACAGGTGCTCATCAAGGCAGGGTTAGGCTCGAGATTTCGTACGTGTGTTCTGAACTGCTATACCTTCCCCATGGCGTCGGTTCGGGTGAATGGCTGCTCATCGTCCGTATTCCCCGTCGAACGCGGAACTCGGCAGGGGTGTCCACTCTCGCCCCTGCTCTTCGCGCTGTATATGGAACCCCTGGCGCAGGCCATGCGATCGCATCCCTCCATTAAGGGGATTAAATTTGGGGCTGATATCCACACGATTAGCTTATACGCTGATGACGTCTTGCTTTCCTTTGCTTCTCCTGCGGCATCCCTGCTGGCCGGGGCGGCCATCCTGGATGCGTTGGCGAAGGCCTCTGGCTTTAAGGTGAACATGACGAAATCAGTAGCACTTGACCTTTCCTTGGAGGCACACACGCGGGCCTCCCTAGAAGCACAATTCCCCTTCCAATGGGCAGACGGTGCAGTCCCCTACCTGGGCATACAATTGGCGGCCACGCTACCAGAAACGGTGCATCTCAACTACGCTAACCTTAGTCGCACCATCCGCGCGGAGGTCGGGCGGTGGCGGCACCTCCCACTATCTTGGCTGGGCCGAGTGGCAGCAGTAAAGATGATAATCCTCCCGCAAGTTTTATACATTTTTCGTGCTAGCCCGCTCCGTCCCCCGGAGGGATGGATTCGCCGCACGCAATCGGAGCTGGCTCAGTTTGTGTGGAACGGGAAACGGCCCAGACTCAAGCTGAGGCTAGGGATGCTTCCCCCGGAGAGTGGTGGGCTGGGCCTGCCGGATTTGCGTCACTATTACCAGGCGACCCAACTCAGAACCCTAGTGGAATGGAGCAAATGGGAATCGGAGCGCCATTGGTTGTTCCAGGTCCAAGCGGTCGCGGGCGTCCACTCCAGGAGGTGCCTTTCCTGCAGCGACAACACCGACCCCCTAACCTATAGGCCTCCTTCGTCACAAGGGTACCGCTAGAGGTATGGGATCGAACATGCTTCTTACACGACCTGACGACCTTCCCGTCTCCCCTCACACCCCTGTTAGAGAACCCTGACTTTGGCTCGGGTAGGGATGTCCAGGCCTTTGCACGGTGGCGCCCAGCAGGATGCCGATGCCTCTTTCACATGTATTCAGATGCGGGAGTGATGCCTTTTGAGGAATTCCGGAAGACCTATGACCTCCCGGAGGCTGAAGACCTTAGTTATCTACAGGTCCGACATTGGGCGCTTCAACCCCAGATCCGTGGAGACGCTACACGCAAGCTCAGTACATATGAATACTGGCTTCTCTCGCGCACCACAGATAAGCGACTCATTTCAGACATATATCGGCTCCTCTTGGACAGATACTCGCGCGTTTATAATGCAGAGCGGCTAGATGGGAGAGGGAACAGGGGCGG
The DNA here is from genome assembly GCF_964263255.1 of Lissotriton vulgaris. Taxonomy (NCBI): domain Eukaryota; kingdom Metazoa; phylum Chordata; class Amphibia; order Caudata; family Salamandridae; genus Lissotriton; species Lissotriton vulgaris. Next base: position 19,847 of record NW_028242587.1, read on the forward strand.
ACTCTGCCCAACAAAGAATGGGAGGACATTTACTACCGCGCCACACACACACAAGATGCGTGAGGTTTGGCACCTCACGCAAGATACGTGAGATTCGGTATCTCACGCGGGATGCGTGAGGTTTGGCACCTCACCCGGGATGCGTGAGGTTTGGCACCTCACCCGAGATGCGTGAGGTTTGGCACCTCACCCTAAATGCGTGAGGTTTGGCACCTCACGCGAGATGCGTGAGGTTTGGGACCTCACCCGAGATGCGTGAGGTTTGGGATCTCACCCGAGATGCGTGAGGTTTGGCACCTCACCCGAGATGCGTGAGGTTTGGCACCTCACCCGAGATGCGTGAGGTTTGGCACCTCACCCGAGATGCGTGAGGCTTGGCACCTCACCCGAGATGCGTGAGGTTTGGCACCACACGCGAGATGCGTGAGGTTTGGCACCTCACCCGAGATGCGTGAGGGTTGGCACCACACGCGAGATGCGTGAGGGTTGGCACCACACGCGAGATGCGTGAGGGTTGGCACCACACGCGAGATGCGTGAGGGTTGGCACCTCACGCGAGATGCGTGAGGGTTGGACCTCACGCGAGATGCGTGAGGGTTGGACCTCACGCGAGATGCGTGAGGGTTGGCACCTCACGCGAGATGCGTGAGGTTTGGCACCTCACCCGAGATGCGTGAGGTTTGGCACCTCACCCGAGATGCGTGAGGTTTGGCACCACACGCGAGATGCGTGAGGGTTAGCACCTCACGCGAGATGCGTGAGGGTTGGCACCTCACGCGAGATGCGTGAGGGTTGGCACCTCACGCGAGATGCGTGAGGGTTGGCACCTCACGCGAGATGCGTGAGGGTTGGCACCTCACGCGAGATGCGTGAGGTTTGGCACCTCACGCGAGATGCGTGAGGTTTGGCACCACACGCGAGATGCGTGAGGTTTGGCACCTCACCCGAGATGCGTGAGGTTTGGCACCTCACCCGAGATGCGTGAGGTTCGGCACGGGGCATGCCTACGATGATGTCAGCGGCCGTGCCCAGTTCCCCGTGCTCACTATTCAGCGTCTTTTGGTGAAGGAGGAAGAGGATCTTGGGGCTCCGTTTCTCTGCAAGGCCAGCTTTGTTCTTTTGATCGGTGGAGAGTTCTGGGTGCCTGAAATCTGCTACAACGCTCGCTGAGCTGCAGGAGGAGTTTAGAATCTGTAGAGACTTCTCTTCTTGATGGGTTCCCGGTGAGGCTAGGTTTTGGGGGGATTACCTGTCACTAACCCAGATTCAGAAGTAGAGTCAATCCATCAATCAGGAGTTTGTTAAAGCGCAACTACTCACCCGTAAGGGTCTCAAGGCGCTAGGGGTGGGGGGTGCAGGTTCCATTCCATCAAGGAGGGGGTCTGTCGAAGAGCCAAGTTTTGAGGTTTCTTGCGAAGATGGGGAGTGATGTTGTCTGTCTGAGGTGGAGTGTAAGGGCGTTCCATGCTTTGGCGGCGAGGAAGGAGAAGGAGAAGGAGCGGCCTCCCGATCTGGTCTTTCTGGTGCGGGGGACCACGGCGTAGGAGAGCTGGGCTGATCGTAGGGTCCTTTGGGAGTGCCTGGAATTTGAGCCGGCTGTTCAGGTATGCTGGTCCGGTGCCTTGGAGGGCCTTGTGTGCGTGGGTGAGCATCTTAAAGGTGATTCTCGCCTCGACGGGGAGCCAGTGGAGTTGTGCGCAGATGCTGAGAGATGTGGCAGTGTTTTGGCAGTTTGAGGACCAGTCTTGCGGCGGCGTTCTGGATGTTCTGTAGCTTGCGGATGATGATTTCGTTTATTCCGGCGTAGAGTGCGTTGCCGTAGTAGTCTGCTGGTGACCAGGGCGTGAGTGACTGTCTTTCGGTGTTCGAGGGGGATCCATTTGAAGGTCTTACGAAGGAGGCGGAGGGTGTGGAAGCAGGAAGATGAGACAGATTTGATCTGGCGGTCCATTTTGAGCTCGGAGTCCAGGATGATTCCCAGGTTGCGTGCGTGGTTTGTGGGGGTTGGCGGGTTTCCAAGGGCGGTGGGCCACCAGGTGTCGCTCCAGGCGTCGGGGTTTGGGCCCATGATGAGTACTTCTGTTTTGTTGGTGTTTAGTTGTAGGCAGCTGTTTTTCATCCATTTGGCGACCACAAAGACTGCTGGGGTGGCGCTCCTGGTGTCAAAGCGATTTAAGGGGAAGCAGTTACACCGGGGGACAGAGGTTAAAGGGAGACTCCTATCCTGCAGGTTCTCACTGGGTGCTCACACCTTCACGGTGATTGCGGTTTATGCGCCAAATGAGGGGCAGGAGAAGTTCTTCCACCAAGTGCTTACTGAAGCAGCGGCGGCACCTGATAGACACGTTCTGGTTGGGGGGACCTCAATTTAGTTTTTGACAACCTACTTGACAGGTCAGCGCGGCGATCCACGCAGGCAGGCACTTTATCGGAGGGGGGACGGAACAGATTGTCAGTACTGGGTATGACGAACTTGTGGCGCTCCCTCCACCCGGACGACCGGGACTACACATATTACTCCAACGCCCACAAAACCTATGCGCGCCTAGATTATTTTCTAACATCCACTTCATTTAGAGCGCTGGCGTCAAGCGTTGAGATAGGAGCGGCAGCCCTTTCCGATCATGCACCACTCACAGCGGTGTTTACCTTTCCACCGGTGGGGCGCAGTGCCCGTTGCTGGAGGCTTAGGGACACGCTGCTGCACAGACAGGGGGTTGTGGCCAAGATCAAGGAAGCTATAGCTGAATACCTGGTACACAACACACCGACGGACACTTCACATGCAACACATTGGGCAGCACTCAAGGCAGTCATACGGGGCGAGTTCATTGCAATCGCGGCAGCAGACAATGCGGAGAGGGCCCGTAAGAGAGACGAGCTCTCTGCCCGCACGAAGGAATTGGAGCAGGTACACCAGAGGACCGGGGCGCCGCGGGTGTGGAAACAGTTGTGAGTGGCACGTCAACAGTTAGCAGCACTAGATCAAGATAGAGCAGAATACGCGGCACTACGGGTACGACATGCATACTACACGGGAGGCGACAGATGCGGGAGGCTGTTGGGTCGGGCACTCCGCGAACAGCAGCAACGACACTCGGTGCAGGAAATACACACGCAGGACGGAGTCACAGTGACGGAGGACGGAGCTATAGCGCAGGCATTTATTGACTTTTATACCACACTATACGAGGGGGCTGCTCTGGATCCAGCGGACGGGGCGGCCTTCCTGGACTCTGTGTCCATACCCGCTTTATCGATGGAACAATCAGAACTCCTTGACAGGGAGATCCGTCCTGAAGAAGTCATTGCCGCGATCTCCCCCCTCAAGCTGGCCAAGGCGCCGGGACCGGATGGCTTCACCGCCGCCTTTTACAAAACATTCTGCCCCCAGGTTGCTCCGTTGTTGACTGCCCTCTTTAATTCCTTCTCGGAGCCCGGCGCCATCCCAAGAGATCTGATGAGTGCCATGATCTTGGTCATTCCCAAACCGGGGAAGGACCGAACGCAATGCGGGGCCTACCGCCCTATCTCGCTACTTAGCATAGATCTGAAGCTTTACACCAGTATACTGTTGAAGCGGCTGGGCCCACTTATGCCTGGTCTGATTGATCCGGACCAGGCCGGCTTTATACCGGAGCGCCAGACGGTCGACAAGATAAAAAGAGCACTCCACTTAGTGGAACGAGCCTCCAGTTTGCCAGGAGAGTTCATGATGTTGGCAATTGATGCGGAGAAGGCCTTCGATCATGTCCACTGGCCGTACTTGGAACAGGTGCTCATCAAGGCAGGGTTAGGCTCGAGATTTCGTACGTGTGTTCTGAACTGCTATACCTTCCCCATGGCGTCGGTTCGGGTGAATGGCTGCTCATCGTCCGTATTCCCCCTCGAACGCGGAACTCGGCAGGGGTGTCCACTCTCGCCCCTGCTCTTCGCGCTGTATATGGAACCCCTGGCGCAGGCCATGCGATCGCATCCCTCCATTAAGGGGATTAAATTTGGGGCTGATATCCACACGATTAGCTTATACGCTGATGACGTCTTGCTTTCCTTTGCTTCTCCTGCGGCATCCCTGCTGGCCGGGGCGGCCATCCTGGATGCGTTGGCGAAGGCCTCTGGCTTTAAGGTGAACATGACGAAATCAGTAGCACTTGACCTTTCCTTGGAGGCACACACGCGGGCCTCCCTAGAAGCACAATTCCCCTTCCAATGGGCAGACGGTGCAGTCCCCTACCTGGGCATACAATTGGCGGCCACGCTACCAGAAACGGTGCATCTCAACTACGCTAACCTTAGTCGCACCATCCGCGCGGAGGTCGGGCGGTGGCGGCACCTCCCACTATCTTGGCTGGGCCGAGTGGCAGCAGTAAAGATGATAATCCTCCCGCAAGTTTTATACATTTTTCGTGCTAGCCCGCTCCGTCCCCCGGAGGGATGGATTCGCCGCACGCAATCGGAGCTGGCTCAGTTTGTGTGGAACGGGAAACGGCCCAGACTCAAGCTGAGGCTAGGGATGCTTCCCCCGGAGAGTGGTGGGCTGGGCCTGCCGGATTTGCGTCACTATTACCAGGCGACCCAACTCAGAACCCTAGTGGAATGGAGCAAATGGGAATCGGAGCGCCATTGGTTGTTCCAGGTCCAAGCGGTCGCGGGCGTCCACTCCAGGAGGTGCCTTTCCTGCAGCGACAACACCGACCCCCTAACCTATACGCCTCCTTCGTCACAAGGGTACCGCTAGAGGTATGGGATCGAACATGCTTCTTACACGACCTGACGACCTTCCCGTCTCCCCTCACACCCCTGTTAGAGAACCCTGACTTTGGCTCGGGTAGGGATGTCCAGGCCTTTGCACGGTGGCGCCCAGCAGGATGCCGATGCCTCTTTCACATGTATTCAGATGCGGGAGTGATGCCTTTTGAGGAATTCCGGAAGACCTATGACCTCCCGGAGGCTGAAGACCTTAGTTATCTACAGGTCCGACATTGGGCGCTTCAACCCCAGATCCGTGGAGACGCTACACGCAAGCTCAGTACATATGAATACTGGCTTCTCTCGCGCACCACAGATAAGCGACTCATTTCAGACATATATCGGCTCCTCTTGGACAGATACTCGCGCGTTTATAATGCAGAGCGGCTAGATGGGAGAGGGAACAGGGGCGGACTCTGCCCAACAAAGAATGGGAGGACATTTACTACCGCGCCACACACACACAAGATGCGTGAGGTTTGGCACCTCACGCAAGATACGTGAGATTCGGTATCTCACGCGGGATGCGTGAGGTTTGGCACCTCACCCGGGATGCGTGAGGTTTGGCACCTCACCCGAGATGCGTGAGGTTTGGCACCTCACCCTAAATGCGTGAGGTTTGGCACCTCACGCGAGATGCGTGAGGTTTGGGACCTCACCCGAGATGCGTGAGGTTTGGGACCTCACCCGAGATGCGTGAGGTTTGGCACCTCACCCGAGATGCGTGAGGTTTGGCACCTCACCCGAGATGCGTGAGGTTTGGCACCTCACCCGAGATGCGTGAGGTTTGGCACCTCACCCGAGATGCGTGAGGCTTGGCACCTCACCCGAGATGCGTGAGGTTTGGCACCACACGCGAGATGCGTGAGGTTTGGCACCTCACCCGAGATGCGTGAGGGTTGGCACCACACGCGAGATGCGTGAGGGTTGGCACCACACGCGAGATGCGTGAGGGTTGGCACCTCACGCGAGATGCGTGAGGGTTGGACCCCACGCGAGATGCGTGAGGGTTGGCACCTCACGCGAGATGCGTGAGGTTTGGCACCTCACGCGAGATGCGTGAGGTTTGGCACCTCACGCGAGATGCGTGAGGTTTGGTACCTCACCCGAGATGCGTGAGGTTTGGCACCTCACCCGAGATGCGTGAGGTTTGGCACCACACGCGAGATGCGTGAGGGTTGGCACCTCACGCGAGATGCGTGAGGGTTGGCACCTCACGCGAGATGCGTGAGGGTTGGCACCTCACGCGAGATGCGTGAGGGTTGGCACCTCACGCGAGATGCGTGAGGTTTGGCACCTCACGCGAGATGCGTGAGGTTTGGCACCACACGCGAGATGCGTGAGGTTTGGCACCTCACCCGAGATGCGTGAGGTTTGGCACCTCACCCGAGATGCGTGAGGTTCGGCACGGGGCATGCCTACGATGATGTCAGCGGCCGTGCCCAGTTCCCCGTGCTCACTATTCAGCGTCTTTTGGTGAAGGAGGAAGAGGATCTTGGGGCTCCGTTTCTCTGCAAGGCCAGCTTTGTTCTTTTGATCGGTGGAGAGTTCTGGGTGCCTGAAATCTGCTACAACGCTCGCTGAGCTGCAGGAGGAGTTTAGAATCTGTAGAGACTTCTCTTCTTGATGGGTTTCCGGTGAGGCTAGGTTTTGGGGGGATTACCTGTCACTAACCCAGATTCAGAAGTAGAGTCAATCCATCAATCAGGAGTTTGTTAAAGCGCAACTACTCACCCGTAAGGGTCTCAAGGCGCTAGGGGTGGGGGGTGCAGGTTCCATTCCATCAAGGAGGGGGTCTGTCGAAGAGCCAAGTTTTGAGGTTTCTTGCGAAGATGGGGAGTGATGTTGTCTGTCTGAGGTGGAGTGTAAGGGCGTTCCATGCTTTGGCGGCGAGGAAGGAGAAGGAGAAGGAGCGGCCTCCCGATCTGGTCTTTCTGGTGCGGGGGACCACGGCGTAGGAGAGCTGGGCTGATCGTAGGGTCCTTTGGGAGTGCCTGGAATTTGAGCCGGCTGTTCAGGTATGCTGGTCCGGTGCCTTGGAGGGCCTTGTGTGCGTGGGTGAGCATCTTAAAGGTGATTCTCGCCTCGACGGGGAGCCAGTGGAGTTGTGCGCAGATGCTGAGAGATGTGGCAGTGTTTTGGCAGGTTGAGGACCAGTCTTGCGGCGGCGTTCTGGATGTTCTGTAGCTTGCGGATGATGATTTCGTTTATTCCGGCGTAGAGTGCGTTGCCGTAGTAGTCTGCTGGTGACCAGGGCGTGAGTGACTGTCTTTCGGTGTTCGAGGGGGATCCATTTGAAGGTCTTACGAAGGAGGCGGAGGGTGTGGAAGCAGGAAGATGAGACAGATTTGATCTGGCGGTCCATTTTGAGCTCGGAGTCCAGGATGATTCCCAGGTTGCGTGCGTGGTTTGTGGGGGTTGGCGGGTTTCCAAGGGCGGTGGGCCACCAGGTGTCGCTCCAGGCGTCGGGGTTTGGGCCCATGATGAGTACTTCTGTTTTGTTGGTGTTTAGTTGTAGGCAGCTGTTTTTCATCCATTTGGCGACCACAAAGACTGCTGGGGTGGCGCTCCTGGTGTCAAAGCGATTTAAGGGGAAGCAGTTACACCGGGGGACAGAGGTTAAAGGGAGACTCCTATCCTGCAGGTTCTCACTGGGTGCTCACACCTTCACGGTGATTGCGGTTTATGCGCCAAATGAGGGGCAGGAGAAGTTCTTCCACCAAGTGCTTACTGAAGCAGCGGCGGCACCTGATAGACACGTTCTGGTTGGGGGGACCTCAATTTAGTTTTTGACAACCTACTTGACAGGTCAGCGCGGCGATCCACGCAGGCAGGCACTTTATCGGAGGGGGGACGGAACAGATTGTCAGTACTGGGTATGACGAACTTGTGGCGCTCCCTCCACCCGGACGACCGGGACTACACATATTACTCCAACGCCCACAAAACCTATGCGCGCCTAGATTATTTTCTAACATCCACTTCATTTAGAGCGCTGGCGTCAAGCGTTGAGATAGGAGCGGCAGCCCTTTCCGATCATGCACCACTCACAGCGGTGTTTACCTTTCCACCGGTGGGGCGCAGTGCCCGTTGCTGGAGGCTTAGGGACACGCTGCTGCACAGACAGGGGGTTGTGGCCAAGATCAAGGAAGCTATAGCTGAATACCTGGTACACAACACACCGACGGACACTTCACATGCAACACATTGGGCAGCACTCAAGGCAGTCATACGGGGCGAGTTCATTGCAATCGCGGCAGCAGACAATGCGGAGAGGGCCCGTAAGAGAGACGAGCTCTCTGCCCGCACGAAGGAATTGGAGCAGGTACACCAGAGGACCGGGGCGCCGCGGGTGTGGAAACAGTTGTGAGTGGCACGTCAACAGTTAGCAGCACTAGATCAAGATAGAGCAGAATACGCGGCACTACGGGTACGACATGCATACTACACGGGAGGCGACAGATGCGGGAGGCTGTTGGGTCGGGCACTCCGCGAACAGCAGCAACGACACTCGGTGCAGGAAATACACACGCAGGACGGAGTCACAGTGACGGAGGACGGAGCTATAGCGCAGGCATTTATTGACTTTTATACCACACTATACGAGGGGGCTGCTCTGGATCCAGCGGACGGGGCGGCCTTCCTGGACTCTGTGTCCATACCCGCTTTATCGATGGAACAATCAGAACTCCTTGACAGGGAGATCCGTCCTGAAGAAGTCATTGCCGCGATCTCCCCCCTCAAGCTGGCCAAGGCGCCGGGACCGGATGGCTTCACCGCCGCCTTTTACAAAACATTCTGCCCCCAGGTTGCTCCGTTGTTGACTGCCCTCTTTAATTCCTTCTCGGAGCCCGGCGCCATCCCAAGAGATCTGATGAGTGCCATGATCTTGGTCATTCCCAAACCGGGGAAGGACCGAACGCAATGCGGGGCCTACCGCCCTATCTCGCTACTTAGCATAGATCTGAAGCTTTACACCAGTATACTGTTGAAGCGGCTGGGCCCACTTATGCCTGGTCTGATTGATCCGGACCAGGCCGGCTTTATACCGGAGCGCCAGACGGTCGACAAGATAAAAAGAGCACTCCACTTAGTGGAACGAGCCTCCAGTTTGCCAGGAGAGTTCATGATGTTGGCAATTGATGCGGAGAAGGCCTTCGATCATGTCCACTGGCCGTACTTGGAACAGGTGCTCATCAAGGCAGGGTTAGGCTCGAGATTTCGTACGTGTGTTCTGAACTGCTATACCTTCCCCATGGCGTCGGTTCGGGTGAATGGCTGCTCATCGTCCGTATTCCCCGTCGAACGCGGAACTCGGCAGGGGTGTCCACTCTCGCCCCTGCTCTTCGCGCTGTATATGGAACCCCTGGCGCAGGCCATGCGATCGCATCCCTCCATTAAGGGGATTAAATTTGGGGCTGATATCCACACGATTAGCTTATACGCTGATGACGTCTTGCTTTCCTTTGCTTCTCCTGCGGCATCCCTGCTGGCCGGGGCGGCCATCCTGGATGCGTTGGCGAAGGCCTCTGGCTTTAAGGTGAACATGACGAAATCAGTAGCACTTGACCTTTCCTTGGAGGCACACACGCGGGCCTCCCTAGAAGCACAATTCCCCTTCCAATGGGCAGACGGTGCAGTCCCCTACCTGGGCATACAATTGGCGGCCACGCTACCAGAAACGGTGCATCTCAACTACGCTAACCTTAGTCGCACCATCCGCGCGGAGGTCGGGCGGTGGCGGCACCTCCCACTATCTTGGCTGGGCCGAGTGGCAGCAGTAAAGATGATAATCCTCCCGCAAGTTTTATACATTTTTCGTGCTAGCCCGCTCCGTCCCCCGGAGGGATGGATTCGCCGCACGCAATCGGAGCTGGCTCAGTTTGTGTGGAACGGGAAACGGCCCAGACTCAAGCTGAGGCTAGGGATGCTTCCCCCGGAGAGTGGTGGGCTGGGCCTGCCGGATTTGCGTCACTATTACCAGGCGACCCAACTCAGAACCCTAGTGGAATGGAGCAAATGGGAATCGGAGCGCCATTGGTTGTTCCAGGTCCAAGCGGTCGCGGGCGTCCACTCCAGGAGGTGCCTTTCCTGCAGCGACAACACCGACCCCCTAACCTATACGCCTCCTTCGTCACAAGGGTACCGCTAGAGGTATGGGATCGAACATGCTTCTTACACGACCTGACGACCTTCCCGTCTCCCCTCACACCCCTGTTAGAGAACCCTGACTTTGGCTCGGGTAGGGATGTCCAGGCCTTTGCACGGTGGCGCCCAGCAGGATGCCGATGCCTCTTTCACATGTATTCAGATGCGGGAGTGATGCCTTTTGAGGAATTCCGGAAGACCTATGACCTCCCGGAGGCTGAAGACCTTAGTTATCTACAGGTCCGACATTGGGCGCTTCAACCCCAGATCCGTGGAGACGCTACACGCAAGCTCAGTACATATGAATACTGGCTTCTCTCGCGCACCACAGATAAGCGACTCATTTCAGACATATATCGGCTCCTCTTGGACAGATACTCGCGCGTTTATAATGCAGAGCGGCTAGATGGGAGAGGGAACTGGGGCGGACTCTGCCCAACAAAGAATGGGAGGACATTTACTACCGCGCCACACACACACAAGATGCGTGAGGTTTGGCACCTCACGCAAGATACGTGAGATTCGGTATCTCACGCGGGATGCGTGAGGTTTGGCACCTCACCCGGGATGCGTGAGGTTTGGCACCTCACCCGAGATGCGTGAGGTTTGGCACCTCACCCTAAATGCGTGAGGTTTGGCACCTCACGCGAGATGCGTGAGGTTTGGGACCTCACCCGAGATGCGTGAGGTTTGGGACCTCACCCGAGATGCGTGAGGTTTGGCACCTCACCCGAGATGCGTGAGGTTTGGCACCTCACCCGAGATGCGTGAGGTTTGGCACCTCACCCGAGATGCGTGAGGCTTGGCACCTCACCCGAGATGCGTGAGGCTTGGCACCACACGCGAGATGCGTGAGGTTTGGCACCTCACCCGAGATGCGTGAGGGTTGGCACCACACGCGAGATGCATGAGGGTTGGCACCACACGCGAGATGCGTGAGGGTTGGCACCACACGCGAGATGCGTGAGGGTTGGCACCTCACGCGAGATGCCTGAGGGTTGGACCTCACGCGAGATGCGTGAGGGTTGGACCTCACGCGAGATGCGTGAGGGTTGGCACCTCACGCGAGATGCGTGAGGTTTGGCACCTCACCCGAGATGCGTGAGGGTTGGCACCTCACCCGAGATGCGTGAGGGTTGGCACCACACGCGAGATGCGTGAGGGTTGGCACCACACGCGAGATGCGTGAGGGTTGGCACCACACGCGAGATGCGTGAGGGTTGGCACCTCACGCGAGATGCGTGAGGGTTGGACCTCACGCGAGATGCGTGAGGGTTGGACCTCACGCGAGATGCGTGAGGGTTGGCACCTCACGCGAGATGCGTGAGGTTTGGCACCTCACCCGAGATGCGTGAGGTTTGGCACCTCACCCGAGATGCGTGAGGTTTGGCACCACACGCGAGATGCGTGAGGGTTGGCACCTCACGCGAGATGCGTGAGGGTTGGCACCTCACGCGAGATGCGTGAGGGTTGGCACCTCACGCGAGATGCGTGAGGGTTGGCACCTCACGCGAGATGCGTGAGGTTTGGCACCTCACGCGAGATGCGTGAGGTTTGGCACCACACGCGAGATGCGTGAGGTTTGGCACCTCACCCGAGATGCGTGAGGTTTGGCACCTCACCCGAGATACGTGAGGTTCGGCACGGGGCATGCCTACGATGATGTCAGCGGCCGTGCCCAGTTCCCCGTGCTCACTATTCAGCGTCTTTTGGTGAAGGAGGAAGAGGATCTTGGGGCTCCGTTTCTCTGCAAGGCCAGCTTTGTTCTTTTGATCGGTGGAGAGTTCTGGGTGCCTGAAATCTGCTACAACGCTCGCTGAGCTGCAGGAGGAGTTTAGAATCTGTAGAGACTTCTCTTCTTGATGGGTTCCCGGTGAGGCTAGGTTTTGGGGGGATTACCTGTCACTAACCCAGATTCAGAAGTAGAGTCAATCCATCAATCAGGAGTTTGTTAAAGCGCAACTACTCACCCGTAAGGGTCTCAAGGCGCTAGGGGTGGGGGGTGCAGGTTCCATTCCATCAAGGAGGGGGTCTGTCGAAGAGCCAAGTTTTGAGGTTTCTTGCGAAGATGGGGAGTGATGTTGTCTGTCTGAGGTGGAGTGTAAGGGCGTTCCATGCTTTGGCGGCGAGGAAGGAGAAGGAGAAGGAGCGGCCTCCCGATCTGGTCTTTCTGGTGCGGGGGACCACGGCGTAGGAGAGCTGGGCTGATCGTAGGGTCCTTTGGGAGTGCCTGGAATTTGAGCCGGCTGTTCAGGTATGCTGGTCCGGTGCCTTGGAGGGCCTTGTGTGCGTGGGTGAGCATCTTAAAGGTGATTCTCGCCTCGACGGGGAGCCAGTGGAGTTGTGCGCAGATGCTGAGAGATGTGGCAGTGTTTTGGCAGGTTGAGGACCAGTCTTGCGGCGGCGTTCTGGATGTTCTGTAGCTTGCGGATGATGATTTCGTTTATTCCGGCGTAGAGTGCGTTGCCGTAGTAGTCTGCTGGTGACCAGGGCGTGAGTGACTGTCTTTCGGTGTTCGAGGGGGATCCATTTGAAGGTCTTACGAAGGAGGCGGAGGGTGTGGAAGCAGGAAGATGAGACAGATTTGATCTGGCGGTCCATTTTGAGCTCGGAGTCCAGGATGATTCCCAGGTTGCGTGCGTGGTTTGTGGGGGTTGGCGGGTTTCCAAGGGCGGTGGGCCACCAGGTGTCGCTCCAGGCGTCGGGGTTTGGGCCCATGATGAGTACTTCTGTTTTGTTGGTGTTTAGTTGTAGGCAGCTGTTTTTCATCCATTTGGCGACCACAAAGACTGCTGGGGTGGCGCTCCTGGTGTCAAAGCGATTTAAGGGGAAGCAGTTACACCGGGGGACAGAGGTTAAAGGGAGACTCCTATCCTGCAGGTTCTCACTGGGTGCTCACACCTTCACGGTGATTGCGGTTTATGCGCCAAATGAGGGGCAGGAGAAGTTCTTCCACCAAGTGCTTACTGAAGCAGCGGCGGCACCTGATAGACACGTTCTGGTTGGGGGGACCTCAATTTAGTTTTTGACAACCTACTTGACAGGTCAGCGCGGCGATCCACGCAGGCAGGCACTTTATCGGAGGGGGGACGGAACAGATTGTCAGTACTGGGTATGACGAACTTGTGGCGCTCCCTCCACCCGGACGACCGGGACTACACATATTACTCCAACGCCCACAAAACCTATCCGCGCCTAGATTATTTTCTAACATCCACTTCATTTAGAGCGCTGGCGTCAAGCGTTGAGATAGGAGCGGCAGCCCTTTCCGATCATGCACCACTCACAGCGGTGTTTACCTTTCCACCGGTGGGGCGCAGTGCCCGTTGCTGGAGGCTTAGGGACACGCTGCTGCACAGACAGGGGGTTGTGGCCAAGATCAAGGAAGCTATAGCTGAATACCTGGTACACAACACACCGACGGACACTTCACATGCAACACATTGGGCAGCACTCAAGGCAGTCATACGGGGCGAGTTCATTGCAATCGCGGCAGCAGACAATGCGGAGAGGGCCCGTAAGAGAGACAAGCTCTCTGCCCGCACGAAGGAATTGGAGCAGGTACACCAGAGGACCGGGGCGCCGCGGGTGTGGAAACAGTTGTGAGTGGCACGTCAACAGTTAGCAGCACTAGATCAAGATAGAGCAGAATACGCGGCACTACGGGTACGACATGCATACTACACGGGAGGCGACAGATGCGGGAGGCTGTTGGGTCGGGCACTCCGCGAACAGCAGCAACGACACTCGGTGCAGGAAATACACACGCAGGACGGAGTCACAGTGACGGAGGACGGAGCTATAGCGCAGGCATTTATTGACTTTTATACCACACTATACGAGGGGGCTGCTCTGGATCCAGCGGACGGGGCGGCCTTCCTGGACTCTGTGTCCATACCCGCTTTATCGATGGAACAATCAGAACTCCTTGACAGGGAGATCCGTCCTGAAGAAGTCATTGCCGCGATCTCCCCCCTCAAGCTGGCCAAGGCGCCGGGACCGGATGGCTTCACCGCCGCCTTTTACAAAACATTCTGCCCCCAGGTTGCTCCGTTGTTGACTGCCCTCTTTAATTCCTTCTCGGAGCCCGGCGCCATCCCAAGAGATCTGATGAGTGCCATGATCTTGGTCATTCCCAAACCGGGGAAGGACCGAACGCAATGCGGGGCCTACCGCCCTATCTCGCTACTTAGCATAGATCTGAAGCTTTACACCAGTATACTGTTGAAGCGGCTGGGCCCACTTATGCCTGGTCTGATTGATCCGGACCAGGCCGGCTTTATACCGGAGCGCCAGACGGTCGACAAGATAAAAAGAGCACTCCACTTAGTGGAACGAGCCTCCAGTTTGCCAGGAGAGTTCATGATGTTGGCAATTGATGCGGAGAAGGCCTTCGATCATGTCCACTGGCCGTACTTGGAACAGGTGCTCATCAAGGCAGGGTTAGGCTCGAGATTTCGTACGTGTGTTCTGAACTGCTATACCTTCCCCATGGCGTCGGTTCGGGTGAATGGCTGCTCATCGTCCGTATTCCCCCTCGAACGCGGAACTCGGCAGGGGTGTCCACTCTCGCCCCTGCTCTTCGCGCTGTATATGGAACCCCTGGCGCAGGCCATGCGATCGCATCCCTCCATTAAGGGGATTAAATTTGGGGCTGATATCCACACGATTAGCTTATACGCTGATGACGTCTTGCTTTCCTTTGCTTCTCCTGCGGCATCCCTGCTGGCCGGGGCGGCCATCCTGGATGCGTTGGCGAAGGCCTCTGGCTTTAAGGTGAACATGACGAAATCAGTAGCACTTGACCTTTCCTTGGAGGCACACACGCGGGCCTCCCTAGAAGCACAATTCCCCTTCCAATGGGCAGACGGTGCAGTCCCCTACCTGGGCATACAATTGGCGGCCACGCTACCAGAAACGGTGCATCTCAACTACGCTAACCTTAGTCGCACCATCCGCGCGGAGGTCGGGCGGTGGCGGCACCTCCCACTATCTTGGCTGGGCCGAGTGGCAGCAGTAAAGATGATAATCCTCCCGCAAGTTTTATACATTTTTCGTGCTAGCCCGCTCCGTCCCCCGGAGGGATGGATTCGCCGCACGCAATCGGAGCTGGCTCAGTTTGTGTGGAACGGGAAACGGCCCAGACTCAAGCTGAGGCTAGGGATGCTTCCCCCGGAGAGTGGTGGGCTGGGCCTGCCGGATTTGCGTCACTATTACCAGGCGACCCAACTCAGAACCCTAGTGGAATGGAGCAAATGGGAATCGGAGCGCCATTGGTTGTTCCAGGTCCAAGCGGTCGCGGGCGTCCACTCCAGGAGGTGCCTTTCCTGCAGCGACAACACCGACCCCCTAACCTATACGCCTCCTTCGTCACAAGGGTACCGCTAGAGGTATGGGATCGAACATGCTTCTTACACGACCTGACGACCTTCCCGTCTCCCCTCACACCCCTGTTAGAGAACCCTGACTTTGGCTCGGGTAGGGATGTCCAGGCCTTTGCACGGTGGCGCCCAGCAGGATGCCGATGCCTCTTTCACAT
Source organism: Lissotriton vulgaris (assembly GCF_964263255.1). Lineage (NCBI taxonomy): Eukaryota > Metazoa > Chordata > Amphibia > Caudata > Salamandridae > Lissotriton > Lissotriton vulgaris. Next base: position 35,283 of record NW_028242587.1, read on the forward strand.
GTATTCAGATGCGGGAGTGATGCCTTTTGAGGAATTCCGGAAGACCTATGACCTCCCGGAGGCTGAAGACCTTAGTTATCTACAGGTCCGACATTGGGCGCTTCAACCCCAGATCCGTGGAGACGCTACACGCAAGCTCAGTACATATGAATACTGGCTTCTCTCGCGCACCACAGATAAGCGACTCATTTCAGACATATATCGGCTCCTCTTGGACAGATACTCGCGCGTTTATAATGCAGAGCGGCTAGATGGGAGAGGGAACTGGGGCGGACTCTGCCCAACAAAGAATGGGAGGACATTTACTACCGCGCCACACACACACAAGATGCGTGAGGTTTGGCACCTCACGCAAGATACGTGAGATTCGGTATCTCACGCGGGATGCGTGAGGTTTGGCACCTCACCCGGGATGCGTGAGGTTTGGCACCTCACCCGAGATGCGTGAGGTTTGGCACCTCACCCTAAATGCGTGAGGTTTGGCACCTCACGCGAGATGCGTGAGGTTTGGGACCTCACCCGAGATGCGTGAGGTTTGGGACCTCACCCGAGATGCGTGAGGTTTGGCACCTCACCCGAGATGCGTGAGGTTTGGCACCTCACCCGAGATGCGTGAGGTTTGGCACCTCACCCGAGATGCGTGAGGCTTGGCACCTCACCCGAGATGCGTGAGGCTTGGCACCACACGCGAGATGCGTGAGGTTTGGCACCTCACCCGAGATGCGTGAGGGTTGGCACCACACGCGAGATGCATGAGGGTTGGCACCACACGCGAGATGCGTGAGGGTTGGCACCACACGCGAGATGCGTGAGGGTTGGCACCTCACGCGAGATGCCTGAGGGTTGGACCTCACGCGAGATGCGTGAGGGTTGGACCTCACGCGAGATGCGTGAGGGTTGGCACCTCACGCGAGATGCGTGAGGTTTGGCACCTCACCCGAGATGCGTGAGGGTTGGCACCTCACCCGAGATGCGTGAGGGTTGGCACCACACGCGAGATGCGTGAGGGTTGGCACCACACGCGAGATGCGTGAGGGTTGGCACCACACGCGAGATGCGTGAGGGTTGGCACCTCACGCGAGATGCGTGAGGGTTGGACCTCACGCGAGATGCGTGAGGGTTGGACCTCACGCGAGATGCGTGAGGGTTGGCACCTCACGCGAGATGCGTGAGGTTTGGCACCTCACCCGAGATGCGTGAGGTTTGGCACCTCACCCGAGATGCGTGAGGTTTGGCACCACACGCGAGATGCGTGAGGGTTGGCACCTCACGCGAGATGCGTGAGGGTTGGCACCTCACGCGAGATGCGTGAGGGTTGGCACCTCACGCGAGATGCGTGAGGTTTGGCACCTCACGCGAGATGCGTGAGGTTTGGTACCTCACCCGAGATGCGTGAGGTTTGGCACCTCACCCGAGATGCGTGAGGTTTGGCACCACACGCGAGATGCGTGAGGGTTGGCACCTCACGCGAGATGCGTGAGGGTTGGCACCTCACGCGAGATGCGTGAGGGTTGGCACCTCACGCGAGATGCGTGAGGGTTGGCACCTCACGCGAGATGCGTGAGGGTTGGCACCTCACGCGAGATGCGTGAGGTTTGGCACCTCACGCGAGATGCGTGAGGTTTGGCACCACACGCGAGATGCGTGAGGTTTGGCACCTCACCCGAGATGCGTGAGGTTTGGCACCTCACCCGAGATGCGTGAGGTTCGGCACGGGGCATGCCTACGATGATGTCAGCGGCCGTGCCCAGTTCCCCGTGCTCACTATTCAGCGTCTTTTGGTGAAGGAGGAAGAGGATCTTGGGGCTCCGTTTCTCTGCAAGGCCAGCTTTGTTCTTTTGATCGGTGGAGAGTTCTGGGTGCCTGAAATCTGCTACAACGCTCGCTGAGCTGCAGGAGGAGTTTAGAATCTGTAGAGACTTCTCTTCTTGATGGGTTTCCGGTGAGGCTAGGTTTTGGGGGGATTACCTGTCACTAACCCAGATTCAGAAGTAGAGTCAATCCATCAATCAGGAGTTTGTTAAAGCGCAACTACTCACCCGTAAGGGTCTCAAGGCGCTAGGGGTGGGGGGTGCAGGTTCCATTCCATCAAGGAGGGGGTCTGTCGAAGAGCCAAGTTTTGAGGTTTCTTGCGAAGATGGGGAGTGATGTTGTCTGTCTGAGGTGGAGTGTAAGGGCGTTCCATGCTTTGGCGGCGAGGAAGGAGAAGGAGAAGGAGCGGCCTCCCGATCTGGTCTTTCTGGTGCGGGGGACCACGGCGTAGGAGAGCTGGGCTGATCGTAGGGTCCTTTGGGAGTGCCTGGAATTTGAGCCGGCTGTTCAGGTATGCTGGTCCGGTGCCTTGGAGGGCCTTGTGTGCGTGGGTGAGCATCTTAAAGGTGATTCTCGCCTCGACGGGGAGCCAGTGGAGTTGTGCGCAGATGCTGAGAGATGTGGCAGTGTTTTGGCAGGTTGAGGACCAGTCTTGCGGCGGCGTTCTGGATGTTCTGTAGCTTGCGGATGATGATTTCGTTTATTCCGGCGTAGAGTGCGTTGCCGTAGTAGTCTGCTGGTGACCAGGGCGTGAGTGACTGTCTTTCGGTGTTCGAGGGGGATCCATTTGAAGGTCTTACGAAGGAGGCGGAGGGTGTGGAAGCAGGAAGATGAGACAGATTTGATCTGGCGGTCCATTTTGAGCTCGGAGTCCAGGATGATTCCCAGGTTGCGTGCGTGGTTTGTGGGGGTTGGCGGGTTTCCAAGGGCGGTGGGCCACCAGGTGTCGCTCCAGGCGTCGGGGTTTGGGCCCATGATGAGTACTTCTGTTTTGTTGGTGTTTAGTTGTAGGCAGCTGTTTTTCATCCATTTGGCGACCACAAAGACTGCTGGGGTGGCGCTCCTGGTGTCAAAGCGATTTAAGGGGAAGCAGTTACACCGGGGGACAGAGGTTAAAGGGAGACTCCTATCCTGCAGGTTCTCACTGGGTGCTCACACCTTCACGGTGATTGCGGTTTATGCGCCAAATGAGGGGCAGGAGAAGTTCTTCCACCAAGTGCTTACTGAAGCAGCGGCGGCACCTGATAGACACGTTCTGGTTGGGGGGACCTCAATTTAGTTTTTGACAACCTACTTGACAGGTCAGCGCGGCGATCCACGCAGGCAGGCACTTTATCGGAGGGGGGACGGAACAGATTGTCAGTACTGGGTATGACGAACTTGTGGCGCTCCCTCCACCCGGACGACCGGGACTACACATATTACTCCAACGCCCACAAAACCTATGCGCGCCTAGATTATTTTCTAACATCCACTTCATTTAGAGCGCTGGCGTCAAGCGTTGAGATAGGAGCGGCAGCCCTTTCCGATCATGCACCACTCACAGCGGTGTTTACCTTTCCACCGGTGGGGCGCAGTGCCCGTTGCTGGAGGCTTAGGGACACGCTGCTGCACAGACAGGGGGTTGTGGCCAAGATCAAGGAAGCTATAGCTGAATACCTGGTACACAACACACCGACGGACACTTCACATGCAACACATTGGGCAGCACTCAAGGCAGTCATACGGGGCGAGTTCATTGCAATCGCGGCAGCAGACAATGCGGAGAGGGCCCGTAAGAGAGACGAGCTCTCTGCCCGCACGAAGGAATTGGAGCAGGTACACCAGAGGACCGGGGCGCCGCGGGTGTGGAAACAGTTGTGAGTGGCACGTCAACAGTTAGCAGCACTAGATCAAGATAGAGCAGAATACGCGGCACTACGGGTACGACATGCATACTACACGGGAGGCGACAGATGCGGGAGGCTGTTGGGTCGGGCACTCCGCGAACAGCAGCAACGACACTCGGTGCAGGAAATACACACGCAGGACGGAGTCACAGTGACGGAGGACGGAGCTATAGCGCAGGCATTTATTGACTTTTATACCACACTATACGAGGGGGCTGCTCTGGATCCAGCGGACGGGGCGGCCTTCCTGGACTCTGTGTCCATACCCGCTTTATCGATGGAACAATCAGAACTCCTTGACAGGGAGATCCGTCCTGAAGAAGTCATTGCCGCGATCTCCCCCCTCAAGCTGGCCAAGGCGCCGGGACCGGATGGCTTCACCGCCGCCTTTTACAAAACATTCTGCCCCCAGGTTGCTCCGTTGTTGACTGCCCTCTTTAATTCCTTCTCGGAGCCCGGCGCCATCCCAAGAGATCTGATGAGTGCCATGATCTTGGTCATTCCCAAACCGGGGAAGGACCGAACGCAATGCGGGGCCTACCGCCCTATCTCGCTACTTAGCATAGATCTGAAGCTTTACACCAGTATACTGTTGAAGCGGCTGGGCCCACTTATGCCTGGTCTGATTGATCCGGACCAGGCCGGCTTTATACCGGAGCGCCAGACGGTCGACAAGATAAAAAGAGCACTCCACTTAGTGGAACGAGCCTCCAGTTTGCCAGGAGAGTTCATGATGTTGGCAATTGATGCGGAGAAGGCCTTCGATCATGTCCACTGGCCGTACTTGGAACAGGTGCTCATCAAGGCAGGGTTAGGCTCGAGATTTCGTACGTGTGTTCTGAACTGCTATACCTTCCCCATGGCGTCGGTTCGGGTGAATGGCTGCTCATCGTCCGTATTCCCCGTCGAACGCGGAACTCGGCAGGGGTGTCCACTCTCGCCCCTGCTCTTCGCGCTGTATATGGAACCCCTGGCGCAGGCCATGCGATCGCATCCCTCCATTAAGGGGATTAAATTTGGGGCTGATATCCACACGATTAGCTTATACGCTGATGACGTCTTGCTTTCCTTTGCTTCTCCTGCGGCATCCCTGCTGGCCGGGGCGGCCATCCTGGATGCGTTGGCGAAGGCCTCTGGCTTTAAGGTGAACATGACGAAATCAGTAGCACTTGACCTTTCCTTGGAGGCACACACGCGGGCCTCCCTAGAAGCACAATTCCCCTTCCAATGGGCAGACGGTGCAGTCCCCTACCTGGGCATACAATTGGCGGCCACGCTACCAGAAACGGTGCATCTCAACTACGCTAACCTTAGTCGCACCATCCGCGCGGAGGTCGGGCGGTGGCGGCACCTCCCACTATCTTGGCTGGGCCGAGTGGCAGCAGTAAAGATGATAATCCTCCCGCAAGTTTTATACATTTTTCGTGCTAGCCCGCTCCGTCCCCCGGAGGGATGGATTCGCCGCACGCAATCGGAGCTGGCTCAGTTTGTGTGGAACGGGAAACGGCCCAGACTCAAGCTGAGGCTAGGGATGCTTCCCCCGGAGAGTGGTGGGCTGGGCCTGCCGGATTTGCGTCACTATTACCAGGCGACCCAACTCAGAACCCTAGTGGAATGGAGCAAATGGGAATCGGAGCGCCATTGGTTGTTCCAGGTCCAAGCGGTCGCGGGCGTCCACTCCAGGAGGTGCCTTTCCTGCAGCGACAACACCGACCCCCTAACCTATACGCCTCCTTCGTCACAAGGGTACCGCTAGAGGTATGGGATCGAACATGCTTCTTACACGACCTGACGACCTTCCCGTCTCCCCTCACACCCCTGTTAGAGAACCCTGACTTTGGCTCGGGTAGGGATGTCCAGGCCTTTGCACGGTGGCGCCCAGCAGGATGCCGATGCCTCTTTCACATGTATTCAGATGCGGGAGTGATGCCTTTTGAGGAATTCCGGAAGACCTATGACCTCCCGGAGGCTGAAGACCTTAGTTATCTACAGGTCCGACATTGGGCGCTTCAACCCCAGATCCGTGGAGACGCTACACGCAAGCTCAGTACATATGAATACTGGCTTCTCTCGCGCACCACAGATAAGCGACTCATTTCAGACATATATCGGCTCCTCTTGGACAGATACTCGCGCGTTTATAATGCAGAGCGGCTAGATGGGAGAGGGAACTGGGGCGGACTCTGCCCAACAAAGAATGGGAGGACATTTACTACCGCGCCACACACACACAAGATGCGTGAGGTTTGGCACCTCACGCAAGATACGTGAGATTCGGTATCTCACGCGGGATGCGTGAGGTTTGGCACCTCACCCGGGATGCGTGAGGTTTGGCACCTCACCCGAGATGCGTGAGGTTTGGCACCTCACCCTAAATGCGTGAGGTTTGGCACCTCACGCGAGATGCGTGAGGTTTGGGACCTCACCCGAGATGCGTGAGGTTTGGGACCTCACCCGAGATGCGTGAGGTTTGGCACCTCACCCGAGATGCGTGAGGTTTGGCACCTCACCCGAGATGCGTGAGGTTTGGCACCTCACCCGAGATGCGTGAGGCTTGGCACCTCACCCGAGATGCGTGAGGCTTGGCACCACACGCGAGATGCGTGAGGTTTGGCACCTCACCCGAGATGCGTGAGGGTTGGCACCACACGCGAGATGCATGAGGGTTGGCACCACACGCGAGATGCGTGAGGGTTGGCACCACACGCGAGATGCGTGAGGGTTGGCACCTCACGCGAGATGCCTGAGGGTTGGACCTCACGCGAGATGCGTGAGGGTTGGACCTCACGCGAGATGCGTGAGGGTTGGCACCTCACGCGAGATGCGTGAGGTTTGGCACCTCACCCGAGATGCGTGAGGGTTGGCACCTCACCCGAGATGCGTGAGGGTTGGCACCACACGCGAGATGCGTGAGGGTTGGCACCACACGCGAGATGCGTGAGGGTTGGCACCACACGCGAGATGCGTGAGGGTTGGCACCTCACGCGAGATGCGTGAGGGTTGGACCTCACGCGAGATGCGTGAGGGTTGGACCTCACGCGAGATGCGTGAGGGTTGGCACCTCACGCGAGATGCGTGAGGTTTGGCACCTCACCCGAGATGCGTGAGGTTTGGCACCTCACCCGAGATGCGTGAGGTTTGGCACCACACGCGAGATGCGTGAGGGTTGGCACCTCACGCGAGATGCGTGAGGGTTGGCACCTCACGCGAGATGCGTGAGGGTTGGCACCTCACGCGAGATGCGTGAGGGTTGGCACCTCACGCGAGATGCGTGAGGTTTGGCACCTCACGCGAGATGCGTGAGGTTTGGCACCTCACGCGAGATGCGTGAGGTTTGGCACCACACGCGAGATGCGTGAGGTTTGGCACCTCACCCGAGATGCGTGAGGTTTGGCACCTCACCCGAGATACGTGAGGTTCGGCACGGGGCATGCCTACGATGATGTCAGCGGCCGTGCCCAGTTCCCCGTGCTCACTATTCAGCGTCTTTTGGTGAAGGAGGAAGAGGATCTTGGGGCTCCGTTTCTCTGCAAGGCCAGCTTTGTTCTTTTGATCGGTGGAGAGTTCTGGGTGCCTGAAATCTGCTACAACGCTCGCTGAGCTGCAGGAGGAGTTTAGAATCTGTAGAGACTTCTCTTCTTGATGGGTTCCCGGTGAGGCTAGGTTTTGGGGGGATTACCTGTCACTAACCCAGATTCAGAAGTAGAGTCAATCCATCAATCAGGAGTTTGTTAAAGCGCAACTACTCACCCGTAAGGGTCTCAAGGCGCTAGGGGTGGGGGGTGCAGGTTCCATTCCATCAAGGAGGGGGTCTGTCGAAGAGCCAAGTTTTGAGGTTTCTTGCGAAGATGGGGAGTGATGTTGTCTGTCTGAGGTGGAGTGTAAGGGCGTTCCATGCTTTGGCGGCGAGGAAGGAGAAGGAGAAGGAGCGGCCTCCCGATCTGGTCTTTCTGGTGCGGGGGACCACGGCGTAGGAGAGCTGGGCTGATCGTAGGGTCCTTTGGGAGTGCCTGGAATTTGAGCCGGCTGTTCAGGTATGCTGGTCCGGTGCCTTGGAGGGCCTTGTGTGCGTGGGTGAGCATCTTAAAGGTGATTCTCGCCTCGACGGGGAGCCAGTGGAGTTGTGCGCAGATGCTGAGAGATGTGGCAGTGTTTTGGCAGGTTGAGGACCAGTCTTGCGGCGGCGTTCTGGATGTTCTGTTGCTTGCGGATGATGATTTCGTTTATTCCGGCGTAGAGTGCGTTGCCGTAGTAGTCTGCTGGTGACCAGGGCGTGAGTGACTGTCTTTCGGTGTTCGAGGGGGATCCATTTGAAGGTCTTACGAAGGAGGCGGAGGGTGTGGAAGCAGGAAGATGAGACAGATTTGATCTGGCGGTCCATTTTGAGCTCGGAGTCCAGGATGATTCCCAGGTTGCGTGCGTGGTTTGTGGGGGTTGGCGGGTTTCCAAGGGCGGTGGGCCACCAGGTGTCGCTCCAGGCGTCGGGGTTTGGGCCCATGATGAGTACTTCTGTTTTGTTGGTGTTTAGTTGTAGGCAGCTGTTTTTCATCCATTTGGCGACCACAAAGACTGCTGGGGTGGCGCTCCTGGTGTCAAAGCGATTTAAGGGGAAGCAGTTACACCGGGGGACAGAGGTTAAAGGGAGACTCCTATCCTGCAGGTTCTCACTGGGTGCTCACACCTTCACGGTGATTGCGGTTTATGCGCCAAATGAGGGGCAGGAGAAGTTCTTCCACCAAGTGCTTACTGAAGCAGCGGCGGCACCTGATAGACACGTTCTGGTTGGGGGGACCTCAATTTAGTTTTTGACAACCTACTTGACAGGTCAGCGCGGCGATCCACGCAGGCAGGCACTTTATCGGAGGGGGGACGGAACAGATTGTCAGTACTGGGTATGACGAACTTGTGGCGCTCCCTCCACCCGGACGACCGGGACTACACATATTACTCCAACGCCCACAAAACCTATGCGCGCCTAGATTATTTTCTAACATCCACTTCATTTAGAGCGCTGGCGTCAAGCGTTGAGATAGGAGCGGCAGCCCTTTCCGATCATGCACCACTCACAGCGGTGTTTACCTTTCCACCGGTGGGGCGCAGTGCCCGTTGCTGGAGGCTTAGGGACACGCTGCTGCACAGACAGGGGGTTGTGGCCAAGATCAAGGAAGCTATAGCTGAATACCTGGTACACAACACACCGACGGACACTTCACATGCAACACATTGGGCAGCACTCAAGGCAGTCATACGGGGCGAGTTCATTGCAATCGCGGCAGCAGACAATGCGGAGAGGGCCCGTAAGAGAGACAAGCTCTCTGCCCGCACGAAGGAATTGGAGCAGGTACACCAGAGGACCGGGGCGCCGCGGGTGTGGAAACAGTTGTGAGTGGCACGTCAACAGTTAGCAGCACTAGATCAAGATAGAGCAGAATACGCGGCACTACGGGTACGACATGCATACTACACGGGAGGCGACAGATGCGGGAGGCTGTTGGGTCGGGCACTCCGCGAACAGCAGCAACGACACTCGGTGCAGGAAATACACACGCAGGACGGAGTCACAGTGACGGAGGACGGAGCTATAGCGCAGGCATTTATTGACTTTTATACCACACTATACGAGGGGGCTGCTCTGGATCCAGCGGACGGGGCGGCCTTCCTGGACTCTGTGTCCATACCCGCTTTATCGATGGAACAATCAGAACTCCTTGACAGGGAGATCCGTCCTGAAGAAGTCATTGCCGCGATCTCCCCCCTCAAGCTGGCCAAGGCGCCGGGACCGGATGGCTTCACCGCCGCCTTTTACAAAACATTCTGCCCCCAGGTTGCTCCGTTGTTGACTGCCCTCTTTAATTCCTTCTCGGAGCCCGGCGCCATCCCAAGAGATCTGATGAGTGCCATGATCTTGGTCATTCCCAAACCGGGGAAGGACCGAACGCAATGCGGGGCCTACCGCCCTATCTCGCTACTTAGCATAGATCTGAAGCTTTACACCAGTATACTGTTGAAGCGGCTGGGCCCACTTATGCCTGGTCTGATTGATCCGGACCAGGCCGGCTTTATACCGGAGCGCCAGACGGTCGACAAGATAAAAAGAGCACTCCACTTAGTGGAACGAGCCTCCAGTTTGCCAGGAGAGTTCATGATGTTGGCAATTGATGCGGAGAAGGCCTTCGATCATGTCCACTGGCCGTACTTGGAACAGGTGCTCATCAAGGCAGGGTTAGGCTCGAGATTTCGTACGTGTGTTCTGAACTGCTATACCTTCCCCATGGCGTCGGTTCGGGTGAATGGCTGCTCATCGTCCGTATTCCCCCTCGAACGCGGAACTCGGCAGGGGTGTCCACTCTCGCCCCTGCTCTTCGCGCTGTATATGGAACCCCTGGCGCAGGCCATGCGATCGCATCCCTCCATTAAGGGGATTAAATTTGGGGCTGATATCCACACGATTAGCTTATACGCTGATGACGTCTTGCTTTCCTTTGCTTCTCCTGCGGCATCCCTGCTGGCCGGGGCGGCCATCCTGGATGCGTTGGCGAAGGCCTCTGGCTTTAAGGTGAACATGACGAAATCAGTAGCACTTGACCTTTCCTTGGAGGCACACACGCGGGCCTCCCTAGAAGCACAATTCCCCTTCCAATGGGCAGACGGTGCAGTCCCCTACCTGGGCATACAATTGGCGGCCACGCTACCAGAAACGGTGCATCTCAACTACGCTAACCTTAGTCGCACCATCCGCGCGGAGGTCGGGCGGTGGCGGCACCTCCCACTATCTTGGCTGGGCCGAGTGGCAGCAGTAAAGATGATAATCCTCCCGCAAGTTTTATACATTTTTCGTGCTAGCCCGCTCCGTCCCCCGGAGGGATGGATTCGCCGCACGCAATCGGAGCTGGCTCAGTTTGTGTGGAACGGGAAACGGCCCAGACTCAAGCTGAGGCTAGGGATGCTTCCCCCGGAGAGTGGTGGGCTGGGCCTGCCGGATTTGCGTCACTATTACCAGGCGACCCAACTCAGAACCCTAGTGGAATGGAGCAAATGGGAATCGGAGCGCCATTGGTTGTTCCAGGTCCAAGCGGTCGCGGGCGTCCACTCCAGGAGGTGCCTTTCCTGCAGCGACAACACCGACCCCCTAACCTATACGCCTCCTTCGTCACAAGGGTACCGCTAGAGGTATGGGATCGAACATGCTTCTTACACGACCTGACGACCTTCCCGTCTCCCCTCACACCCCTGTTAGAGAACCCTGACTTTGGCTCGGGTAGGGATGTCCAGGCCTTTGCACGGTGGCGCCCAGCAGGATGCCGATGCCTCTTTCACATGTATTCAGATGCGGGAGTGATGCCTTTTGAGGAATTCCGGAAGACCTATGACCTCCCGGAGGCTGAAGACCTTAGTTATCTACAGGTCCGACATTGGGCGCTTCAACCCCAGATCCGTGGAGACGCTACACGCAAGCTCAGTACATATGAATACTGGCTTCTCTCGCGCACCACAGATAAGCGACTCATTTCAGACATATATCGGCTCCTCTTGGACAGATACTCGCGCGTTTATAATGCAGAGCGGCTAGATGGGAGAGGGAACTGGGGCGGACTCTGCCCAACAAAGAATGGGAGGACATTTACTACCGCGCCACACACACACAAGATGCGTGAGGTTTGGCACCTCACGCAAGATACGTGAGATTCGGTATCTCACGCGGGATGCGTGAGGTTTGGCACCTCACCCGGGATGCGTGAGGTTTGGCACCTCACCCGAGATGCGTGAGGTTTGGCACCTCACCCTAAATGCGTGAGGTTTGGCACCTCACGCGAGATGCGTGAGGTTTGGGACCTCACCCGAGATGCGTGAGGTTTGGGACCTCACCCGAGATGCGTGAGGTTTGGCACCTCACCCGAGATGCGTGAGGTTTGGCACCTCACCCGAGATGCGTGAGGTTTGGCACCTCACCCGAGATGCGTGAGGCTTGGCACCTCACCCGAGATGCGTGAGGCTTGGCACCACACGCGAGATGCGTGAGGTTTGGCACCTCACCCGAGATGCGTGAGGGTTGGCACCACACGCGAGATGCATGAGGGTTGGCACCACACGCGAGATGCGTGAGGGTTGGCACCACACGCGAGATGCGTGAGGGTTGGCACCTCACGCGAGATGCCTGAGGGTTGGACCTCACGCGAGATGCGTGAGGGTTGGACCTCACGCGAGATGCGTGAGGGTTGGCACCTCACGCGAGATGCGTGAGGTTTGGCACCTCACCCGAGATGCGTGAGGGTTGGCACCTCACCCGAGATGCGTGAGGGTTGGCACCACACGCGAGATGCGTGAGGGTTGGCACCACACGCGAGATGCGTGAGGGTTGGCACCACACGCGAGATGCGTGAGGGTTGGCACCTCACGCGAGATGCGTGAGGGTTGGACCTCACGCGAGATGCGTGAGGGTTGGACCTCACGCGAGATGCGTGAGGGTTGGCACCTCACGCGAGATGCGTGAGGTTTGGCACCTCACCCGAGATGCGTGAGGTTTGGCACCTCACCCGAGATGCGTGAGGTTTGGCACCACACGCGAGATGCGTGAGGGTTGGCACCTCACGCGAGATGCGTGAGGGTTGGCACCTCACGCGAGATGCGTGAGGGTTGGCACCTCACGCGAGATGCGTGAGGGTTGGCACCTCACGCGAGATGCGTGAGGTTTGGCACCTCACGCGAGATGCGTGAGGTTTGGCACCACACGCGAGATGCGTGAGGTTTGGCACCTCACCCGAGATGCGTGAGGTTTGGCACCTCACCCGAGATACGTGAGGTTCGGCACGGGGCATGCCTACGATGATGTCAGCGGCCGTGCCCAGTTCCCCGTGCTCACTATTCAGCGTCTTTTGGTGAAGGAGGAAGAGGATCTTGGGGCTCCGTTTCTCTGCAAGGCCAGCTTTGTTCTTTTGATCGGTGGAGAGTTCTGGGTGCCTGAAATCTGCTACAACGCTCGCTGAGCTGCAGGAGGAGTTTAGAATCTGTAGAGACTTCTCTTCTTGATGGGTTCCCGGTGAGGCTAGGTTTTGGGGGGATTACCTGTCACTAACCCAGATTCAGAAGTAGAGTCAATCCATCAATCAGGAGTTTGTTAAAGCGCAACTACTCACCCGTAAGGGTCTCAAGGCGCTAGGGGTGGGGGGTGCAGGTTCCATTCCATCAAGGAGGGGGTCTGTCGAAGAGCCAAGTTTTGAGGTTTCTTGCGAAGATGGGGAGTGATGTTGTCTGTCTGAGGTGGAGTGTAAGGGCGTTCCATGCTTTGGCGGCGAGGAAGGAGAAGGAGAAGGAGCGGCCTCCCGATCTGGTCTTTCTGGTGCGGGGGACCACGGCGTAGGAGAGCTGGGCTGATCGTAGGGTCCTTTGGGAGTGCCTGGAATTTGAGCCGGCTGTTCAGGTATGCTGGTCCGGTGCCTTGGAGGGCCTTGTGTGCGTGGGTGAGCATCTTAAAGGTGATTCTCGCCTCGACGGGGAGCCAGTGGAGTTGTGCGCAGATGCTGAGAGATGTGGCAGTGTTTTGGCAGGTTGAGGACCAGTCTTGCGGCGGCGTTCTGGATGTTCTGTAGCTTGCGGATGATGATTTCGTTTATTCCGGCGTAGAGTGCGTTGCCGTAGTAGTCTGCTGGTGACCAGGGCGTGAGTGACTGTCTTTCGGTGTTCGAGGGGGATCCATTTGAAGGTCTTACGAAGGAGGCGGAGGGTGTGGAAGCAGGAAGATGAGACAGATTTGATCTGGCGGTCCATTTTGAGCTCGGAGTCCAGGATGATTCCCAGGTTGCGTGCGTGGTTTGTGGGGGTTGGCGGGTTTCCAAGGGCGGTGGGCCACCAGGTGTCGCTCCAGGCGTCGGGGTTTGGGCCCATGATGAGTACTTCTGTTTTGTTGGTGTTTAGTTGTAGGCAGCTGTTTTTCATCCATTTGGCGACCACAAAGACTGCTGGGGTGGCGCTCCTGGTGTCAAAGCGATTTAAGGGGAAGCAGTTACACCGGGGGACAGAGGTTAAAGGGAGACTCCTATCCTGCAGGTTCTCACTGGGTGCTCACACCTTCACGGTGATTGCGGTTTATGCGCCAAATGAGGGGCAGGAGAAGTTCTTCCACCAAGTGCTTACTGAAGCAGCGGCGGCACCTGATAGACACGTTCTGGTTGGGGGGACCTCAATTTAGTTTTTGACAACCTACTTGACAGGTCAGCGCGGCGATCCACGCAGGCAGGCACTTTATCGGAGGGGGGACGGAACAGATTGTCAGTACTGGGTATGACGAACTTGTGGCGCTCCCTCCACCCGGACGACCGGGACTACACATATTACTCCAACGCCCACAAAACCTATCCGCGCCTAGATTATTTTCTAACATCCACTTCATTTAGAGCGCTGGCGTCAAGCGTTGAGATAGGAGCGGCAGCCCTTTCCGATCATGCACCACTCACAGCGGTGTTTACCTTTCCACCGGTGGGGCGCAGTGCCCGTTGCTGGAGGCTTAGGGACACGCTGCTGCACAGACAGGGGGTTGTGGCCAAGATCAAGGAAGCTATAGCTGAATACCTGGTACACAACACACCGACGGACACTTCACATGCAACACATTGGGCAGCACTCAAGGCAGTCATACGGGGCGAGTTCATTGCAATCGCGGCAGCAGACAATGCGGAGAGGGCCCGTAAGAGAGACAAGCTCTCTGCCCGCACGAAGGAATTGGAGCAGGTACACCAGAGGACCGGGGCGCCGCGGGTGTGGAAACAGTTGTGAGTGGCACGTCAACAGTTAGCAGCACTAGATCAAGATAGAGCAGAATACGCGGCACTACGGGTACGACATGCATACTACACGGGAGGCGACAGATGCGGGAGGCTGTTGGGTCGGGCACTCCGCGAACAGCAGCAACGACACTCGGTGCAGGAAATACACACGCAGGACGGAGTCACAGTGACGGAGGACGGAGCTATAGCGCAGGCATTTATTGACTTTTATACCACACTATACGAGGGGGCTGCTCTGGATCCAGCGGACGGGGCGGCCTTCCTGGACTCTGTGTCCATACCCGCTTTATCGATGGAACAATCAGAACTCCTTGACAGGGAGATCCGTCCTGAAGAAGTCATTGCCGCGATCTCCCCCCTCAAGCTGGCCAAGGCGCCGGGACCGGATGGCTTCACCGCCGCCTTTTACAAAACATTCTGCCCCCAGGTTGCTCCGTTGTTGACTGCCCTCTTTAATTCCTTCTCGGAGCCCGGCGCCATCCCAAGAGATCTGATGAGTGCCATGATCTTGGTCATTCCCAAACCGGGGAAGGACCGAACGCAATGCGGGGCCTACCGCCCTATCTCGCTACTTAGCATAGATCTGAAGCTTTACACCAGTATACTGTTGAAGCGGCTGGGCCCACTTATGCCTGGTCTGATTGATCCGGACCAGGCCGGCTTTATACCGGAGCGCCAGACGGTCGACAAGATAAAAAGAGCACTCCACTTAGTGGAACGAGCCTCCAGTTTGCCAGGAGAGTTCATGATGTTGGCAATTGATGCGGAGAAGGCCTTCGATCATGTCCACTGGCCGTACTTGGAACAGGTGCTCATCAAGGCAGGGTTAGGCTCGAGATTTCGTACGTGTGTTCTGAACTGCTATACCTTCCCCATGGCGTCGGTTCGGGTGAATGGCTGCTCATCGTCCGTATTCCCCCTCGAACGCGGAACTCGGCAGGGGTGTCCACTCTCGCCCCTGCTCTTCGCGCTGTATATGGAACCCCTGGCGCAGGCCATGCGATCGCATCCCTCCATTAAGGGGATTAAATTTGGGGCTGATATCCACACGATTAGCTTATACGCTGATGACGTCTTGCTTTCCTTTGCTTCTCCTGCGGCATCCCTGCTGGCCGGGGCGGCCATCCTGGATGCGTTGGCGAAGGCCTCTGGCTTTAAGGTGAACATGACGAAATCAGTAGCACTTGACCTTTCCTTGGAGGCACACACGCGGGCCTCCCTAGAAGCACAATTCCCCTTCCAATGGGCAGACGGTGCAGTCCCCTACCTGGGCATACAATTGGCGGCCACGCTACCAGAAACGGTGCATCTCAACTACGCTAACCTTAGTCGCACCATCCGCGCGGAGGTCGGGCGGTGGCGGCACCTCCCACTATCTTGGCTGGGCCGAGTGGCAGCAGTAAAGATGATAATCCTCCCGCAAGTTTTATACATTTTTCGTGCTAGCCCGCTCCGTCCCCCGGAGGGATGGATTCGCCGCACGCAATCGGAGCTGGCTCAGTTTGTGTGGAACGGGAAACGGCCCAGACTCAAGCTGAGGCTAGGGATGCTTCCCCCGGAGAGTGGTGGGCTGGGCCTGCCGGATTTGCGTCACTATTACCAGGCGACCCAACTCAGAACCCTAGTGGAATGGAGCAAATGGGAATCGGAGCGCCATTGGTTGTTCCAGGTCCAAGCGGTCGCGGGCGTCCACTCCAGGAGGTGCCTTTCCTGCAGCGACAACACCGACCCCCTAACCTATACGCCTCCTTCGTCACAAGGGTACCGCTAGAGGTATGGGATCGAACATGCTTCTTACACGACCTGACGACCTTCCCGTCTCCCCTCACACCCCTGTTAGAGAACCCTGACTTTGGCTCGGGTAGGGATGTCCAGGCCTTTGCACGGTGGCGCCCAGCAGGATGCCGATGCCTCTTTCACATGTATTCAGATGCGGGAGTGATGCCTTTTGAGGAATTCCGGAAGACCTATGACCTCCCGGAGGCTGAAGACCTTAGTTATCTACAGGTCCGACATTGGGCGCTTCAACCCCAGATCCGTGGAGACGCTACACGCAAGCTCAGTACATATGAATACTGGCTTCTCTCGCGCACCACAGATAAGCGACTCATTTCAGACATATATCGGCTCCTCTTGGACAGATACTCGCGCGTTTATAATGCAGAGCGGCTAGATGGGAGAGGGAACTGGGGCGGACTCTGCCCAACAAAGAATGGGAGGACATTTACTACCGCGCCACACACACACAAGATGCGTGAGGTTTGGCACCTCACGCAAGATACGTGAGATTCGGTATCTCACGCGGGATGCGTGAGGTTTGGCACCTCACCCGGGATGCGTGAGGTTTGGCACCTCACCCGAGATGCGTGAGGTTTGGCACCTCACCCTAAATGCGTGAGGTTTGGCACCTCACGCGAGATGCGTGAGGTTTGGGACCTCACCCGAGATGCGTGAGGTTTGGGACCTCACCCGAGATGCGTGAGGTTTGGCACCTCACCCGAGATGCGTGAGGTTTGGCACCTCACCCGAGATGCGTGAGGTTTGGCACCTCACCCGAGATGCGTGAGGCTTGGCACCTCACCCGAGATGCGTGAGGCTTGGCACCACACGCGAGATGCGTGAGGTTTGGCACCTCACCCGAGATGCGTGAGGGTTGGCACCACACGCGAGATGCATGAGGGTTGGCACCACACGCGAGATGCGTGAGGGTTGGCACCACACGCGAGATGCGTGAGGGTTGGCACCTCACGCGAGATGCCTGAGGGTTGGACCTCACGCGAGATGCGTGAGGGTTGGACCTCACGCGAGATGCGTGAGGGTTGGCACCTCACGCGAGATGCGTGAGGTTTGGCACCTCACCCGAGATGCGTGAGGGTTGGCACCTCACCCGAGATGCGTGAGGGTTGGCACCACACGCGAGATGCGTGAGGGTTGGCACCACACGCGAGATGCGTGAGGGTTGGCACCACACGCGAGATGCGTGAGGGTTGGCACCTCACGCGAGATGCGTGAGGGTTGGACCTCACGCGAGATGCGTGAGGGTTGGACCTCACGCGAGATGCGTGAGGGTTGGCACCTCACGCGAGATGCGTGAGGTTTGGCACCTCACCCGAGATGCGTGAGGTTTGGCACCTCACCCGAGATGCGTGAGGTTTGGCACCACACGCGAGATGCGTGAGGGTTGGCACCTCACGCGAGATGCGTGAGGGTTGGCACCTCACGCGAGATGCGTGAGGGTTGGCACCTCACGCGAGATGCGTGAGGTTTGGCACCTCACGCGAGATGCGTGAGGTTTGGTACCTCACCCGAGATGCGTGAGGTTTGGCACCTCACCCGAGATGCGTGAGGTTTGGCACCACACGCGAGATGCGTGAGGGTTGGCACCTCACGCGAGATGCGTGAGGGTTGGCACCTCACGCGAGATGCGTGAGGGTTGGCACCTCACGCGAGATGCGTGAGGGTTGGCACCTCACGCGAGATGCGTGAGGGTTGGCACCTCACGCGAGATGCGTGAGGTTTGGCACCTCACGCGAGATGCGTGAGGTTTGGCACCACACGCGAGATGCGTGAGGTTTGGCACCTCACCCGAGATGCGTGAGGTTTGGCACCTCACCCGAGATGCGTGAGGTTCGGCACGGGGCATGCCTACGATGATGTCAGCGGCCGTGCCCAGTTCCCCGTGCTCACTATTCAGCGTCTTTTGGTGAAGGAGGAAGAGGATCTTGGGGCTCCGTTTCTCTGCAAGGCCAGCTTTGTTCTTTTGATCGGTGGAGAGTTCTGGGTGCCTGAAATCTGCTACAACGCTCGCTGAGCTGCAGGAGGAGTTTAGAATCTGTAGAGACTTCTCTTCTTGATGGGTTTCCGGTGAGGCTAGGTTTTGGGGGGATTACCTGTCACTAACCCAGATTCAGAAGTAGAGTCAATCCATCAATCAGGAGTTTGTTAAAGCGCAACTACTCACCCGTAAGGGTCTCAAGGCGCTAGGGGTGGGGGGTGCAGGTTCCATTCCATCAAGGAGGGGGTCTGTCGAAGAGCCAAGTTTTGAGGTTTCTTGCGAAGATGGGGAGTGATGTTGTCTGTCTGAGGTGGAGTGTAAGGGCGTTCCATGCTTTGGCGGCGAGGAAGGAGAAGGAGAAGGAGCGGCCTCCCGATCTGGTCTTTCTGGTGCGGGGGACCACGGCGTAGGAGAGCTGGGCTGATCGTAGGGTCCTTTGGGAGTGCCTGGAATTTGAGCCGGCTGTTCAGGTATGCTGGTCCGGTGCCTTGGAGGGCCTTGTGTGCGTGGGTGAGCATCTTAAAGGTGATTCTCGCCTCGACGGGGAGCCAGTGGAGTTGTGCGCAGATGCTGAGAGATGTGGCAGTGTTTTGGCAGGTTGAGGACCAGTCTTGCGGCGGCGTTCTGGATGTTCTGTAGCTTGCGGATGATGATTTCGTTTATTCCGGCGTAGAGTGCGTTGCCGTAGTAGTCTGCTGGTGACCAGGGCGTGAGTGACTGTCTTTCGGTGTTCGAGGGGGATCCATTTGAAGGTCTTACGAAGGAGGCGGAGGGTGTGGAAGCAGGAAGATGAGACAGATTTGATCTGGCGGTCCATTTTGAGCTCGGAGTCCAGGATGATTCCCAGGTTGCGTGCGTGGTTTGTGGGGGTTGGCGGGTTTCCAAGGGCGGTGGGCCACCAGGTGTCGCTCCAGGCGTCGGGGTTTGGGCCCATGATGAGTACTTCTGTTTTGTTGGTGTTTAGTTGTAGGCAGCTGTTTTTCATCCATTTGGCGACCACAAAGACTGCTGGGGTGGCGCTCCTGGTGTCAAAGCGATTTAAGGGGAAGCAGTTACACCGGGGGACAGAGGTTAAAGGGAGACTCCTATCCTGCAGGTTCTCACTGGGTGCTCACACCTTCACGGTGATTGCGGTTTATGCGCCAAATGAGGGGCAGGAGAAGTTCTTCCACCAAGTGCTTACTGAAGCAGCGGCGGCACCTGATAGACACGTTCTGGTTGGGGGGACCTCAATTTAGTTTTTGACAACCTACTTGACAGGTCAGCGCGGCGATCCACGCAGGCAGGCACTTTATCGGAGGGGGGACGGAACAGATTGTCAGTACTGGGTATGACGAACTTGTGGCGCTCCCTCCACCCGGACGACCGGGACTACACATATTACTCCAACGCCCACAAAACCTATGCGCGCCTAGATTATTTTCTAACATCCACTTCATTTAGAGCGCTGGCGTCAAGCGTTGAGATAGGAGCGGCAGCCCTTTCCGATCATGCACCACTCACAGCGGTGTTTACCTTTCCACCGGTGGGGCGCAGTGCCCGTTGCTGGAGGCTTAGGGACACGCTGCTGCACAGACAGGGGGTTGTGGCCAAGATCAAGGAAGCTATAGCTGAATACCTGGTACACAACACACCGACGGACACTTCACATGCAACACATTGGGCAGCACTCAAGGCAGTCATACGGGGCGAGTTCATTGCAATCGCGGCAGCAGACAATGCGGAGAGGGCCCGTAAGAGAGACGAGCTCTCTGCCCGCACGAAGGAATTGGAGCAGGTACACCAGAGGACCGGGGCGCCGCGGGTGTGGAAACAGTTGTGAGTGGCACGTCAACAGTTAGCAGCACTAGATCAAGATAGAGCAGAATACGCGGCACTACGGGTACGACATGCATACTACACGGGAGGCGACAGATGCGGGAGGCTGTTGGGTCGGGCACTCCGCGAACAGCAGCAACGACACTCGGTGCAGGAAATACACACGCAGGACGGAGTCACAGTGACGGAGGACGGAGCTATAGCGCAGGCATTTATTGACTTTTATACCACACTATACGAGGGGGCTGCTCTGGATCCAGCGGACGGGGCGGCCTTCCTGGACTCTGTGTCCATACCCGCTTTATCGATGGAACAATCAGAACTCCTTGACAGGGAGATCCGTCCTGAAGAAGTCATTGCCGCGATCTCCCCCCTCAAGCTGGCCAAGGCGCCGGGACCGGATGGCTTCACCGCCGCCTTTTACAAAACATTCTGCCCCCAGGTTGCTCCGTTGTTGACTGCCCTCTTTAATTCCTTCTCGGAGCCCGGCGCCATCCCAAGAGATCTGATGAGTGCCATGATCTTGGTCATTCCCAAACCGGGGAAGGACCGAACGCAATGCGGGGCCTACCGCCCTATCTCGCTACTTAGCATAGATCTGAAGCTTTACACCAGTATACTGTTGAAGCGGCTGGGCCCACTTATGCCTGGTCTGATTGATCCGGACCAGGCCGGCTTTATACCGGAGCGCCAGACGGTCGACAAGATAAAAAGAGCACTCCACTTAGTGGAACGAGCCTCCAGTTTGCCAGGAGAGTTCATGATGTTGGCAATTGATGCGGAGAAGGCCTTCGATCATGTCCACTGGCCGTACTTGGAACAGGTGCTCATCAAGGCAGGGTTAGGCTCGAGATTTCGTACGTGTGTTCTGAACTGCTATACCTTCCCCATGGCGTCGGTTCGGGTGAATGGCTGCTCATCGTCCGTATTCCCCGTCGAACGCGGAACTCGGCAGGGGTGTCCACTCTCGCCCCTGCTCTTCGCGCTGTATATGGAACCCCTGGCGCAGGCCATGCGATCGCATCCCTCCATTAAGGGGATTAAATTTGGGGCTGATATCCACACGATTAGCTTATACGCTGATGACGTCTTGCTTTCCTTTGCTTCTCCTGCGGCATCCCTGCTGGCCGGGGCGGCCATCCTGGATGCGTTGGCGAAGGCCTCTGGCTTTAAGGTGAACATGACGAAATCAGTAGCACTTGACCTTTCCTTGGAGGCACACACGCGGGCCTCCCTAGAAGCACAATTCCCCTTCCAATGGGCAGACGGTGCAGTCCCCTACCTGGGCATACAATTGGCGGCCACGCTACCAGAAACGGTGCATCTCAACTACGCTAACCTTAGTCGCACCATCCGCGCGGAGGTCGGGCGGTGGCGGCACCTCCCACTATCTTGGCTGGGCCGAGTGGCAGCAGTAAAGATGATAATCCTCCCGCAAGTTTTATACATTTTTCGTGCTAGCCCGCTCCGTCCCCCGGAGGGATGGATTCGCCGCACGCAATCGGAGCTGGCTCAGTTTGTGTGGAACGGGAAACGGCCCAGACTCAAGCTGAGGCTAGGGATGCTTCCCCCGGAGAGTGGTGGGCTGGGCCTGCCGGATTTGCGTCACTATTACCAGGCGACCCAACTCAGAACCCTAGTGGAATGGAGCAAATGGGAATCGGAGCGCCATTGGTTGTTCCAGGTCCAAGCCGTCGCGGGCGTCCACTCCAGGAGGTGCCTTTCCTGCAGCGACAACACCGACCCCCTAACCTATACGCCTCCTTCGTCACAAGGGTACCGCTAGAGGTATGGGATCGAACATGCTTCTTACACGACCTGACGACCTTCCCGTCTCCCCTCACACCCCTGTTAGAGAACCCTGACTTTGGCTCGGGTAGGGATGTCCAGGCCTTTGCACGGTGGCGCCCAGCAGGATGCCGATGCCTCTTTCACATGTATTCAGATGCGGGAGTGATGCCTTTTGAGGAATTCCGGAAGACCTATGACCTCCCGGAGGCTGAAGACCTTAGTTATCTACAGGTCCGACATTGGGCGCTTCAACCCCAGATCCGTGGAGACGCTACACGCAAGCTCAGTACATATGAATACTGGCTTCTCTCGCGCACCACAGATAAGCGACTCATTTCAGACATATATCGGCTCCTCTTGGACAGATACTCGCGCGTTTATAATGCAGAGCGGCTAGATGGGAGAGGGAACTGGGGCGGACTCTGCCCAACAAAGAATGGGAGGACATTTACTACCGCGCCACACACACACAAGATGCGTGAGGTTTGGCACCTCACGCAAGATACGTGAGATTCGGTATCTCACGCGGGATGCGTGAGGTTTGGCACCTCACCCGGGATGCGTGAGGTTTGGCACCTCACCCGAGATGCGTGAGGTTTGGCACCTCACCCTAAATGCGTGAGGTTTGGCACCTCACGCGAGATGCGTGAGGTTTGGGACCTCACCCGAGATGCGTGAGGTTTGGGACCTCACCCGAGATGCGTGAGGTTTGGCACCTCACCCGAGATGCGTGAGGTTTGGCACCTCACCCGAGATGCGTGAGGTTTGGCACCTCACCCGAGATGCGTGAGGCTTGGCACCTCACCCGAGATGCGTGAGGCTTGGCACCACACGCGAGATGCGTGAGGTTTGGCACCTCACCCGAGATGCGTGAGGGTTGGCACCACACGCGAGATGCATGAGGGTTGGCACCACACGCGAGATGCGTGAGGGTTGGCACCACACGCGAGATGCGTGAGGGTTGGCACCTCACGCGAGATGCCTGAGGGTTGGACCTCACGCGAGATGCGTGAGGGTTGGACCTCACGCGAGATGCGTGAGGGTTGGCACCTCACGCGAGATGCGTGAGGTTTGGCACCTCACCCGAGATGCGTGAGGGTTGGCACCTCACCCGAGATGCGTGAGGGTTGGCACCACACGCGAGATGCGTGAGGGTTGGCACCACACGCGAGATGCGTGAGGGTTGGCACCACACGCGAGATGCGTGAGGGTTGGCACCTCACGCGAGATGCGTGAGGGTTGGACCTCACGCGAGATGCGTGAGGGTTGGACCTCACGCGAGATGCGTGAGGGTTGGCACCTCACGCGAGATGCGTGAGGTTTGGCACCTCACCCGAGATGCGTGAGGTTTGGCACCTCACCCGAGATGCGTGAGGTTTGGCACCACACGCGAGATGCGTGAGGGTTGGCACCTCACGCGAGATGCGTGAGGGTTGGCACCTCACGCGAGATGCGTGAGGGTTGGCACCTCACGCGAGATGCGTGAGGGTTGGCACCTCACGCGAGATGCGTGAGGTTTGGCACCTCACGCGAGATGCGTGAGGTTTGGCACCTCACGCGAGATGCGTGAGGTTTGGCACCACACGCGAGATGCGTGAGGTTTGGCACCTCACCCGAGATGCGTGAGGTTTGGCACCTCACCCGAGATACGTGAGGTTCGGCACGGGGCATGCCTACGATGATGTCAGCGGCCGTGCCCAGTTCCCCGTGCTCACTATTCAGCGTCTTTTGGTGAAGGAGGAAGAGGATCTTGGGGCTCCGTTTCTCTGCAAGGCCAGCTTTGTTCTTTTGATCGGTGGAGAGTTCTGGGTGCCTGAAATCTGCTACAACGCTCGCTGAGCTGCAGGAGGAGTTTAGAATCTGTAGAGACTTCTCTTCTTGATGGGTTCCCGGTGAGGCTAGGTTTTGGGGGGATTACCTGTCACTAACCCAGATTCAGAAGTAGAGTCAATCCATCAATCAGGAGTTTGTTAAAGCGCAACTACTCACCCGTAAGGGTCTCAAGGCGCTAGGGGTGGGGGGTGCAGGTTCCATTCCATCAAGGAGGGGGTCTGTCGAAGAGCCAAGTTTTGAGGTTTCTTGCGAAGATGGGGAGTGATGTTGTCTGTCTGAGGTGGAGTGTAAGGGCGTTCCATGCTTTGGCGGCGAGGAAGGAGAAGGAGAAGGAGCGGCCTCCCGATCTGGTCTTTCTGGTGCGGGGGACCACGGCGTAGGAGAGCTGGGCTGATCGTAGGGTCCTTTGGGAGTGCCTGGAATTTGAGCCGGCTGTTCAGGTATGCTGGTCCGGTGCCTTGGAGGGCCTTGTGTGCGTGGGTGAGCATCTTAAAGGTGATTCTCGCCTCGACGGGGAGCCAGTGGAGTTGTGCGCAGATGCTGAGAGATGTGGCAGTGTTTTGGCAGGTTGAGGACCAGTCTTGCGGCGGCGTTCTGGATGTTCTGTAGCTTGCGGATGATGATTTCGTTTATTCCGGCGTAGAGTGCGTTGCCGTAGTAGTCTGCTGGTGACCAGGGCGTGAGTGACTGTCTTTCGGTGTTCGAGGGGGATCCATTTGAAGGTCTTACGAAGGAGGCGGAGGGTGTGGAAGCAGGAAGATGAGACAGATTTGATCTGGCGGTCCATTTTGAGCTCGGAGTCCAGGATGATTCCCAGGTTGCGTGCGTGGTTTGTGGGGGTTGGCGGGTTTCCAAGGGCGGTGGGCCACCAGGTGTCGCTCCAGGCGTCGGGGTTTGGGCCCATGATGAGTACTTCTGTTTTGTTGGTGTTTAGTTGTAGGCAGCTGTTTTTCATCCATTTGGCGACCACAAAGACTGCTGGGGTGGCGCTCCTGGTGTCAAAGCGATTTAAGGGGAAGCAGTTACACCGGGGGACAGAGGTTAAAGGGAGACTCCTATCCTGCAGGTTCTCACTGGGTGCTCACACCTTCACGGTGATTGCGGTTTATGCGCCAAATGAGGGGCAGGAGAAGTTCTTCCACCAAGTGCTTACTGAAGCAGCGGCGGCACCTGATAGACACGTTCTGGTTGGGGGGACCTCAATTTAGTTTTTGACAACCTACTTGACAGGTCAGCGCGGCGATCCACGCAGGCAGGCACTTTATCGGAGGGGGGACGGAACAGATTGTCAGTACTGGGTATGACGAACTTGTGGCGCTCCCTCCACCCGGACGACCGGGACTACACATATTACTCCAACGCCCACAAAACCTATGCGCGCCTAGATTATTTTCTAACATCCACTTCATTTAGAGCGCTGGCGTCAAGCGTTGAGATAGGAGCGGCAGCCCTTTCCGATCATGCACCACTCACAGCGGTGTTTACCTTTCCACCGGTGGGGCGCAGTGCCCGTTGCTGGAGGCTTAGGGACACGCTGCTGCACAGACAGGGGGTTGTGGCCAAGATCAAGGAAGCTATAGCTGAATACCTGGTACACAACACACCGACGGACACTTCACATGCAACACATTGGGCAGCACTCAAGGCAGTCATACGGGGCGAGTTCATTGCAATCGCGGCAGCAGACAATGCGGAGAGGGCCCGTAAGAGAGACGAGCTCTCTGCCCGCACGAAGGAATTGGAGCAGGTACACCAGAGGACCGGGGCGCCGCGGGTGTGGAAACAGTTGTGAGTGGCACGTCAACAGTTAGCAGCACTAGATCAAGATAGAGCAGAATACGCGGCACTACGGGTACGACATGCATACTACACGGGAGGCGACAGATGCGGGAGGCTGTTGGGTCGGGCACTCCGCGAACAGCAGCAACGACACTCGGTGCAGGAAATACACACGCAGGACGGAGTCACAGTGACGGAGGACGGAGCTATAGCGCAGGCATTTATTGACTTTTATACCACACTATACGAGGGGGCTGCTCTGGATCCAGCGGACGGGGCGGCCTTCCTGGACTCTGTGTCCATACCCGCTTTATCGATGGAACAATCAGAACTCCTTGACAGGGAGATCCGTCCTGAAGAAGTCATTGCCGCGATCTCCCCCCTCAAGCTGGCCAAGGCGCCGGGACCGGATGGCTTCACCGCCGCCTTTTACAAAACATTCTGCCCCCAGGTTGCTCCGTTGTTGACTGCCCTCTTTAATTCCTTCTCGGAGCCCGGCGCCATCCCAAGAGATCTGATGAGTGCCATGATCTTGGTCATTCCCAAACCGGGGAAGGACCGAACGCAATGCGGGGCCTACCGCCCTATCTCGCTACTTAGCATAGATCTGAAGCTTTACACCAGTATACTGTTGAAGCGGCTGGGCCCACTTATGCCTGGTCTGATTGATCCGGACCAGGCCGGCTTTATACCGGAGCGCCAGACGGTCGACAAGATAAAAAGAGCACTCCACTTAGTGGAACGAGCCTCCAGTTTGCCAGGAGAGTTCATGATGTTGGCAATTGATGCGGAGAAGGCCTTCGATCATGTCCACTGGCCGTACTTGGAACAGGTGCTCATCAAGGCAGGGTTAGGCTCGAGATTTCGTACGTGTGTTCTGAACTGCTATACCTTCCCCATGGCGTCGGTTCGGGTGAATGGCTGCTCATCGTCCGTATTCCCCGTCGAACGCGGAACTCGGCAGGGGTGTCCACTCTCGCCCCTGCTCTTCGCGCTGTATATGGAACCCCTGGCGCAGGCCATGCGATCGCATCCCTCCATTAAGGGGATTAAATTTGGGGCTGATATCCACACGATTAGCTTATACGCTGATGACGTCTTGCTTTCCTTTGCTTCTCCTGCGGCATCCCTGCTGGCCGGGGCGGCCATCCTGGATGCGTTGGCGAAGGCCTCTGGCTTTAAGGTGAACATGACGAAATCAGTAGCACTTGACCTTTCCTTGGAGGCACACACGCGGGCCTCCCTAGAAGCACAATTCCCCTTCCAATGGGCAGACGGTGCAGTCCCCTACCTGGGCATACAATTGGCGGCCACGCTACCAGAAACGGTGCATCTCAACTACGCTAACCTTAGTCGCACCATCCGCGCGGAGGTCGGGCGGTGGCGGCACCTCCCACTATCTTGGCTGGGCCGAGTGGCAGCAGTAAAGATGATAATCCTCCCGCAAGTTTTATACATTTTTCGTGCTAGCCCGCTCCGTCCCCCGGAGGGATGGATTCGCCGCACGCAATCGGAGCTGGCTCAGTTTGTGTGGAACGGGAAACGGCCCAGACTCAAGCTGAGGCTAGGGATGCTTCCCCCGGAGAGTGGTGGGCTGGGCCTGCCGGATTTGCGTCACTATTACCAGGCGACCCAACTCAGAACCCTAGTGGAATGGAGCAAATGGGAATCGGAGCGCCATTGGTTGTTCCAGGTCCAAGCGGTCGCGGGCGTCCACTCCAGGAGGTGCCTTTCCTGCAGCGACAACACCGACCCCCTAACCTATAGGCCTCCTTCGTCACAAGGGTACCGCTAGAGGTATGGGATCGAACATGCTTCTTACACGACCTGACGACCTTCCCGTCTCCCCTCACACCCCTGTTAGAGAACCCTGACTTTGGCTCGGGTAGGGATGTCCAGGCCTTTGCACGGTGGCGCCCAGCAGGATGCCGATGCCTCTTTCACATGTATTCAGATGCGGGAGTGATGCCTTTTGAGGAATTCCGGAAGACCTATGACCTCCCGGAGGCTGAAGACCTTAGTTATCTACAGGTCCGACATTGGGCGCTTCAACCCCAGATCCGTGGA
Organism: Lissotriton vulgaris; assembly: GCF_964263255.1. NCBI lineage: Eukaryota > Metazoa > Chordata > Amphibia > Caudata > Salamandridae > Lissotriton > Lissotriton vulgaris. The sequence continues at coordinate 62,828 of NW_028242587.1, forward strand.
GACGCTACACGCAAGCTCAGTACATATGAATACTGGCTTCTCTCGCGCACCACAGATAAGCGACTCATTTCAGACATATATCGGCTCCTCTTGGACAGATACTCGCGCGTTTATAATGCAGAGCGGCTAGATGGGAGAGGGAACAGGGGCGGACTCTGCCCAACAAAGAATGGGAGGACATTTACTACCGCGCCACACACACACAAGATGCGTGAGGTTTGGCACCTCACGCAAGATACGTGAGATTCGGTATCTCACGCGGGATGCGTGAGGTTTGGCACCTCACCCGGGATGCGTGAGGTTTGGCACCTCACCCGAGATGCGTGAGGTTTGGCACCTCACCCTAAATGCGTGAGGTTTGGCACCTCACGCGAGATGCGTGAGGTTTGGGACCTCACCCGAGATGCGTGAGGTTTGGGACCTCACCCGAGATGCGTGAGGTTTGGCACCTCACCCGAGATGCGTGAGGTTTGGCACCTCACCCGAGATGCGTGAGGTTTGGTACCTCACCCGAGATGCGTGAGGCTTGGCACCTCACCCGAGATGCGTGAGGCTTGGCACCACACGCGAGATGCGTGAGGTTTGGCACCTCACCCGAGATGCGTGAGGGTTGGCACCACACGCGAGATGCGTGAGGGTTGGCACCACACGCGAGATGCGTGAGGGTTGGCACCACACGCGAGATGCGTGAGGGTTGGCACCTCACGCGAGATGCGTGAGGGTTGGACCTCACGCGAGATGCGTGAGGGTTGGACCTCACGCGAGATGCGTGAGGGTTGGACCTCACGCGAGATGCGTGAGGGTTGGCACCTCACGCGAGATGCGTGAGGTTTGGCACCTCACCCGAGATGCGTGAGGTTTGGCACCTCACCCGAGATGCGTGAGGTTTGGCACCACACGCGAGATGCGTGAGGGTTGGCACCTCACGCGAGATGCGTGAGGGTTGGCACCTCACGCGAGATGCGTGAGGGTTGGCACCTCACGCGAGATGCGTGAGGGTTGGCACCTCACGCGAGATGCGTGAGGGTTGGCACCTCACGCGAGATGCGTGAGGGTTGGCACCTCACGCGAGATGCGTGAGGTTTGGCACCTCACGCGAGATGCGTGAGGTTTGGCACCACACGCGAGATGCGTGAGGTTTGGCACCTCACCCGAGATGCGTGAGGTTTGGCACCTCACCCGAGATGCGTGAGGTTCGGCACGGGGCATGCCTACGATGATGTCAGCGGCCGTGCCCAGTTCCCCGTGCTCACTATTCAGCGTCTTTTGGTGAAGGAGGAAGAGGATCTTGGGGCTCCGTTTCTCTGCAAGGCCAGCTTTGTTCTTTTGATCGGTGGAGAGTTCTGGGTGCCTGAAATCTGCTACAACGCTCGCTGAGCTGCAGGAGGAGTTTAGAATCTGTAGAGACTTCTCTTCTTGATGGGTTCCCGGTGAGGCTAGGTTTTGGGGGGATTACCTGTCACTAACCCAGATTCAGAAGTAGAGTCAATCCATCAATCAGGAGTTTGTTAAAGCGCAACTACTCACCCGTAAGGGTCTCAAGGCGCTAGGGGTGGGGGGTGCAGGTTCCATTCCATCAAGGAGGGGGTCTGTCGAAGAGCCAAGTTTTGAGGTTTCTTGCGAAGATGGGGAGTGATGTTGTCTGTCTGAGGTGGAGTGTAAGGGCGTTCCATGCTTTGGCGGCGAGGAAGGAGAAGGAGAAGGAGCGGCCTCCCGATCTGGTCTTTCTGGTGCGGGGGACCACGGCGTAGGAGAGCTGGGCTGATCGTAGGGTCCTTTGGGAGTGCCTGGAATTTGAGCCGGCTGTTCAGGTATGCTGGTCCGGTGCCTTGGAGGGCCTTGTGTGCGTGGGTGAGCATCTTAAAGGTGATTCTCGCCTCGACGGGGAGCCAGTGGAGTTGTGCGCAGATGCTGAGAGATGTGGCAGTGTTTTGGCAGGTTGAGGACCAGTCTTGCGGCGGCGTTCTGGATGTTCTGTAGCTTGCGGATGATGATTTCGTTTATTCCGGCGTAGAGTGCGTTGCCGTAGTAGTCTGCTGGTGACCAGGGCGTGAGTGACTGTCTTTCGGTGTTCGAGGGGGATCCATTTGAAGGTCTTACGAAGGAGGCGGAGGGTGTGGAAGCAGGAAGATGAGACAGATTTGATCTGGCGGTCCATTTTGAGCTCGGAGTCCAGGATGATTCCCAGGTTGCGTGCGTGGTTTGTGGGGGTTGGCGGGTTTCCAAGGGCGGTGGGCCACCAGGTGTCGCTCCAGGCGTCGGGGTTTGGGCCCATGATGAGTACTTCTGTTTTGTTGGTGTTTAGTTGTAGGCAGCTGTTTTTCATCCATTTGGCGACCACAAAGACTGCTGGGGTGGCGCTCCTGGTGTCAAAGCGATTTAAGGGGAAGCAGTTACACCGGGGGACAGAGGTTAAAGGGAGACTCCTATCCTGCAGGTTCTCACTGGGTGCTCACACCTTCACGGTGATTGCGGTTTATGCGCCAAATGAGGGGCAGGAGAAGTTCTTCCACCAAGTGCTTACTGAAGCAGCGGCGGCACCTGATAGACACGTTCTGGTTGGGGGGACCTCAATTTAGTTTTTGACAACCTACTTGACAGGTCAGCGCGGCGATCCACGCAGGCAGGCACTTTATCGGAGGGGGGACGGAACAGATTGTCAGTACTGGGTATGACGAACTTGTGGCGCTCCCTCCACCCGGACGACCGGGACTACACATATTACTCCAACGCCCACAAAACCTATGCGCGCCTAGATTATTTTCTAACATCCACTTCATTTAGAGCGCTGGCGTCAAGCGTTGAGATAGGAGCGGCAGCCCTTTCCGATCATGCACCACTCACAGCGGTGTTTACCTTTCCACCGGTGGGGCGCAGTGCCCGTTGCTGGAGGCTTAGGGACACGCTGCTGCACAGACAGGGGGTTGTGGCCAAGATCAAGGAAGCTATAGCTGAATACCTGGTACACAACACACCGACGGACACTTCACATGCAACACATTGGGCAGCACTCAAGGCAGTCATACGGGGCGAGTTCATTGCAATCGCGGCAGCAGACAATGCGGAGAGGGCCCGTAAGAGAGACGAGCTCTCTGCCCGCACGAAGGAATTGGAGCAGGTACACCAGAGGACCGGGGCGCCGCGGGTGTGGAAACAGTTGTGAGTGGCACGTCAACAGTTAGCAGCACTAGATCAAGATAGAGCAGAATACGCGGCACTACGGGTACGACATGCATACTACACGGGAGGCGACAGATGCGGGAGGCTGTTGGGTCGGGCACTCCGCGAACAGCAGCAACGACACTCGGTGCAGGAAATACACACGCAGGACGGAGTCACAGTGACGGAGGACGGAGCTATAGCGCAGGCATTTATTGACTTTTATACCACACTATACGAGGGGGCTGCTCTGGATCCAGCGGACGGGGCGGCCTTCCTGGACTCTGTGTCCATACCCGCTTTATCGATGGAACAATCAGAACTCCTTGACAGGGAGATCCGTCCTGAAGAAGTCATTGCCGCGATCTCCCCCCTCAAGCTGGCCAAGGCGCCGGGACCGGATGGCTTCACCGCCGCCTTTTACAAAACATTCTGCCCCCAGGTTGCTCCGTTGTTGACTGCCCTCTTTAATTCCTTCTCGGAGCCCGGCGCCATCCCAAGAGATCTGATGAGTGCCATGATCTTGGTCATTCCCAAACCGGGGAAGGACCGAACGCAATGCGGGGCCTACCGCCCTATCTCGCTACTTAGCATAGATCTGAAGCTTTACACCAGTATACTGTTGAAGCGGCTGGGCCCACTTATGCCTGGTCTGATTGATCCGGACCAGGCCGGCTTTATACCGGAGCGCCAGACGGTCGACAAGATAAAAAGAGCACTCCACTTAGTGGAACGAGCCTCCAGTTTGCCAGGAGAGTTCATGATGTTGGCAATTGATGCGGAGAAGGCCTTCGATCATGTCCACTGGCCGTACTTGGAACAGGTGCTCATCAAGGCAGGGTTAGGCTCGAGATTTCGTACGTGTGTTCTGAACTGCTATACCTTCCCCATGGCGTCGGTTCGGGTGAATGGCTGCTCATCGTCCGTATTCCCCGTCGAACGCGGAACTCGGCAGGGGTGTCCACTCTCGCCCCTGCTCTTCGCGCTGTATATGGAACCCCTGGCGCAGGCCATGCGATCGCATCCCTCCATTAAGGGGATTAAATTTGGGGCTGATATCCACACGATTAGCTTATACGCTGATGACGTCTTGCTTTCCTTTGCTTCTCCTGCGGCATCCCTGCTGGCCGGGGCGGCCATCCTGGATGCGTTGGCGAAGGCCTCTGGCTTTAAGGTGAACATGACGAAATCAGTAGCACTTGACCTTTCCTTGGAGGCACACACGCGGGCCTCCCTAGAAGCACAATTCCCCTTCCAATGGGCAGACGGTGCAGTCCCCTACCTGGGCATACAATTGGCGGCCACGCTACCAGAAACGGTGCATCTCAACTACGCTAACCTTAGTCGCACCATCCGCGCGGAGGTCGGGCGGTGGCGGCACCTCCCACTATCTTGGCTGGGCCGAGTGGCAGCAGTAAAGATGATAATCCTCCCGCAAGTTTTATACATTTTTCGTGCTAGCCCGCTCCGTCCCCCGGAGGGATGGATTCGCCGCACGCAATCGGAGCTGGCTCAGTTTGTGTGGAACGGGAAACGGCCCAGACTCAAGCTGAGGCTAGGGATGCTTCCCCCGGAGAGTGGTGGGCTGGGCCTGCCGGATTTGCGTCACTATTACCAGGCGACCCAACTCAGAACCCTAGTGGAATGGAGCAAATGGGAATCGGAGCGCCATTGGTTGTTCCAGGTCCAAGCGGTCGCGGGCGTCCACTCCAGGAGGTGCCTTTCCTGCAGCGACAACACCGACCCCCTAACCTATACGCCTCCTTCGTCACAAGGGTACCGCTAGAGGTATGGGATCGAACATGCTTCTTACACGACCTGACGACCTTCCCGTCTCCCCTCACACCCCTGTTAGAGAACCCTGACTTTGGCTCGGGTAGGGATGTCCAGGCCTTTGCACGGTGGCGCCCAGCAGGATGCCGATGCCTCTTTCACATGTATTCAGATGCGGGAGTGATGCCTTTTGAGGAATTCCGGAAGACCTATGACCTCCCGGAGGCTGAAGACCTTAGTTATCTACAGGTCCGACATTGGGCGCTTCAACCCCAGATCCGTGGAGACGCTACACGCAAGCTCAGTACATATGAATACTGGCTTCTCTCGCGCACCACAGATAAGCGACTCATTTCAGACATATATCGGCTCCTCTTGGACAGATACTCGCGCGTTTATAATGCAGAGCGGCTAGATGGGAGAGGGAACAGGGGCGGACTCTGCCCAACAAAGAATGGGAGGACATTTACTACCGCGCCACACACACACAAGATGCGTGAGGTTTGGCACCTCACGCAAGATACGTGAGATTCGGTATCTCACGCGGGATGCGTGAGGTTTGGCACCTCACCCGGGATGCGTGAGGTTTGGCACCTCACCCGAGATGCGTGAGGTTTGGCACCTCACCCTAAATGCGTGAGGTTTGGCACCTCACGCGAGATGCGTGAGGTTTGGGACCTCACCCGAGATGCGTGAGGTTTGGGACCTCACCCGAGATGCGTGAGGTTTGGCACCTCACCCGAGATGCGTGAGGTTTGGCACCTCACCCGAGATGCGTGAGGTTTGGCACCTCACCCGAGATGCGTGAGGCTTGGCACCTCACCCGAGATGCGTGAGGCTTGGCACCACACGCGAGATGCGTGAGGTTTGGCACCTCACCCGAGATGCGTGAGGGTTGGCACCACACGCGAGATGCGTGAGGGTTGGCACCACACGCGAGATGCGTGAGGGTTGGCACCACACGCGAGATGCGTGAGGGTTGGCACCTCACGCGAGATGCGTGAGGGTTGGACCTCACGCGAGATGCGTGAGGGTTGGACCTCACGCGAGATGCGTGAGGGTTGGACCTCACGCGAGATGCGTGAGGGTTGGACCTCACGCGAGATGCGTGAGGGTTGGCACCTCACGCGAGATGCGTGAGGTTTGGCACCTCACCCGAGATGCGTGAGGTTTGGCACCTCACCCGAGATGCGTGAGGTTTGGCACCACACGCGAGATGCGTGAGGGTTGGCACCTCACGCGAGATGCGTGAGGGTTGGCACCTCACGCGAGATGCGTGAGGTTTGGCACCTCACCCGAGATGCGTGAGGTTTGGCACCTCACCCGAGATGCGTGAGGTTTGGCACCACACGCGAGATGCGTGAGGGTTGGCACCTCACGCGAGATGCGTGAGGGTTGGCACCTCACGCGAGATGCGTGAGGGTTGGCACCTCACGCGAGATGCGTGAGGTTTGGCACCTCACGCGAGATGCGTGAGGTTTGGTACCTCACCCGAGATGCGTGAGGTTTGGCACCTCACCCGAGATGCGTGAGGTTTGGCACCACACGCGAGATGCGTGAGGGTTGGCACCTCACGCGAGATGCGTGAGGGTTGGCACCTCACGCGAGATGCGTGAGGGTTGGCACCTCACGCGAGATGCGTGAGGGTTGGCACCTCACGCGAGATGCGTGAGGGTTGGCACCTCACGCGAGATGCGTGAGGTTTGGCACCTCACGCGAGATGCGTGAGGTTTGGCACCACACGCGAGATGCGTGGGGTTTGGCACCTCACCCGAGATGCGTGAGGTTTGGCACCTCACCCGAGATGCGTGAGGTTCGGCACGGGGCATGCCTACGATGATGTCAGCGGCCATGCCCAGTTCCCCGTGCTCACTATTCAGCGTCTTTTGGTGAAGGAGGAAGAGGATCTTGGGGCTCCGTTTCTCTGCAAGGCCAGCTTTGTTCTTTTGATCGGTGGAGAGTTCTGGGTGCCTGAAATCTGCTACAACGCTCGCTGAGCTGCAGGAGGAGTTTAGAATCTGTAGAGACTTCTCTTCTTGATGGGTTCCCGGTGAGGCTAGGTTTTGGGGGGATTACCTGTCACTAACCCAGATTCAGAAGTAGAGTCAATCCATCAATCAGGAGTTTGTTAAAGCGCAACTACTCACCCGTAAGGGTCTCAAGGCGCTAGGGGTGGGGGGTGCAGGTTCCATTCCATCAAGGAGGGGGTCTGTCGAAGAGCCAAGTTTTGAGGTTTCTTGCGAAGATGGGGAGTGATGTTGTCTGTCTGAGGTGGAGTGTAAGGGCGTTCCATGCTTTGGCGGCGAGGAAGGAGAAGGAGAAGGAGCGGCCTCCCGATCTGGTCTTTCTGGTGCGGGGGACCACGGCGTAGGAGAGCTGGGCTGATCGTAGGGTCCTTTGGGAGTGCCTGGAATTTGAGCCGGCTGTTCAGGTATGCTGGTCCGGTGCCTTGGAGGGCCTTGTGTGCGTGGGTGAGCATCTTAAAGGTGATTCTCGCCTCGACGGGGAGCCAGTGGAGTTGTGCGCAGATGCTGAGAGATGTGGCAGTGTTTTGGCAGGTTGAGGACCAGTCTTGCGGCGGCGTTCTGGATGTTCTGTAGCTTGCGGATGATGATTTCGTTTATTCCGGCGTAGAGTGCGTTGCCGTAGTAGTCTGCTGGTGACCAGGGCGTGAGTGACTGTCTTTCGGTGTTCGAGGGGGATCCATTTGAAGGTCTTACGAAGGAGGCGGAGGGTGTGGAAGCAGGAAGATGAGACAGATTTGATCTGGCGGTCCATTTTGAGCTCGGAGTCCAGGATGATTCCCAGGTTGCGTGCGTGGTTTGTGGGGGTTGGCGGGTTTCCAAGGGCGGTGGGCCACCAGGTGTCGCTCCAGGCGTCGGGGTTTGGGCCCATGATGAGTACTTCTGTTTTGTTGGTGTTTAGTTGTAGGCAGCTGTTTTTCATCCATTTGGCGACCACAAAGACTGCTGGGGTGGCGCTCCTGGTGTCAAAGCGATTTAAGGGGAAGCAGTTACACCGGGGGACAGAGGTTAAAGGGAGACTCCTATCCTGCAGGTTCTCACTGGGTGCTCACACCTTCACGGTGATTGCGGTTTATGCGCCAAATGAGGGGCAGGAGAAGTTCTTCCACCAAGTGCTTACTGAAGCAGCGGCGGCACCTGATAGACACGTTCTGGTTGGGGGGACCTCAATTTAGTTTTTGACAACCTACTTGACAGGTCAGCGCGGCGATCCACGCAGGCAGGCACTTTATCGGAGGGGGGACGGAACAGATTGTCAGTACTGGGTATGACGAACTTGTGGCGCTCCCTCCACCCGGACGACCGGGACTACACATATTACTCCAACGCCCACAAAACCTATGCGCGCCTAGATTATTTTCTAACATCCACTTCATTTAGAGCGCTGGCGTCAAGCGTTGAGATAGGAGCGGCAGCCCTTTCCGATCATGCACCACTCACAGCGGTGTTTACCTTTCCACCGGTGGGGCGCAGTGCCCGTTGCTGGAGGCTTAGGGACACGCTGCTGCACAGACAGGGGGTTGTGGCCAAGATCAAGGAAGCTATAGCTGAATACCTGGTACACAACACACCGACGGACACTTCACATGCAACACATTGGGCAGCACTCAAGGCAGTCATACGGGGCGAGTTCATTGCAATCGCGGCAGCAGACAATGCGGAGAGGGCCCGTAAGAGAGACGAGCTCTCTGCCCGCACGAAGGAATTGGAGCAGGTACACCAGAGGACCGGGGCGCCGCGGGTGTGGAAACAGTTGTGAGTGGCACGTCAACAGTTAGCAGCACTAGATCAAGATAGAGCAGAATACGCGGCACTACGGGTACGACATGCATACTACACGGGAGGCGACAGATGCGGGAGGCTGTTGGGTCGGGCACTCCGCGAACAGCAGCAACGACACTCGGTGCAGGAAATACACACGCAGGACGGAGTCACAGTGACGGAGGACGGAGCTATAGCGCAGGCATTTATTGACTTTTATACCACACTATACGAGGGGGCTGCTCTGGATCCAGCGGACGGGGCGGCCTTCCTGGACTCTGTGTCCATACCCGCTTTATCGATGGAACAATCAGAACTCCTTGACAGGGAGATCCGTCCTGAAGAAGTCATTGCCGCGATCTCCCCCCTCAAGCTGGCCAAGGCGCCGGGACCGGATGGCTTCACCGCCGCCTTTTACAAAACATTCTGCCCCCAGGTTGCTCCGTTGTTGACTGCCCTCTTTAATTCCTTCTCGGAGCCCGGCGCCATCCCAAGAGATCTGATGAGTGCCATGATCTTGGTCATTCCCAAACCGGGGAAGGACCGAACGCAATGCGGGGCCTACCGCCCTATCTCGCTACTTAGCATAGATCTGAAGCTTTACACCAGTATACTGTTGAAGCGGCTGGGCCCACTTATGCCTGGTCTGATTGATCCGGACCAGGCCGGCTTTATACCGGAGCGCCAGACGGTCGACAAGATAAAAAGAGCACTCCACTTAGTGGAACGAGCCTCCAGTTTGCCAGGAGAGTTCATGATGTTGGCAATTGATGCGGAGAAGGCCTTCGATCATGTCCACTGGCCGTACTTGGAACAGGTGCTCATCAAGGCAGGGTTAGGCTCGAGATTTCGTACGTGTGTTCTGAACTGCTATACCTTCCCCATGGCGTCGGTTCGGGTGAATGGCTGCTCATCGTCCGTATTCCCCGTCGAACGCGGAACTCGGCAGGGGTGTCCACTCTCGCCCCTGCTCTTCGCGCTGTATATGGAACCCCTGGCGCAGGCCATGCGATCGCATCCCTCCATTAAGGGGATTAAATTTGGGGCTGATATCCACACGATTAGCTTATACGCTGATGACGTCTTGCTTTCCTTTGCTTCTCCTGCGGCATCCCTGCTGGCCGGGGCGGCCATCCTGGATGCGTTGGCGAAGGCCTCTGGCTTTAAGGTGAACATGACGAAATCAGTAGCACTTGACCTTTCCTTGGAGGCACACACGCGGGCCTCCCTAGAAGCACAATTCCCCTTCCAATGGGCAGACGGTGCAGTCCCCTACCTGGGCATACAATTGGCGGCCACGCTACCAGAAACGGTGCATCTCAACTACGCTAACCTTAGTCGCACCATCCGCGCGGAGGTCGGGCGGTGGCGGCACCTCCCACTATCTTGGCTGGGCCGAGTGGCAGCAGTAAAGATGATAATCCTCCCGCAAGTTTTATACATTTTTCGTGCTAGCCCGCTCCGTCCCCCGGAGGGATGGATTCGCCGCACGCAATCGGAGCTGGCTCAGTTTGTGTGGAACGGGAAACGGCCCAGACTCAAGCTGAGGCTAGGGATGCTTCCCCCGGAGAGTGGTGGGCTGGGCCTGCCGGATTTGCGTCACTATTACCAGGCGACCCAACTCAGAACCCTAGTGGAATGGAGCAAATGGGAATCGGAGCGCCATTGGTTGTTCCAGGTCCAAGCGGTCGCGGGCGTCCACTCCAGGAGGTGCCTTTCCTGCAGCGACAACACCGACCCCCTAACCTATACGCCTCCTTCGTCACAAGGGTACCGCTAGAGGTATGGGATCGAACATGCTTCTTACACGACCTGACGACCTTCCCGTCTCCCCTCACACCCCTGTTAGAGAACCCTGACTTTGGCTCGGGTAGGGATGTCCAGGCCTTTGCACGGTGGCGCCCAGCAGGATGCCGATGCCTCTTTCACATGTATTCAGATGCGGGAGTGATGCCTTTTGAGGAATTCCGGAAGACCTATGACCTCCCGGAGGCTGAAGACCTTAGTTATCTACAGGTCCGACATTGGGCGCTTCAACCCCAGATCCGTGGAGACGCTACACGCAAGCTCAGTACATATGAATACTGGCTTCTCTCGCGCACCACAGATAAGCGACTCATTTCAGACATATATCGGCTCCTCTTGGACAGATACTCGCGCGTTTATAATGCAGAGCGGCTAGATGGGAGAGGGAACTGGGGCGGACTCTGCCCAACAAAGAATGGGAGGACATTTACTACCGCGCCACACACACACAAGATGCGTGAGGTTTGGCACCTCACGCAAGATACGTGAGATTCGGTATCTCACGCGGGATGCGTGAGGTTTGGCACCTCACCCGGGATGCGTGAGGTTTGGCACCTCACCCGAGATGCGTGAGGTTTGGCACCTCACCCTAAATGCGTGAGGTTTGGCACCTCACGCGAGATGCGTGAGGTTTGGGACCTCACCCGAGATGCGTGAGGTTTGGGACCTCACCCGAGATGCGTGAGGTTTGGCACCTCACCCGAGATGCGTGAGGTTTGGCACCTCACCCGAGATGCGTGAGGTTTGGCACCTCACCCGAGATGCGTGAGGCTTGGCACCTCACCCGAGATGCGTGAGGCTTGGCACCACACGCGAGATGCGTGAGGTTTGGCACCTCACCCGAGATGCGTGAGGGTTGGCACCACACGCGAGATGCATGAGGGTTGGCACCACACGCGAGATGCGTGAGGGTTGGCACCACACGCGAGATGCGTGAGGGTTGGCACCTCACGCGAGATGCCTGAGGGTTGGACCTCACGCGAGATGCGTGAGGGTTGGACCTCACGCGAGATGCGTGAGGGTTGGCACCTCACGCGAGATGCGTGAGGTTTGGCACCTCACCCGAGATGCGTGAGGGTTGGCACCTCACCCGAGATGCGTGAGGGTTGGCACCACACGCGAGATGCGTGAGGGTTGGCACCACACGCGAGATGCGTGAGGGTTGGCACCACACGCGAGATGCGTGAGGGTTGGCACCTCACGCGAGATGCGTGAGGGTTGGACCTCACGCGAGATGCGTGAGGGTTGGACCTCACGCGAGATGCGTGAGGGTTGGCACCTCACGCGAGATGCGTGAGGTTTGGCACCTCACCCGAGATGCGTGAGGTTTGGCACCTCACCCGAGATGCGTGAGGTTTGGCACCACACGCGAGATGCGTGAGGGTTGGCACCTCACGCGAGATGCGTGAGGGTTGGCACCTCACGCGAGATGCGTGAGGGTTGGCACCTCACGCGAGATGCGTGAGGGTTGGCACCTCACGCGAGATGCGTGAGGTTTGGCACCTCACGCGAGATGCGTGAGGTTTGGCACCTCACGCGAGATGCGTGAGGTTTGGCACCACACGCGAGATGCGTGAGGTTTGGCACCTCACCCGAGATGCGTGAGGTTTGGCACCTCACCCGAGATACGTGAGGTTCGGCACGGGGCATGCCTACGATGATGTCAGCGGCCGTGCCCAGTTCCCCGTGCTCACTATTCAGCGTCTTTTGGTGAAGGAGGAAGAGGATCTTGGGGCTCCGTTTCTCTGCAAGGCCAGCTTTGTTCTTTTGATCGGTGGAGAGTTCTGGGTGCCTGAAATCTGCTACAACGCTCGCTGAGCTGCAGGAGGAGTTTAGAATCTGTAGAGACTTCTCTTCTTGATGGGTTCCCGGTGAGGCTAGGTTTTGGGGGGATTACCTGTCACTAACCCAGATTCAGAAGTAGAGTCAATCCATCAATCAGGAGTTTGTTAAAGCGCAACTACTCACCCGTAAGGGTCTCAAGGCGCTAGGGGTGGGGGGTGCAGGTTCCATTCCATCAAGGAGGGGGTCTGTCGAAGAGCCAAGTTTTGAGGTTTCTTGCGAAGATGGGGAGTGATGTTGTCTGTCTGAGGTGGAGTGTAAGGGCGTTCCATGCTTTGGCGGCGAGGAAGGAGAAGGAGAAGGAGCGGCCTCCCGATCTGGTCTTTCTGGTGCGGGGGACCACGGCGTAGGAGAGCTGGGCTGATCGTAGGGTCCTTTGGGAGTGCCTGGAATTTGAGCCGGCTGTTCAGGTATGCTGGTCCGGTGCCTTGGAGGGCCTTGTGTGCGTGGGTGAGCATCTTAAAGGTGATTCTCGCCTCGACGGGGAGCCAGTGGAGTTGTGCGCAGATGCTGAGAGATGTGGCAGTGTTTTGGCAGGTTGAGGACCAGTCTTGCGGCGGCGTTCTGGATGTTCTGTAGCTTGCGGATGATGATTTCGTTTATTCCGGCGTAGAGTGCGTTGCCGTAGTAGTCTGCTGGTGACCAGGGCGTGAGTGACTGTCTTTCGGTGTTCGAGGGGGATCCATTTGAAGGTCTTACGAAGGAGGCGGAGGGTGTGGAAGCAGGAAGATGAGACAGATTTGATCTGGCGGTCCATTTTGAGCTCGGAGTCCAGGATGATTCCCAGGTTGCGTGCGTGGTTTGTGGGGGTTGGCGGGTTTCCAAGGGCGGTGGGCCACCAGGTGTCGCTCCAGGCGTCGGGGTTTGGGCCCATGATGAGTACTTCTGTTTTGTTGGTGTTTAGTTGTAGGCAGCTGTTTTTCATCCATTTGGCGACCACAAAGACTGCTGGGGTGGCGCTCCTGGTGTCAAAGCGATTTAAGGGGAAGCAGTTACACCGGGGGACAGAGGTTAAAGGGAGACTCCTATCCTGCAGGTTCTCACTGGGTGCTCACACCTTCACGGTGATTGCGGTTTATGCGCCAAATGAGGGGCAGGAGAAGTTCTTCCACCAAGTGCTTACTGAAGCAGCGGCGGCACCTGATAGACACGTTCTGGTTGGGGGGACCTCAATTTAGTTTTTGACAACCTACTTGACAGGTCAGCGCGGCGATCCACGCAGGCAGGCACTTTATCGGAGGGGGGACGGAACAGATTGTCAGTACTGGGTATGACGAACTTGTGGCGCTCCCTCCACCCGGACGACCGGGACTACACATATTACTCCAACGCCCACAAAACCTATGCGCGCCTAGATTATTTTCTAACATCCACTTCATTTAGAGCGCTGGCGTCAAGCGTTGAGATAGGAGCGGCAGCCCTTTCCGATCATGCACCACTCACAGCGGTGTTTACCTTTCCACCGGTGGGGCGCAGTGCCCGTTGCTGGAGGCTTAGGGACACGCTGCTGCACAGACAGGGGGTTGTGGCCAAGATCAAGGAAGCTATAGCTGAATACCTGGTACACAACACACCGACGGACACTTCACATGCAACACATTGGGCAGCACTCAAGGCAGTCATACGGGGCGAGTTCATTGCAATCGCGGCAGCAGACAATGCGGAGAGGGCCCGTAAGAGAGACGAGCTCTCTGCCCGCACGAAGGAATTGGAGCAGGTACACCAGAGGACCGGGGCGCCGCGGGTGTGGAAACAGTTGTGAGTGGCACGTCAACAGTTAGCAGCACTAGATCAAGATAGAGCAGAATACGCGGCACTACGGGTACGACATGCATACTACACGGGAGGCGACAGATGCGGGAGGCTGTTGGGTCGGGCACTCCGCGAACAGCAGCAACGACACTCGGTGCAGGAAATACACACGCAGGACGGAGTCACAGTGACGGAGGACGGAGCTATAGCGCAGGCATTTATTGACTTTTATACCACACTATACGAGGGGGCTGCTCTGGATCCAGCGGACGGGGCGGCCTTCCTGGACTCTGTGTCCATACCCGCTTTATCGATGGAACAATCAGAACTCCTTGACAGGGAGATCCGTCCTGAAGAAGTCATTGCCGCGATCTCCCCCCTCAAGCTGGCCAAGGCGCCGGGACCGGATGGCTTCACCGCCGCCTTTTACAAAACATTCTGCCCCCAGGTTGCTCCGTTGTTGACTGCCCTCTTTAATTCCTTCTCGGAGCCCGGCGCCATCCCAAGAGATCTGATGAGTGCCATGATCTTGGTCATTCCCAAACCGGGGAAGGACCGAACGCAATGCGGGGCCTACCGCCCTATCTCGCTACTTAGCATAGATCTGAAGCTTTACACCAGTATACTGTTGAAGCGGCTGGGCCCACTTATGCCTGGTCTGATTGATCCGGACCAGGCCGGCTTTATACCGGAGCGCCAGACGGTCGACAAGATAAAAAGAGCACTCCACTTAGTGGAACGAGCCTCCAGTTTGCCAGGAGAGTTCATGATGTTGGCAATTGATGCGGAGAAGGCCTTCGATCATGTCCACTGGCCGTACTTGGAACAGGTGCTCATCAAGGCAGGGTTAGGCTCGAGATTTCGTACGTGTGTTCTGAACTGCTATACCTTCCCCATGGCGTCGGTTCGGGTGAATGGCTGCTCATCGTCCGTATTCCCCGTCGAACGCGGAACTCGGCAGGGGTGTCCACTCTCGCCCCTGCTCTTCGCGCTGTATATGGAACCCCTGGCGCAGGCCATGCGATCGCATCCCTCCATTAAGGGGATTAAATTTGGGGCTGATATCCACACGATTAGCTTATACGCTGATGACGTCTTGCTTTCCTTTGCTTCTCCTGCGGCATCCCTGCTGGCCGGGGCGGCCATCCTGGATGCGTTGGCGAAGGCCTCTGGCTTTAAGGTGAACATGACGAAATCAGTAGCACTTGACCTTTCCTTGGAGGCACACACGCGGGCCTCCCTAGAAGCACAATTCCCCTTCCAATGGGCAGACGGTGCAGTCCCCTACCTGGGCATACAATTGGCGGCCACGCTACCAGAAACGGTGCATCTCAACTACGCTAACCTTAGTCGCACCATCCGCGCGGAGGTCGGGCGGTGGCGGCACCTCCCACTATCTTGGCTGGGCCGAGTGGCAGCAGTAAAGATGATAATCCTCCCGCAAGTTTTATACATTTTTCGTGCTAGCCCGCTCCGTCCCCCGGAGGGATGGATTCGCCGCACGCAATCGGAGCTGGCTCAGTTTGTGTGGAACGGGAAACGGCCCAGACTCAAGCTGAGGCTAGGGATGCTTCCCCCGGAGAGTGGTGGGCTGGGCCTGCCGGATTTGCGTCACTATTACCAGGCGACCCAACTCAGAACCCTAGTGGAATGGAGCAAATGGGAATCGGAGCGCCATTGGTTGTTCCAGGTCCAAGCGGTCGCGGGCGTCCACTCCAGGAGGTGCCTTTCCTGCAGCGACAACACCGACCCCCTAACCTATACGCCTCCTTCGTCACAAGGGTACCGCTAGAGGTATGGGATCGAACATGCTTCTTACACGACCTGACGACCTTCCCGTCTCCCCTCACACCCCTGTTAGAGAACCCTGACTTTGGCTCGGGTAGGGATGTCCAGGCCTTTGCACGGTGGCGCCCAGCAGGATGCCGATGCCTCTTTCACATGTATTCAGATGCGGGAGTGATGCCTTTTGAGGAATTCCGGAAGACCTATGACCTCCCGGAGGCTGAAGACCTTAGTTATCTACAGGTCCGACATTGGGCGCTTCAACCCCAGATCCGTGGAGACGCTACACGCAAGCTCAGTACATATGAATACTGGCTTCTCTCGCGCACCACAGATAAGCGACTCATTTCAGACATATATCGGCTCCTCTTGGACAGATACTCGCGCGTTTATAATGCAGAGCGGCTAGATGGGAGAGGGAACAGGGGCGGACTCTGCCCAACAAAGAATGGGAGGACATTTACTACCGCGCCACACACACACAAGATGCGTGAGGTTTGGCACCTCACGCAAGATACGTGAGATTCGGTATCTCACGCGGGATGCGTGAGGTTTGGCACCTCACCCGGGATGCGTGAGGTTTGGCACCTCACCCGAGATGCGTGAGGTTTGGCACCTCACCCTAAATGCGTGAGGTTTGGCACCTCACGCGAGATGCGTGAGGTTTGGGACCTCACCCGAGATGCGTGAGGTTTGGGACCTCACCCGAGATGCGTGAGGTTTGGCACCTCACCCGAGATGCGTGAGGTTTGGCACCTCACCCGAGATGCGTGAGGTTTGGCACCTCACCCGAGATGCGTGAGGCTTGGCACCTCACCCGAGATGCGTGAGGCTTGGCACCACACGCGAGATGCGTGAGGTTTGGCACCTCACCCGAGATGCGTGAGGGTTGGCACCACACGCGAGATGCGTGAGGGTTGGCACCACACGCGAGATGCGTGAGGGTTGGCACCACACGCGAGATGCGTGAGGGTTGGCACCTCACGCGAGATGCGTGAGGGTTGGACCTCACGCGAGATGCGTGAGGGTTGGACCTCACGCGAGATGCGTGAGGGTTGGACCTCACGCGAGATGCGTGAGGGTTGGACCTCACGCGAGATGCGTGAGGGTTGGCACCTCACGCGAGATGCGTGAGGTTTGGCACCTCACCCGAGATGCGTGAGGTTTGGCACCTCACCCGAGATGCGTGAGGTTTGGCACCACACGCGAGATGCGTGAGGGTTGGCACCTCACGCGAGATGCGTGAGGGTTGGCACCTCACGCGAGATGCGTGAGGGTTGGCACCTCACGCGAGATGCGTGAGGGTTGGCACCTCACGCGAGATGCGTGAGGGTTGGCACCTCACGCGAGATGCGTGAGGGTTGGCACCTCACGCGAGATGCGTGAGGTTTGGCACCTCACGCGAGATGCGTGAGGTTTGGCACCACACGCGAGATGCGTGAGGTTTGGCACCTCACCCGAGATGCGTGAGGTTTGGCACCTCACCCGAGATGCGTGAGGTTCGGCACGGGGCATGCCTACGATGATGTCAGCGGCCGTGCCCAGTTCCCCGTGCTCACTATTCAGCGTCTTTTGGTGAAGGAGGAAGAGGATCTTGGGGCTCCGTTTCTCTGCAAGGCCAGCTTTGTTCTTTTGATCGGTGGAGAGTTCTGGGTGCCTGAAATCTGCTACAACGCTCGCTGAGCTGCAGGAGGAGTTTAGAATCTGTAGAGACTTCTCTTCTTGATGGGTTCCCGGTGAGGCTAGGTTTTGGGGGGATTACCTGTCACTAACCCAGATTCAGAAGTAGAGTCAATCCATCAATCAGGAGTTTGTTAAAGCGCAACTACTCACCCGTAAGGGTCTCAAGGCGCTAGGGGTGGGGGGTGCAGGTTCCATTCCATCAAGGAGGGGGTCTGTCGAAGAGCCAAGTTTTGAGGTTTCTTGCGAAGATGGGGAGTGATGTTGTCTGTCTGAGGTGGAGTGTAAGGGCGTTCCATGCTTTGGCGGCGAGGAAGGAGAAGGAGAAGGAGCGGCCTCCCGATCTGGTCTTTCTGGTGCGGGGGACCACGGCGTAGGAGAGCTGGGCTGATCGTAGGGTCCTTTGGGAGTGCCTGGAATTTGAGCCGGCTGTTCAGGTATGCTGGTCCGGTGCCTTGGAGGGCCTTGTGTGCGTGGGTGAGCATCTTAAAGGTGATTCTCGCCTCGACGGGGAGCCAGTGGAGTTGTGCGCAGATGCTGAGAGATGTGGCAGTGTTTTGGCAGTTTGAGGACCAGTCTTGCGGCGGCGTTCTGGATGTTCTGTAGCTTGCGGATGATGATTTCGTTTATTCCGGCGTAGAGTGCGTTGCCGTAGTAGTCTGCTGGTGACCAGGGCGTGAGTGACTGTCTTTCGGTGTTCGAGGGGGATCCATTTGAAGGTCTTACGAAGGAGGCGGAGGGTGTGGAAGCAGGAAGATGAGACAGATTTGATCTGGCGGTCCATTTTGAGCTCGGAGTCCAGGATGATTCCCAGGTTGCGTGCGTGGTTTGTGGGGGTTGGCGGGTTTCCAAGGGCGGTGGGCCACCAGGTGTCGCTCCAGGCGTCGGGGTTTGGGCCCATGATGAGTACTTCTGTTTTGTTGGTGTTTAGTTGTAGGCAGCTGTTTTTCATCCATTTGGCGACCACAAAGACTGCTGGGGTGGCGCTCCTGGTGTCAAAGCGATTTAAGGGGAAGCAGTTACACCGGGGGACAGAGGTTAAAGGGAGACTCCTATCCTGCAGGTTCTCACTGGGTGCTCACACCTTCACGGTGATTGCGGTTTATGCGCCAAATGAGGGGCAGGAGAAGTTCTTCCACCAAGTGCTTACTGAA
This sequence comes from Lissotriton vulgaris, assembly GCF_964263255.1. Classification (NCBI taxonomy): domain Eukaryota; kingdom Metazoa; phylum Chordata; class Amphibia; order Caudata; family Salamandridae; genus Lissotriton; species Lissotriton vulgaris. The sequence continues at coordinate 81,564 of NW_028242587.1, forward strand.
GCAGCGGCGGCACCTGATAGACACGTTCTGGTTGGGGGGACCTCAATTTAGTTTTTGACAACCTACTTGACAGGTCAGCGCGGCGATCCACGCAGGCAGGCACTTTATCGGAGGGGGGACGGAACAGATTGTCAGTACTGGGTATGACGAACTTGTGGCGCTCCCTCCACCCGGACGACCGGGACTACACATATTACTCCAACGCCCACAAAACCTATGCGCGCCTAGATTATTTTCTAACATCCACTTCATTTAGAGCGCTGGCGTCAAGCGTTGAGATAGGAGCGGCAGCCCTTTCCGATCATGCACCACTCACAGCGGTGTTTACCTTTCCACCGGTGGGGCGCAGTGCCCGTTGCTGGAGGCTTAGGGACACGCTGCTGCACAGACAGGGGGTTGTGGCCAAGATCAAGGAAGCTATAGCTGAATACCTGGTACACAACACACCGACGGACACTTCACATGCAACACATTGGGCAGCACTCAAGGCAGTCATACGGGGCGAGTTCATTGCAATCGCGGCAGCAGACAATGCGGAGAGGGCCCGTAAGAGAGACGAGCTCTCTGCCCGCACGAAGGAATTGGAGCAGGTACACCAGAGGACCGGGGCACCGCGGGTGTGGAAACAGTTGTGAGTGGCACGTCAACAGTTAGCAGCACTAGATCAAGATAGAGCAGAATACGCGGCACTACGGGTACGACATGCATACTACACGGGAGGCGACAGATGCGGGAGGCTGTTGGGTCGGGCACTCCGCGAACAGCAGCAACGACACTCGGTGCAGGAAATACACACGCAGGACGGAGTCACAGTGACGGAGGACGGAGCTATAGCGCAGGCATTTATTGACTTTTATACCACACTATACGAGGGGGCTGCTCTGGATCCAGCGGACGGGGCGGCCTTCCTGGACTCTGTGTCCATACCCGCTTTATCGATGGAACAATCAGAACTCCTTGACAGGGAGATCCGTCCTGAAGAAGTCATTGCCGCGATCTCCCCCCTCAAGCTGGCCAAGGCGCCGGGACCGGATGGCTTCACCGCCGCCTTTTACAAAACATTCTGCCCCCAGGTTGCTCCGTTGTTGACTGCCCTCTTTAATTCCTTCTCGGAGCCCGGCGCCATCCCAAGAGATCTGATGAGTGCCATGATCTTGGTCATTCCCAAACCGGGGAAGGACCGAACGCAATGCGGGGCCTACCGCCCTATCTCGCTACTTAGCATAGATCTGAAGCTTTACACCAGTATACTGTTGAAGCGGCTGGGCCCACTTATGCCTGGTCTGATTGATCCGGACCAGGCCGGCTTTATACCGGAGCGCCAGACTGTCGACAAGATAAAAAGAGCACTCCACTTAGTGGAACGAGCCTCCAGTTTGCCAGGAGAGTTCATGATGTTGGCAATTGATGCGGAGAAGGCCTTCGATCATGTCCACTGGCCGTACTTGGAACAGGTGCTCATCAAGGCAGGGTTAGGCTCGAGATTTCGTACGTGTGTTCTGAACTGCTATACCTTCCCCATGGCGTCGGTTCGGGTGAATGGCTGCTCATCGTCCGTATTCCCCGTCGAACGCGGAACTCGGCAGGGGTGTCCACTCTCGCCCCTGCTCTTCGCGCTGTATATGGAACCCCTGGCGCAGGCCATGCGATCGCATCCCTCCATTAAGGGGATTAAATTTGGGGCTGATATCCACACGATTAGCTTATACGCTGATGACGTCTTGCTTTCCTTTGCTTCTCCTGCGGCATCCCTGCTGGCCGGGGCGGCCATCCTGGATGCGTTGGCGAAGGCCTCTGGCTTTAAGGTGAACATGACGAAATCAGTAGCACTTGACCTTTCCTTGGAGGCACACACGCGGGCCTCCCTAGAAGCACAATTCCCCTTCCAATGGGCAGACGGTGCAGTCCCCTACCTGGGCATACAATTGGCGGCCACGCTACCAGAAACGGTGCATCTCAACTACGCTAACCTTAGTCGCACCATCCGCGCGGAGGTCGGGCGGTGGCGGCACCTCCCACTATCTTGGCTGGGCCGAGTGGCAGCAGTAAAGATGATAATCCTCCCGCAAGTTTTATACATTTTTCGTGCTAGCCCGCTCCGTCCCCCGGAGGGATGGATTCGCCGCACGCAATCGGAGCTGGCTCAGTTTGTGTGGAACGGGAAACGGCCCAGACTCAAGCTGAGGCTAGGGATGCTTCCCCCGGAGAGTGGTGGGCTGGGCCTGCCGGATTTGCGTCACTATTACCAGGCGACCCAACTCAGAACCCTAGTGGAATGGAGCAAATGGGAATCGGAGCGCCATTGGTTGTTCCAGGTCCAAGCGGTCGCGGGCGTCCACTCCAGGAGGTGCCTTTCCTGCAGCGACAACACCGACCCCCTAACCTATAGGCCTCCTTCGTCACAAGGGTACCGCTAGAGGTATGGGATCGAACATGCTTCTTACACGACCTGACGACCTTCCCGTCTCCCCTCACACCCCTGTTAGAGAACCCTGACTTTGGCTCGGGTAGGGATGTCCAGGCCTTTGCACGGTGGCGCCCAGCAGGATGCCGATGCCTCTTTCACATGTATTCAGATGCGGGAGTGATGCCTTTTGAGGAATTCCGGAAGACCTATGACCTCCCGGAGGCTGAAGACCTTAGTTATCTACAGGTCCGACATTGGGCGCTTCAACCCCAGATCCGTGGAGACGCTACACGCAAGCTCAGTACATATGAATACTGGCTTCTCTCGCGCACCACAGATAAGCGACTCATTTCAGACATATATCGGCTCCTCTTGGACAGATACTCGCGCGTTTATAATGCAGAGCGGCTAGATGGGAGAGGGAACAGGGGCGGACTCTGCCCAACAAAGAATGGGAGGACATTTACTACCGCGCCACACACACACAAGATGCGTGAGGTTTGGCACCTCACGCAAGATACGTGAGATTCGGTATCTCACGCGGGATGCGTGAGGTTTGGCACCTCACCCGGGATGCGTGAGGTTTGGCACCTCACCCGAGATGCGTGAGGTTTGGCACCTCACCCTAAATGCGTGAGGTTTGGCACCTCACGCGAGATGCGTGAGGTTTGGGACCTCACCCGAGATGCGTGAGGTTTGGGACCTCACCCGAGATGCGTGAGGTTTGGCACCTCACCCGAGATGCGTGAGGTTTGGCACCTCACCCGAGATGCGTGAGGTTTGGCACCTCACCCGAGATGCGTGAGGCTTGGCACCTCACCCGAGATGCGTGAGGTTTGGCACCACACGCGAGATGCGTGAGGTTTGGCACCTCACCCGAGATGCGTGAGGGTTGGCACCACACGCGAGATGCGTGAGGGTTGGCACCACACGCGAGATGCGTGAGGGTTGGCACCACACGCGAGATGCGTGAGGGTTGGCACCACACGCGAGATGCGTGAGGGTTGGCACCTCACGCGAGATGCGTGAGGGTTGGACCTCACGCGAGATGCGTGAGGGTTGGACCTCACGCGAGATGCGTGAGGGTTGGACCTCACGCGAGATGCGTGAGGGTTGGCACCTCACGCGAGATGCGTGAGGTTTGGCACCTCACGCGAGATGCGTGAGGTTTGGCACCACACGCGAGATGCGTGAGGTTTGGCACCTCACCCGAGATGCGTGAGGTTTGGCACCTCACCCGAGATGCGTGAGGTTCGGCACGGGGCATGCCTACGATGATGTCAGCGGCCGTGCCCAGTTCCCCGTGCTCACTATTCAGCGTCTTTTGGTGAAGGAGGAAGAGGATCTTGGGGCTCCGTTTCTCTGCAAGGCCAGCTTTGTTCTTTTGATCGGTGGAGAGTTCTGGGTGCCTGAAATCTGCTACAACGCTCGCTGAGCTGCAGGAGGAGTTTAGAATCTGTAGAGACTTCTCTTCTTGATGGGTTCCCGGTGAGGCTAGGTTTTGGGGGGATTACCTGTCACTAACCCAGATTCAGAAGTAGAGTCAATCCATCAATCAGGAGTTTGTTAAAGCGCAACTACTCACCCGTAAGGGTCTCAAGGCGCTAGGGGTGGGGGGTGCAGGTTCCATTCCATCAAGGAGGGGGTCTGTCGAAGAGCCAAGTTTTGAGGTTTCTTGCGAAGATGGGGAGTGATGTTGTCTGTCTGAGGTGGAGTGTAAGGGCGTTCCATGCTTTGGCGGCGAGGAAGGAGAAGGAGAAGGAGCGGCCTCCCGATCTGGTCTTTCTGGTGCGGGGGACCACGGCGTAGGAGAGCTGGGCTGATCGTAGGGTCCTTTGGGAGTGCCTGGAATTTGAGCCGGCTGTTCAGGTATGCTGGTCCGGTGCCTTGGAGGGCCTTGTGTGCGTGGGTGAGCATCTTAAAGGTGATTCTCGCCTCGACGGGGAGCCAGTGGAGTTGTGCGCAGATGCTGAGAGATGTGGCAGTGTTTTGGCAGTTTGAGGACCAGTCTTGCGGCGGCGTTCTGGATGTTCTGTAGCTTGCGGATGATGATTTCGTTTATTCCGGCGTAGAGTGCGTTGCCGTAGTAGTCTGCTGGTGACCAGGGCGTGAGTGACTGTCTTTCGGTGTTCGAGGGGGATCCATTTGAAGGTCTTACGAAGGAGGCGGAGGGTGTGGAAGCAGGAAGATGAGACAGATTTGATCTGGCGGTCCATTTTGAGCTCGGAGTCCAGGATGATTCCCAGGTTGCGTGCGTGGTTTGTGGGGGTTGGCGGGTTTCCAAGGGCGGTGGGCCACCAGGTGTCGCTCCAGGCGTCGGGGTTTGGGCCCATGATGAGTACTTCTGTTTTGTTGGTGTTTAGTTGTAGGCAGCTGTTTTTCATCCATTTGGCGACCACAAAGACTGCTGGGGTGGCGCTCCTGGTGTCAAAGCGATTTAAGGGGAAGCAGTTACACCGGGGGACAGAGGTTAAAGGGAGACTCCTATCCTGCAGGTTCTCACTGGGTGCTCACACCTTCACGGTGATTGCGGTTTATGCGCCAAATGAGGGGCAGGAGAAGTTCTTCCACCAAGTGCTTACTGAAGCAGCGGCGGCACCTGATAGACACGTTCTGGTTGGGGGGACCTCAATTTAGTTTTTGACAACCTACTTGACAGGTCAGCGCGGCGATCCACGCAGGCAGGCACTTTATCGGAGGGGGGACGGAACAGATTGTCAGTACTGGGTATGACGAACTTGTGGCGCTCCCTCCACCCGGACGACCGGGACTACACATATTACTCCAACGCCCACAAAACCTATGCGCGCCTAGATTATTTTCTAACATCCACTTCATTTAGAGCGCTGGCGTCAAGCGTTGAGATAGGAGCGGCAGCCCTTTCCGATCATGCACCACTCACAGCGGTGTTTACCTTTCCACCGGTGGGGCGCAGTGCCCGTTGCTGGAGGCTTAGGGACACGCTGCTGCACAGACAGGGGGTTGTGGCCAAGATCAAGGAAGCTATAGCTGAATACCTGGTACACAACACACCGACGGACACTTCACATGCAACACATTGGGCAGCACTCAAGGCAGTCATACGGGGCGAGTTCATTGCAATCGCGGCAGCAGACAATGCGGAGAGGGCCCGTAAGAGAGACGAGCTCTCTGCCCGCACGAAGGAATTGGAGCAGGTACACCAGAGGACCGGGGCGCCGCGGGTGTGGAAACAGTTGTGAGTGGCACGTCAACAGTTAGCAGCACTAGATCAAGATAGAGCAGAATACGCGGCACTACGGGTACGACATGCATACTACACGGGAGGCGACAGATGCGGGAGGCTGTTGGGTCGGGCACTCCGCGAACAGCAGCAACGACACTCGGTGCAGGAAATACACACGCAGGACGGAGTCACAGTGACGGAGGACGGAGCTATAGCGCAGGCATTTATTGACTTTTATACCACACTATACGAGGGGGCTGCTCTGGATCCAGCGGACGGGGCGGCCTTCCTGGACTCTGTGTCCATACCCGCTTTATCGATGGAACAATCAGAACTCCTTGACAGGGAGATCCGTCCTGAAGAAGTCATTGCCGCGATCTCCCCCCTCAAGCTGGCCAAGGCGCCGGGACCGGATGGCTTCACCGCCGCCTTTTACAAAACATTCTGCCCCCAGGTTGCTCCGTTGTTGACTGCCCTCTTTAATTCCTTCTCGGAGCCCGGCGCCATCCCAAGAGATCTGATGAGTGCCATGATCTTGTTCATTCCCAAACCGGGGAAGGACCGAACGCAATGCGGGGCCTACCGCCCTATCTCGCTACTTAGCATAGATCTGAAGCTTTACACCAGTATACTGTTGAAGCGGCTGGGCCCACTTATGCCTGGTCTGATTGATCCGGACCAGGCCGGCTTTATACCGGAGCGCCAGACGGTCGACAAGATAAAAAGAGCACTCCACTTAGTGGAACGAGCCTCCAGTTTGCCAGGAGAGTTCATGATGTTGGCAATTGATGCGGAGAAGGCCTTCGATCATGTCCACTGGCCGTACTTGGAACAGGTGCTCATCAAGGCAGGGTTAGGCTCGAGATTTCGTACGTGTGTTCTGAACTGCTATACCTTCCCCATGGCGTCGGTTCGGGTGAATGGCTGCTCATCGTCCGTATTCCCCGTCGAACGCGGAACTCGGCAGGGGTGTCCACTCTCGCCCCTGCTCTTCGCGCTGTATATGGAACCCCTGGCGCAGGCCATGCGATCGCATCCCTCCATTAAGGGGATTAAATTTGGGGCTGATATCCACACGATTAGCTTATACGCTGATGACGTCTTGCTTTCCTTTGCTTCTCCTGCGGCATCCCTGCTGGCCGGGGCGGCCATCCTGGATGCGTTGGCGAAGGCCTCTGGCTTTAAGGTGAACATGACGAAATCAGTAGCACTTGACCTTTCCTTGGAGGCACACACGCGGGCCTCCCTAGAAGCACAATTCCCCTTCCAATGGGCAGACGGTGCAGTCCCCTACCTGGGCATACAATTGGCGGCCACGCTACCAGAAACGGTGCATCTCAACTACGCTAACCTTAGTCGCACCATCCGCGCGGAGGTCGGGCGGTGGCGGCACCTCCCACTATCTTGGCTGGGCCGAGTGGCAGCAGTAAAGATGATAATCCTCCCGCAAGTTTTATACATTTTTCGTGCTAGCCCGCTCCGTCCCCCGGAGGGATGGATTCGCCGCACGCAATCGGAGCTGGCTCAGTTTGTGTGGAACGGGAAACGGCCCAGACTCAAGCTGAGGCTAGGGATGCTTCCCCCGGAGAGTGGTGGGCTGGGCCTGCCGGATTTGCGTCACTATTACCAGGCGACCCAACTCAGAACCCTAGTGGAATGGAGCAAATGGGAATCGGAGCGCCATTGGTTGTTCCAGGTCCAAGCGGTCGCGGGCGTCCACTCCAGGAGGTGCCTTTCCTGCAGCGACAACACCGACCCCCTAACCTATAGGCCTCCTTCGTCACAAGGGTACCGCTAGAGGTATGGGATCGAACATGCTTCTTACACGACCTGACGACCTTCCCGTCTCCCCTCACACCCCTGTTAGAGAACCCTGACTTTGGCTCGGGTAGGGATGTCCAGGCCTTTGCACGGTGGCGCCCAGCAGGATGCCGATGCCTCTTTCACATGTATTCAGATGCGGGAGTGATGCCTTTTGAGGAATTCCGGAAGACCTATGACCTCCCGGAGGCTGAAGACCTTAGTTATCTACAGGTCCGACATTGGGCGCTTCAACCCCAGATCCGTGGAGACGCTACACGCAAGCTCAGTACATATGAATACTGGCTTCTCTCGCGCACCACAGATAAGCGACTCATTTCAGACATATATCGGCTCCTCTTGGACAGATACTCGCGCGTTTATAATGCAGAGCGGCTAGATGGGAGAGGGAACAGGGGCGGACTCTGCCCAACAAAGAATGGGAGGACATTTACTACCGCGCCACACACACACAAGATGCGTGAGGTTTGGCACCTCACGCAAGATACGTGAGATTCGGTATCTCACGCGGGATGCGTGAGGTTTGGCACCTCACCCGGGATGCGTGAGGTTTGGCACCTCACCCTAAATGCGTGAGGTTTGGCACCTCACGCGAGATGCGTGAGGTTTGGGACCTCACCCGAGATGCGTGAGGTTTGGGACCTCACCCGAGATGCGTGAGGTTTGGCACCTCACCCGAGATGCGTGAGGTTTGGCACCTCACCCGAGATGCGTGAGGTTTGGTACCTCACCCGAGATGCGTGAGGCTTGGCACCTCACCCGAGATGCGTGAGGCTTGGCACCACACGCGAGATGCGTGAGGTTTGGCACCTCACCCGAGATGCGTGAGGGTTGGCACCACACGCGAGATGCGTGAGGGTTGGCACCACACGCGAGATGCGTGAGGGTTGGCACCACACGCGAGATGCGTGAGGGTTGGCACCACACGCGAGATGCGTGAGGGTTGGCACCTCACGCGAGATGCGTGAGGGTTGGACCTCACGCGAGATGCGTGAGGGTTGGACCTCACGCGAGATGCGTGAGGGTTGGACCTCACGCGAGATGCGTGAGGGTTGGCACCTCACGCGAGATGCGTGAGGTTTGGCACCTCACCCGAGATGCGTGAGGTTTGGCACCTCACCCGAGATGCGTGAGGTTTGGCACCTCACCCGAGATGCGTGAGGTTTGGCACCACACGCGAGATGCGTGAGGGTTGGCACCTCATGCGAGATGCGTGAGGGTTGGCACCTCACGCGAGATGCGTGAGGGTTGGCACCTCACGCGAGATGCGTGAGGGTTGGCACCTCACGCGAGATGCGTGAGGGTTGGCACCTCACGCGAGATGCGTGAGGTTTGGCACCTCACGCGAGATGCGTGAGGTTTGGCACCACACGCGAGATGCGTGAGGTTTGGCACCTCACCCGAGATGCGTGAGGTTTGGCACCTCACCCGAGATGCGTGAGGTTCGGCACGGGGCATGCCTACGATGATGTCAGCGGCCGTGCCCAGTTCCCCGTGCTCACTATTCAGCGTCTTTTGGTGAAGGAGGAAGAGGATCTTGGGGCTCCGTTTCTCTGCAAGGCCAGCTTTGTTCTTTTGATCGGTGGAGAGTTCTGGGTGCCTGAAATCTGCTACAACGCTCGCTGAGCTGCAGGAGGAGTTTAGAATCTGTAGAGACTTCTCTTCTTGATGGGTTCCCGGTGAGGCTAGGTTTTGGGGGGATTACCTGTCACTAACCCAGATTCAGAAGTAGAGTCAATCCATCAATCAGGAGTTTGTTAAAGCGCAACTACTCACCCGTAAGGGTCTCAAGGCGCTAGGGGTGGGGGGTGCAGGTTCCATTCCATCAAGGAGGGGGTCTGTCGAAGAGCCAAGTTTTGAGGTTTCTTGCGAAGATGGGGAGTGATGTTGTCTGTCTGAGGTGGAGTGTAAGGGCGTTCCATGCTTTGGCGGCGAGGAAGGAGAAGGAGAAGGAGCGGCCTCCCGATCTGGTCTTTCTGGTGCGGGGGACCACGGCGTAGGAGAGCTGGGCTGATCGTAGGGTCCTTTGGGAGTGCCTGGAATTTGAGCCGGCTGTTCAGGTATGCTGGTCCGGTGCCTTGGAGGGCCTTGTGTGCGTGGGTGAGCATCTTAAAGGTGATTCTCGCCTCGACGGGGAGCCAGTGGAGTTGTGCGCAGATGCTGAGAGATGTGGCAGTGTTTTGGCAGGTTGAGGACCAGTCTTGCGGCGGCGTTCTGGATGTTCTGTAGCTTGCGGATGATGATTTCGTTTATTCCGGCGTAGAGTGCGTTGCCGTAGTAGTCTGCTGGTGACCAGGGCGTGAGTGACTGTCTTTCGGTGTTCGAGGGGGATCCATTTGAAGGTCTTACGAAGGAGGCGGAGGGTGTGGAAGCAGGAAGATGAGACAGATTTGATCTGGCGGTCCATTTTGAGCTCGGAGTCCAGGATGATTCCCAGGTTGCGTGCGTGGTTTGTGGGGGTTGGCGGGTTTCCAAGGGCGGTGGGCCACCAGGTGTCGCTCCAGGCGTCTGGGTTTGGGCCCATGATGAGTACTTCTGTTTTGTTGGTGTTTAGTTGTAGGCAGCTGTTTTTCATCCATTTGGCGACCACAAAGACTGCTGGGGTGGCGCTCCTGGTGTCAAAGCGATTTAAGGGGAAGCAGTTACACCGGGGGACAGAGGTTAAAGGGAGACTCCTATCCTGCAGGTTCTCACTGGGTGCTCACACCTTCACGGTGATTGCGGTTTATGCGCCAAATGAGGGGCAGGAGAAGTTCTTCCACCAAGTGCTTACTGAAGCAGCGGCGGCACCTGATAGACACGTTCTGGTTGGGGGGACCTCAATTTAGTTTTTGACAACCTACTTGACAGGTCAGCGCGGCGATCCACGCAGGCAGGCACTTTATCGGAGGGGGGACGGAACAGATTGTCAGTACTGGGTATGACGAACTTGTGGCGCTCCCTCCACCCGGACGACCGGGACTACACATATTACTCCAACGCCCACAAAACCTATGCGCGCCTAGATTATTTTCTAACATCCACTTCATTTAGAGCGCTGGCGTCAAGCGTTGAGATAGGAGCGGCAGCCCTTTCCGATCATGCACCACTCACAGCGGTGTTTACCTTTCCACCGGTGGGGCGCAGTGCCCGTTGCTGGAGGCTTAGGGACACGCTGCTGCACAGACAGGGGGTTGTGGCCAAGATCAAGGAAGCTATAGCTGAATACCTGGTACACAACACACCGACGGACACTTCACATGCAACACATTGGGCAGCACTCAAGGCAGTCATACGGGGCGAGTTCATTGCAATCGCGGCAGCAGACAATGCGGAGAGGGCCCGTAAGAGAGACGAGCTCTCTGCCCGCACGAAGGAATTGGAGCAGGTACACCAGAGGACCGGGGCGCCGCGGGTGTGGAAACAGTTGTGAGTGGCACGTCAACAGTTAGCAGCACTAGATCAAGATAGAGCAGAATACGCGGCACTACGGGTACGACATGCATACTACACGGGAGGCGACAGATGCGGGAGGCTGTTGGGTCGGGCACTCCGCGAACAGCAGCAACGACACTCGGTGCAGGAAATACACACGCAGGACGGAGTCACAGTGACGGAGGACGGAGCTATAGCGCAGGCATTTATTGACTTTTATACCACACTATACGAGGGGGCTGCTCTGGATCCAGCGGACGGGGCGGCCTTCCTGGACTCTGTGTCCATACCCGCTTTATCGATGGAACAATCAGAACTCCTTGACAGGGAGATCCGTCCTGAAGAAGTCATTGCCGCGATCTCCCCCCTCAAGCTGGCCAAGGCGCCGGGACCGGATGGCTTCACCGCCGCCTTTTACAAAACATTCTGCCCCCAGGTTGCTCCGTTGTTGACTGCCCTCTTTAATTCCTTCTCGGAGCCCGGCGCCATCCCAAGAGATCTGATGAGTGCCATGATCTTGTTCATTCCCAAACCGGGGAAGGACCGAACGCAATGCGGGGCCTACCGCCCTATCTCGCTACTTAGCATAGATCTGAAGCTTTACACCAGTATACTGTTGAAGCGGCTGGGCCCACTTATGCCTGGTCTGATTGATCCGGACCAGGCCGGCTTTATACCGGAGCGCCAGACGGTCGACAAGATAAAAAGAGCACTCCACTTAGTGGAACGAGCCTCCAGTTTGCCAGGAGAGTTCATGATGTTGGCAATTGATGCGGAGAAGGCCTTCGATCATGTCCACTGGCCGTACTTGGAACAGGTGCTCATCAAGGCAGGGTTAGGCTCGAGATTTCGTACGTGTGTTCTGAACTGCTATACCTTCCCCATGGCGTCGGTTCGGGTGAATGGCTGCTCATCGTCCGTATTCCCCGTCGAACGCGGAACTCGGCAGGGGTGTCCACTCTCGCCCCTGCTCTTCGCGCTGTATATGGAACCCCTGGCGCAGGCCATGCGATCGCATCCCTCCATTAAGGGGATTAAATTTGGGGCTGATATCCACACGATTAGCTTATACGCTGATGACGTCTTGCTTTCCTTTGCTTCTCCTGCGGCATCCCTGCTGGCCGGGGCGGCCATCCTGGATGCGTTGGCGAAGGCCTCTGGCTTTAAGGTGAACATGACGAAATCAGTAGCACTTGACCTTTCCTTGGAGGCACACACGCGGGCCTCCCTAGAAGCACAATTCCCCTTCCAATGGGCAGACGGTGCAGTCCCCTACCTGGGCATACAATTGGCGGCCACGCTACCAGAAACGGTGCATCTCAACTACGCTAACCTTAGTCGCACCATCCGCGCGGAGGTCGGGCGGTGGCGGCACCTCCCACTATCTTGGCTGGGCCGAGTGGCAGCAGTAAAGATGATAATCCTCCCGCAAGTTTTATACATTTTTCGTGCTAGCCCGCTCCGTCCCCCGGAGGGATGGATTCGCCGCACGCAATCGGAGCTGGCTCAGTTTGTGTGGAACGGGAAACGGCCCAGACTCAAGCTGAGGCTAGGGATGCTTCCCCCGGAGAGTGGTGGGCTGGGCCTGCCGGATTTGCGTCACTATTACCAGGCGACCCAACTCAGAACCCTAGTGGAATGGAGCAAATGGGAATCGGAGCGCCATTGGTTGTTCCAGGTCCAAGCGGTCGCGGGCGTCCACTCCAGGAGGTGCCTTTCCTGCAGCGACAACACCGACCCCCTAACCTATAGGCCTCCTTCGTCACAAGGGTACCGCTAGAGGTATGGGATCGAACATGCTTCTTACACGACCTGACGACCTTCCCGTCTCCCCTCACACCCCTGTTAGAGAACCCTGACTTTGGCTCGGGTAGGGATGTCCAGGCCTTTGCACGGTGGCGCCCAGCAGGATGCCGATGCCTCTTTCACATGTATTCAGATGCGGGAGTGATGCCTTTTGAGGAATTCCGGAAGACCTATGACCTCCCGGAGGCTGAAGACCTTAGTTATCTACAGGTCCGACATTGGGCGCTTCAACCCCAGATCCGTGGAGACGCTACACGCAAGCTCAGTACATATGAATACTGGCTTCTCTCGCGCACCACAGATAAGCGACTCATTTCAGACATATATCGGCTCCTCTTGGACAGATACTCGCGCGTTTATAATGCAGAGCGGCTAGATGGGAGAGGGAACAGGGGCGGACTCTGCCCAACAAAGAATGGGAGGACATTTACTACCGCGCCACACACACACAAGATGCGTGAGGTTTGGCACCTCACGCAAGATACGTGAGATTCGGTATCTCACGCGGGATGCGTGAGGTTTGGCACCTCACCCGGGATGCGTGAGGTTTGGCACCTCACCCGAGATGCGTGAGGTTTGGCACCTCACCCTAAATGCGTGAGGTTTGGCACCTCACGCGAGATGCGTGAGGTTTGGGACCTCACCCGAGATGCGTGAGGTTTGGGACCTCACCCGAGATGCGTGAGGTTTGGCACCTCACCCGAGATGCGTGAGGTTTGGCACCTCACCCGAGATGCGTGAGGTTTGGTACCTCACCCGAGATGCGTGAGGCTTGGCACCTCACCCGAGATGCGTGAGGCTTGGCACCACACGCGAGATGCGTGAGGTTTGGCACCTCACCCGAGATGCGTGAGGGTTGGCACCACACGCGAGATGCGTGAGGGTTGGCACCACACGCGAGATGCGTGAGGGTTGGCACCACACGCGAGATGCGTGAGGGTTGGCACCTCACGCGAGATGCGTGAGGGTTGGACCTCACGCGAGATGCGTGAGGGTTGGACCTCACGCGAGATGCGTGAGGGTTGGACCTCACGCGAGATGCGTGAGGGTTGGCACCTCACGCGAGATGCGTGAGGTTTGGCACCTCACCCGAGATGCGTGAGGTTTGGCACCTCACCCGAGATGCGTGAGGTTTGGCACCTCACCCGAGATGCGTGAGGTTTGGCACCACACGCGAGATGCGTGAGGGTTGGCACCTCATGCGAGATGCGTGAGGGTTGGCACCTCACGCGAGATGCGTGAGGGTTGGCACCTCACGCGAGATGCGTGAGGGTTGGCACCTCACGCGAGATGCGTGAGGGTTGGCACCTCACGCGAGATGCGTGAGGTTTGGCACCTCACGCGAGATGCGTGAGGTTTGGCACCACACGCGAGATGCGTGAGGTTTGGCACCTCACCCGAGATGCGTGAGGTTTGGCACCTCACCCGAGATGCGTGAGGTTCGGCACGGGGCATGCCTACGATGATGTCAGCGGCCGTGCCCAGTTCCCCGTGCTCACTATTCAGCGTCTTTTGGTGAAGGAGGAAGAGGATCTTGGGGCTCCGTTTCTCTGCAAGGCCAGCTTTGTTCTTTTGATCGGTGGAGAGTTCTGGGTGCCTGAAATCTGCTACAACGCTCGCTGAGCTGCAGGAGGAGTTTAGAATCTGTAGAGACTTCTCTTCTTGATGGGTTCCCGGTGAGGCTAGGTTTTGGGGGGATTACCTGTCACTAACCCAGATTCAGAAGTAGAGTCAATCCATCAATCAGGAGTTTGTTAAAGCGCAACTACTCACCCGTAAGGGTCTCAAGGCGCTAGGGGTGGGGGGTGCAGGTTCCATTCCATCAAGGAGGGGGTCTGTCGAAGAGCCAAGTTTTGAGGTTTCTTGCGAAGATGGGGAGTGATGTTGTCTGTCTGAGGTGGAGTGTAAGGGCGTTCCATGCTTTGGCGGCGAGGAAGGAGAAGGAGAAGGAGCGGCCTCCCGATCTGGTCTTTCTGGTGCGGGGGACCACGGCGTAGGAGAGCTGGGCTGATCGTAGGGTCCTTTGGGAGTGCCTGGAATTTGAGCCGGCTGTTCAGGTATGCTGGTCTGGTGCCTTGGAGGGCCTTGTGTGCGTGGGTGAGCATCTTAAAGGTGATTCTCGCCTCGACGGGGAGCCAGTGGAGTTGTGCGCAGATGCTGAGAGATGTGGCAGTGTTTTGGCAGGTTGAGGACCAGTCTTGCGGCGGCGTTCTGGATGTTCTGTAGCTTGCGGATGATGATTTCGTTTATTCCGGCGTAGAGTGCGTTGCCGTAGTAGTCTGCTGGTGACCAGGGCGTGAGTGACTGTCTTTCGGTGTTCGAGGGGGATCCATTTGAAGGTCTTACGAAGGAGGCGGAGGGTGTGGAAGCAGGAAGATGAGACAGATTTGATCTGGCGGTCCATTTTGAGCTCGGAGTCCAGGATGATTCCCAGGTTGCGTGCGTGGTTTGTGGGGGTTGGCGGGTTTCCAAGGGCGGTGGGCCACCAGGTGTCGCTCCAGGCGTCGGGGTTTGGGCCCATGATGAGTACTTCTGTTTTGTTGGTGTTTAGTTGTAGGCAGCTGTTTTTCATCCATTTGGCGACCACAAAGACTGCTGGGGTGGCGCTCCTGGTGTCAAAGCGATTTAAGGGGAAGCAGTTACACCGGGGGACAGAGGTTAAAGGGAGACTCCTATCCTGCAGGTTCTCACTGGGTGCTCACACCTTCACGGTGATTGCGGTTTATGCGCCAAATGAGGGGCAGGAGAAGTTCTTCCACCAAGTGCTTACTGAAGCAGCGGCGGCACCTGATAGACACGTTCTGGTTGGGGGGACCTCAATTTAGTTTTTGACAACCTACTTGACAGGTCAGCGCGGCGATCCACGCAGGCAGGCACTTTATCGGAGGGGGGACGGAACAGATTGTCAGTACTGGGTATGACGAACTTGTGGCGCTCCCTCCACCCGGACGACCGGGACTACACATATTACTCCAACGCCCACAAAACCTATGCGCGCCTAGATTATTTTCTAACATCCACTTCATTTAGAGCGCTGGCGTCAAGCGTTGAGATAGGAGCGGCAGCCCTTTCCGATCATGCACCACTCACAGCGGTGTTTACCTTTCCACCGGTGGGGCGCAGTGCCCGTTGCTGGAGGCTTAGGGACACGCTGCTGCACAGACAGGGGGTTGTGGCCAAGATCAAGGAAGCTATAGCTGAATACCTGGTACACAACACACCGACGGACACTTCACATGCAACACATTGGGCAGCACTCAAGGCAGTCATACGGGGCGAGTTCATTGCAATCGCGGCAGCAGACAATGCGGAGAGGGCCCGTAAGAGAGACGAGCTCTCTGCCCGCACGAAGGAATTGGAGCAGGTACACCAGAGGACCGGGGCGCCGCGGGTGTGGAAACAGTTGTGAGTGGCACGTCAACAGTTAGCAGCACTAGATCAAGATAGAGCAGAATACGCGGCACTACGGGTACGACATGCATACTACACGGGAGGCGACAGATGCGGGAGGCTGTTGGGTCGGGCACTCCGCGAACAGCAGCAACGACACTCGGTGCAGGAAATACACACGCAGGACGGAGTCACAGTGACGGAGGACGGAGCTATAGCGCAGGCATTTATTGACTTTTATACCACACTATACGAGGGGGCTGCTCTGGATCCAGCGGACGGGGCGGCCTTCCTGGACTCTGTGTCCATACCCGCTTTATCGATGGAACAATCAGAACTCCTTGACAGGGAGATCCGTCCTGAAGAAGTCATTGCCGCGATCTCCCCCCTCAAGCTGGCCAAGGCGCCGGGACCGGATGGCTTCACCGCCGCCTTTTACAAAACATTCTGCCCCCAGGTTGCTCCGTTGTTGACTGCCCTCTTTAATTCCTTCTCGGAGCCCGGCGCCATCCCAAGAGATCTGATGAGTGCCATGATCTTGGTCATTCCCAAACCGGGGAAGGACCGAACGCAATGCGGGGCCTACCGCCCTATCTCGCTACTTAGCATAGATCTGAAGCTTTACACCAGTATACTGTTGAAGCGGCTGGGCCCACTTATGCCTGGTCTGATTGATCCGGACCAGGCCGGCTTTATACCGGAGCGCCAGACGGTCGACAAGATAAAAAGAGCACTCCACTTAGTGGAACGAGCCTCCAGTTTGCCAGGAGAGTTCATGATGTTGGCAATTGATGCGGAGAAGGCCTTCGATCATGTCCACTGGCCGTACTTGGAACAGGTGCTCATCAAGGCAGGGTTAGGCTCGAGATTTCGTACGTGTGTTCTGAACTGCTATACCTTCCCCATGGCGTCGGTTCGGGTGAATGGCTGCTCATCGTCCGTATTCCCCGTCGAACGCGGAACTCGGCAGGGGTGTCCACTCTCGCCCCTGCTCTTCGCGCTGTATATGGAACCCCTGGCGCAGGCCATGCGATCGCATCCCTCCATTAAGGGGATTAAATTTGGGGCTGATATCCACACGATTAGCTTATACGCTGATGACGTCTTGCTTTCCTTTGCTTCTCCTGCGGCATCCCTGCTGGCCGGGGCGGCCATCCTGGATGCGTTGGCGAAGGCCTCTGGCTTTAAGGTGAACATGACGAAATCAGTAGCACTTGACCTTTCCTTGGAGGCACACACGCGGGCCTCCCTAGAAGCACAATTCCCCTTCCAATGGGCAGACGGTGCAGTCCCCTACCTGGGCATACAATTGGCGGCCACGCTACCAGAAACGGTGCATCTCAACTACGCTAACCTTAGTCGCACCATCCGCGCGGAGGTCGGGCGGTGGCGGCACCTCCCACTATCTTGGCTGGGCCGAGTGGCAGCAGTAAAGATGATAATCCTCCCGCAAGTTTTATACATTTTTCGTGCTAGCCCGCTCCGTCCCCCGGAGGGATGGATTCGCCGCACGCAATCGGAGCTGGCTCAGTTTGTGTGGAACGGGAAACGGCCCAGACTCAAGCTGAGGCTAGGGATGCTTCCCCCGGAGAGTGGTGGGCTGGGCCTGCCGGATTTGCGTCACTATTACCAGGCGACCCAACTCAGAACCCTAGTGGAATGGAGCAAATGGGAATCGGAGCGCCATTGGTTGTTCCAGGTCCAAGCGGTCGCGGGCGTCCACTCCAGGAGGTGCCTTTCCTGCAGCGACAACACCGACCCCCTAACCTATAGGCCTCCTTCGTCACAAGGGTACCGCTAGAGGTATGGGATCGAACATGCTTCTTACACGACCTGACGACCTTCCCGTCTCCCCTCACACCCCTGTTAGAGAACCCTGACTTTGGCTCGGGTAGGGATGTCCAGGCCTTTGCACGGTGGCGCCCAGCAGGATGCCGATGCCTCTTTCACATGTATTCAGATGCGGGAGTGATGCCTTTTGAGGAATTCCGGAAGACCTATGACCTCCCGGAGGCTGAAGACCTTAGTTATCTACAGGTCCGACATTGGGCGCTTCAACCCCAGATCCGTGGAGACGCTACACGCAAGCTCAGTACATATGAATACTGGCTTCTCTCGCGCACCACAGATAAGCGACTCATTTCAGACATATATCGGCTCCTCTTGGACAGATACTCGCGCGTTTATAATGCAGAGCGGCTAGATGGGAGAGGGAACAGGGGCGGACTCTGCCCAACAAAGAATGGGAGGACATTTACTACCGCGCCACACACACACAAGATGCGTGAGGTTTGGCACCTCACGCAAGATACGTGAGATTCGGTATCTCACGCGGGATGCGTGAGGTTTGGCACCTCACCCGGGATGCGTGAGGTTTGGCACCTCACCCGAGATGCGTGAGGTTTGGCACCTCACCCTAAATGCGTGAGGTTTGGCACCTCACGCGAGATGCGTGAGGTTTGGGACCTCACCCGAGATGCGTGAGGTTTGGGATCTCACCCGAGATGCGTGAGGTTTGGCACCTCACCCGAGATGCGTGAGGTTTGGCACCTCACCCGAGATGCGTGAGGTTTGGCACCTCACCCGAGATGCGTGAGGCTTGGCACCTCACCCGAGATGCGTGAGGTTTGGCACCACACGCGAGATGCGTGAGGTTTGGCACCTCACCCGAGATGCGTGAGGGTTGGCACCACACGCGAGATGCGTGAGGGTTGGCACCACACGCGAGATGCGTGAGGGTTGGCACCACACGCGAGATGCGTGAGGGTTGGCACCACACGCGAGATGCGTGAGGGTTGGCACCTCACGCGAGATGCGTGAGGGTTGGACCTCACGCGAGATGCGTGAGGGTTGGACCTCACGCGAGATGCGTGAGGGTTGGCACCTCACGCGAGATGCGTGAGGTTTGGCACCTCACCCGAGATGCGTGAGGTTTGGCACCTCACCCGAGATGCGTGAGGTTTGGCACCACACGCGAGATGCGTGAGGGTTAGCACCTCACGCAAGATGCGTGAGGGTTGGCACCTCACGCGAGATGCGTGAGGGTTGGCACCTCACGCGAGATGCGTGAGGTTTGGCACCTCACGCGAGATGCGTGAGGTTTGGCACCACACGCGAGATGCGTGAGGTTTGGCACCTCACCCGAGATGCGTGAGGTTTGGCACCTCACCCGAGATGCGTGAGGTTCGGCACGGGGCATGCCTACGATGATGTCAGCGGCCGTGCCCAGTTCCCCGTGCTCACTATTCAGCGTCTTTTGGTGAAGGAGGAAGAGGATCTTGGGGCTCCGTTTCTCTGCAAGGCCAGCTTTGTTCTTTTGATCGGTGGAGAGTTCTGGGTGCCTGAAATCTGCTACAACGCTCGCTGAGCTGCAGGAGGAGTTTAGAATCTGTAGAGACTTCTCTTCTTGATGGGTTCCCGGTGAGGCTAGGTTTTGGGGGGATTACCTGTCACTAACCCAGATTCAGAAGTAGAGTCAATCCATCAATCAGGAGTTTGTTAAAGCGCAACTACTCACCCGTAAGGGTCTCAAGGCGCTAGGGGTGGGGGGTGCAGGTTCCATTCCATCAAGGAGGGGGTCTGTCGAAGAGCCAAGTTTTGAGGTTTCTTGCGAAGATGGGGAGTGATGTTGTCTGTCTGAGGTGGAGTGTAAGGGCGTTCCATGCTTTGGCGGCGAGGAAGGAGAAGGAGAAGGAGCGGCCTCCCGATCTGGTCTTTCTGGTGCGGGGGACCACGGCGTAGGAGAGCTGGGCTGATCGTAGGGTCCTTTGGGAGTGCCTGGAATTTGAGCCGGCTGTTCAGGTATGCTGGTCCGGTGCCTTGGAGGGCCTTGTGTGCGTGGGTGAGCATCTTAAAGGTGATTCTCGCCTCGACGGGGAGCCAGTGGAGTTGTGCGCAGATGCTGAGAGATGTGGCAGTGTTTTGGCAGTTTGAGGACCAGTCTTGCGGCGGCGTTCTGGATGTTCTGTAGCTTGCGGATGATGATTTCGTTTATTCCGGCGTAGAGTGCGTTGCCGTAGTAGTCTGCTGGTGACCAGGGCGTGAGTGACTGTCTTTCGGTGTTCGAGGGGGATCCATTTGAAGGTCTTACGAAGGAGGCGGAGGGTGTGGAAGCAGGAAGATGAGACAGATTTGATCTGGCGGTCCATTTTGAGCTCGGAGTCCAGGATGATTCCCAGGTTGCGTGCGTGGTTTGTGGGGGTTGGCGGGTTTCCAAGGGCGGTGGGCCACCAGGTGTCGCTCCAGGCGTCGGGGTTTGGGCCCATGATGAGTACTTCTGTTTTGTTGGTGTTTAGTTGTAGGCAGCTGTTTTTCATCCATTTGGCGACCACAAAGACTGCTGGGGTGGCGCTCCTGGTGTCAAAGCGATTTAAGGGGAAGCAGTTACACCGGGGGACAGAGGTTAAAGGGAGACTCCTATCCTGCAGGTTCTCACTGGGTGCTCACACCTTCACGGTGATTGCGGTTTATGCGCCAAATGAGGGGCAGGAGAAGTTCTTCCACCAAGTGCTTACTGAAGCAGCGGCGGCACCTGATAGACACGTTCTGGTTGGGGGGACCTCAATTTAGTTTTTGACAACCTACTTGACAGGTCAGCGCGGCGATCCACGCAGGCAGGCACTTTATCGGAGGGGGGACGGAACAGATTGTCAGTACTGGGTATGACGAACTTGTGGCGCTCCCTCCACCCGGACGACCGGGACTACACATATTACTCCAACGCCCACAAAACCTATGCGCGCCTAGATTATTTTCTAACATCCACTTCATTTAGAGCGCTGGCGTCAAGCGTTGAGATAGGAGCGGCAGCCCTTTCCGATCATGCACCACTCACAGCGGTGTTTACCTTTCCACCGGTGGGGCGCAGTGCCCGTTGCTGGAGGCTTAGGGACACGCTGCTGCACAGACAGGGGGTTGTGGCCAAGATCAAGGAAGCTATAGCTGAATACCTGGTACACAACACACCGACGGACACTTCACATGCAACACATTGGGCAGCACTCAAGGCAGTCATACGGGGCGAGTTCATTGCAATCGCGGCAGCAGACAATGCGGAGAGGGCCCGTAAGAGAGACGAGCTCTCTGCCCGCACGAAGGAATTGGAGCAGGTACACCAGAGGACCGGGGCACCGCGGGTGTGGAAACAGTTGTGAGTGGCACGTCAACAGTTAGCAGCACTAGATCAAGATAGAGCAGAATACGCGGCACTACGGGTACGACATGCATACTACACGGGAGGCGACAGATGCGGGAGGCTGTTGGGTCGGGCACTCCGCGAACAGCAGCAACGACACTCGGTGCAGGAAATACACACGCAGGACGGAGTCACAGTGACGGAGGACGGAGCTATAGCGCAGGCATTTATTGACTTTTATACCACACTATACGAGGGGGCTGCTCTGGATCCAGCGGACGGGGCGGCCTTCCTGGACTCTGTGTCCATACCCGCTTTATCGATGGAACAATCAGAACTCCTTGACAGGGAGATCCGTCCTGAAGAAGTCATTGCCGCGATCTCCCCCCTCAAGCTGGCCAAGGCGCCGGGACCGGATGGCTTCACCGCCGCCTTTTACAAAACATTCTGCCCCCAGGTTGCTCCGTTGTTGACTGCCCTCTTTAATTCCTTCTCGGAGCCCGGCGCCATCCCAAGAGATCTGATGAGTGCCATGATCTTGGTCATTCCCAAACCGGGGAAGGACCGAACGCAATGCGGGGCCTACCGCCCTATCTCGCTACTTAGCATAGATCTGAAGCTTTACACCAGTATACTGTTGAAGCGGCTGGGCCCACTTATGCCTGGTCTGATTGATCCGGACCAGGCCGGCTTTATACCGGAGCGCCAGACGGTCGACAAGATAAAAAGAGCACTCCACTTAGTGGAACGAGCCTCCAGTTTGCCAGGAGAGTTCATGATGTTGGCAATTGATGCGGAGAAGGCCTTCGATCATGTCCACTGGCCGTACTTGGAACAGGTGCTCATCAAGGCAGGGTTAGGCTCGAGATTTCGTACGTGTGTTCTGAACTGCTATACCTTCCCCATGGCGTCGGTTCGGGTGAATGGCTGCTCATCGTCCGTATTCCCCGTCGAACGCGGAACTCGGCAGGGGTGTCCACTCTCGCCCCTGCTCTTCGCGCTGTATATGGAACCCCTGGCGCAGGCCATGCGATCGCATCCCTCCATTAAGGGGATTAAATTTGGGGCTGATATCCACACGATTAGCTTATACGCTGATGACGTCTTGCTTTCCTTTGCTTCTCCTGCGGCATCCCTGCTGGCCGGGGCGGCCATCCTGGATGCGTTGGCGAAGGCCTCTGGCTTTAAGGTGAACATGACGAAATCAGTAGCACTTGACCTTTCCTTGGAGGCACACACGCGGGCCTCCCTAGAAGCACAATTCCCCTTCCAATGGGCAGACGGTGCAGTCCCCTACCTGGGCATACAATTGGCGGCCACGCTACCAGAAACGGTGCATCTCAACTACGCTAACCTTAGTCGCACCATCCGCGCGGAGGTCGGGCGGTGGCGGCACCTCCCACTATCTTGGCTGGGCCGAGTGGCAGCAGTAAAGATGATAATCCTCCCGCAAGTTTTATACATTTTTCGTGCTAGCCCGCTCCGTCCCCCGGAGGGATGGATTCGCCGCACGCAATCGGAGCTGGCTCAGTTTGTGTGGAACGGGAAACGGCCCAGACTCAAGCTGAGGCTAGGGATGCTTCCCCCGGAGAGTGGTGGGCTGGGCCTGCCGGATTTGCGTCACTATTACCAGGCGACCCAACTCAGAACCCTAGTGGAATGGAGCAAATGGGAATCGGAGCGCCATTGGTTGTTCCAGGTCCAAGCGGTCGCGGGCGTCCACTCCAGGAGGTGCCTTTCCTGCAGCGACAACACCGACCCCCTAACCTATAGGCCTCCTTCGTCACAAGGGTACCGCTAGAGGTATGGGATCGAACATGCTTCTTACACGACCTGACGACCTTCCCGTCTCCCCTCACACCCCTGTTAGAGAACCCTGACTTTGGCTCGGGTAGGGATGTCCAGGCCTTTGCACGGTGGCGCCCAGCAGGATGCCGATGCCTCTTTCACATGTATTCAGATGCGGGAGTGATGCCTTTTGAGGAATTCCGGAAGACCTATGACCTCCCGGAGGCTGAAGACCTTAGTTATCTACAGGTCCGACATTGGGCGCTTCAACCCCAGATCCGTGGAGACGCTACACGCAAGCTCAGTACATATGAATACTGGCTTCTCTCGCGCACCACAGATAAGCGACTCATTTCAGACATATATCGGCTCCTCTTGGACAGATACTCGCGCGTTTATAATGCAGAGCGGCTAGATGGGAGAGGGAACAGGGGCGGACTCTGCCCAACAAAGAATGGGAGGACATTTACTACCGCGCCACACACACACAAGATGCGTGAGGTTTGGCACCTCACGCAAGATACGTGAGATTCGGTATCTCACGCGGG
The DNA here is from genome assembly GCF_964263255.1 of Lissotriton vulgaris. Lineage (NCBI taxonomy): Eukaryota > Metazoa > Chordata > Amphibia > Caudata > Salamandridae > Lissotriton > Lissotriton vulgaris. The sequence continues at coordinate 105,077 of NW_028242587.1, forward strand.
ATGCGTGAGGTTTGGCACCTCACCCGGGATGCGTGAGGTTTGGCACCTCACCCGAGATGCGTGAGGTTTGGCACCTCACCCTAAATGCGTGAGGTTTGGCACCTCACGCGAGATGCGTGAGGTTTGGGACCTCACCCGAGATGCGTGAGGTTTGGGATCTCACCCGAGATGCGTGAGGTTTGGCACCTCACCCGAGATGCGTGAGGTTTGGCACCTCACCCGAGATGCGTGAGGTTTGGCACCTCACCCGAGATGCGTGAGGCTTGGCACCTCACCCGAGATGCGTGAGGTTTGGCACCACACGCGAGATGCGTGAGGTTTGGCACCTCACCCGAGATGCGTGAGGGTTGGCACCACACGCGAGATGCGTGAGGGTTGGCACCACACGCGAGATGCGTGAGGGTTGGCACCACACGCGAGATGCGTGAGGGTTGGCACCACACGCGAGATGCGTGAGGGTTGGCACCTCACGCGAGATGCGTGAGGGTTGGACCTCACGCGAGATGCGTGAGGGTTGGACCTCACGCGAGATGCGTGAGGGTTGGCACCTCACGCGAGATGCGTGAGGTTTGGCACCTCACCCGAGATGCGTGAGGTTTGGCACCTCACCCGAGATGCGTGAGGTTTGGCACCACACGCGAGATGCGTGAGGGTTAGCACCTCACGCAAGATGCGTGAGGGTTGGCACCTCACGCGAGATGCGTGAGGGTTGGCACCTCACGCGAGATGCGTGAGGTTTGGCACCTCACGCGAGATGCGTGAGGTTTGGCACCACACGCGAGATGCGTGAGGTTTGGCACCTCACCCGAGATGCGTGAGGTTTGGCACCTCACCCGAGATGCGTGAGGTTCGGCACGGGGCATGCCTACGATGATGTCAGCGGCCGTGCCCAGTTCCCCGTGCTCACTATTCAGCGTCTTTTGGTGAAGGAGGAAGAGGATCTTGGGGCTCCGTTTCTCTGCAAGGCCAGCTTTGTTCTTTTGATCGGTGGAGAGTTCTGGGTGCCTGAAATCTGCTACAACGCTCGCTGAGCTGCAGGAGGAGTTTAGAATCTGTAGAGACTTCTCTTCTTGATGGGTTCCCGGTGAGGCTAGGTTTTGGGGGGATTACCTGTCACTAACCCAGATTCAGAAGTAGAGTCAATCCATCAATCAGGAGTTTGTTAAAGCGCAACTACTCACCCGTAAGGGTCTCAAGGCGCTAGGGGTGGGGGGTGCAGGTTCCATTCCATCAAGGAGGGGGTCTGTCGAAGAGCCAAGTTTTGAGGTTTCTTGCGAAGATGGGGAGTGATGTTGTCTGTCTGAGGTGGAGTGTAAGGGCGTTCCATGCTTTGGCGGCGAGGAAGGAGAAGGAGAAGGAGCGGCCTCCCGATCTGGTCTTTCTGGTGCGGGGGACCACGGCGTAGGAGAGCTGGGCTGATCGTAGGGTCCTTTGGGAGTGCCTGGAATTTGAGCCGGCTGTTCAGGTATGCTGGTCCGGTGCCTTGGAGGGCCTTGTGTGCGTGGGTGAGCATCTTAAAGGTGATTCTCGCCTCGACGGGGAGCCAGTGGAGTTGTGCGCAGATGCTGAGAGATGTGGCAGTGTTTTGGCAGTTTGAGGACCAGTCTTGCGGCGGCGTTCTGGATGTTCTGTAGCTTGCGGATGATGATTTCGTTTATTCCGGCGTAGAGTGCGTTGCCGTAGTAGTCTGCTGGTGACCAGGGCGTGAGTGACTGTCTTTCGGTGTTCGAGGGGGATCCATTTGAAGGTCTTACGAAGGAGGCGGAGGGTGTGGAAGCAGGAAGATGAGACAGATTTGATCTGGCGGTCCATTTTGAGCTCGGAGTCCAGGATGATTCCCAGGTTGCGTGCGTGGTTTGTGGGGGTTGGCGGGTTTCCAAGGGCGGTGGGCCACCAGGTGTCGCTCCAGGCGTCGGGGTTTGGGCCCATGATGAGTACTTCTGTTTTGTTGGTGTTTAGTTGTAGGCAGCTGTTTTTCATCCATTTGGCGACCACAAAGACTGCTGGGGTGGCGCTCCTGGTGTCAAAGCGATTTAAGGGGAAGCAGTTACACCGGGGGACAGAGGTTAAAGGGAGACTCCTATCCTGCAGGTTCTCACTGGGTGCTCACACCTTCACGGTGATTGCGGTTTATGCGCCAAATGAGGGGCAGGAGAAGTTCTTCCACCAAGTGCTTACTGAAGCAGCGGCGGCACCTGATAGACACGTTCTGGTTGGGGGGACCTCAATTTAGTTTTTGACAACCTACTTGACAGGTCAGCGCGGCGATCCACGCAGGCAGGCACTTTATCGGAGGGGGGACGGAACAGATTGTCAGTACTGGGTATGACGAACTTGTGGCGCTCCCTCCACCCGGACGACCGGGACTACACATATTACTCCAACGCCCACAAAACCTATGCGCGCCTAGATTATTTTCTAACATCCACTTCATTTAGAGCGCTGGCGTCAAGCGTTGAGATAGGAGCGGCAGCCCTTTCCGATCATGCACCACTCACAGCGGTGTTTACCTTTCCACCGGTGGGGCGCAGTGCCCGTTGCTGGAGGCTTAGGGACACGCTGCTGCACAGACAGGGGGTTGTGGCCAAGATCAAGGAAGCTATAGCTGAATACCTGGTACACAACACACCGACGGACACTTCACATGCAACACATTGGGCAGCACTCAAGGCAGTCATACGGGGCGAGTTCATTGCAATCGCGGCAGCAGACAATGCGGAGAGGGCCCGTAAGAGAGACGAGCTCTCTGCCCGCACGAAGGAATTGGAGCAGGTACACCAGAGGACCGGGGCGCCGCGGGTGTGGAAACAGTTGTGAGTGGCACGTCAACAGTTAGCAGCACTAGATCAAGATAGAGCAGAATACGCGGCACTACGGGTACGACATGCATACTACACGGGAGGCGACAGATGCGGGAGGCTGTTGGGTCGGGCACTCCGCGAACAGCAGCAACGACACTCGGTGCAGGAAATACACACGCAGGACGGAGTCACAGTGACGGAGGACGGAGCTATAGCGCAGGCATTTATTGACTTTTATACCACACTATACGAGGGGGCTGCTCTGGATCCAGCGGACGGGGCGGCCTTCCTGGACTCTGTGTCCATACCCGCTTTATCGATGGAACAATCAGAACTCCTTGACAGGGAGATCCGTCCTGAAGAAGTCATTGCCGCGATCTCCCCCCTCAAGCTGGCCAAGGCGCCGGGACCGGATGGCTTCACCGCCGCCTTTTACAAAACATTCTGCCCCCAGGTTGCTCCGTTGTTGACTGCCCTCTTTAATTCCTTCTCGGAGCCCGGCGCCATCCCAAGAGATCTGATGAGTGCCATGATCTTGTTCATTCCCAAACCGGGGAAGGACCGAACGCAATGCGGGGCCTACCGCCCTATCTCGCTACTTAGCATAGATCTGAAGCTTTACACCAGTATACTGTTGAAGCGGCTGGGCCCACTTATGCCTGGTCTGATTGATCCGGACCAGGCCGGCTTTATACCGGAGCGCCAGACGGTCGACAAGATAAAAAGAGCACTCCACTTAGTGGAACGAGCCTCCAGTTTGCCAGGAGAGTTCATGATGTTGGCAATTGATGCGGAGAAGGCCTTCGATCATGTCCACTGGCCGTACTTGGAACAGGTGCTCATCAAGGCAGGGTTAGGCTCGAGATTTCGTACGTGTGTTCTGAACTGCTATACCTTCCCCATGGCGTCGGTTCGGGTGAATGGCTGCTCATCGTCCGTATTCCCCGTCGAACGCGGAACTCGGCAGGGGTGTCCACTCTCGCCCCTGCTCTTCGCGCTGTATATGGAACCCCTGGCGCAGGCCATGCGATCGCATCCCTCCATTAAGGGGATTAAATTTGGGGCTGATATCCACACGATTAGCTTATACGCTGATGACGTCTTGCTTTCCTTTGCTTCTCCTGCGGCATCCCTGCTGGCCGGGGCGGCCATCCTGGATGCGTTGGCGAAGGCCTCTGGCTTTAAGGTGAACATGACGAAATCAGTAGCACTTGACCTTTCCTTGGAGGCACACACGCGGGCCTCCCTAGAAGCACAATTCCCCTTCCAATGGGCAGACGGTGCAGTCCCCTACCTGGGCATACAATTGGCGGCCACGCTACCAGAAACGGTGCATCTCAACTACGCTAACCTTAGTCGCACCATCCGCGCGGAGGTCGGGCGGTGGCGGCACCTCCCACTATCTTGGCTGGGCCGAGTGGCAGCAGTAAAGATGATAATCCTCCCGCAAGTTTTATACATTTTTCGTGCTAGCCCGCTCCGTCCCCCGGAGGGATGGATTCGCCGCACGCAATCGGAGCTGGCTCAGTTTGTGTGGAACGGGAAACGGCCCAGACTCAAGCTGAGGCTAGGGATGCTTCCCCCGGAGAGTGGTGGGCTGGGCCTGCCGGATTTGCGTCACTATTACCAGGCGACCCAACTCAGAACCCTAGTGGAATGGAGCAAATGGGAATCGGAGCGCCATTGGTTGTTCCAGGTCCAAGCGGTCGCGGGCGTCCACTCCAGGAGGTGCCTTTCCTGCAGCGACAACACCGACCCCCTAACCTATAGGCCTCCTTCGTCACAAGGGTACCGCTAGAGGTATGGGATCGAACATGCTTCTTACACGACCTGACGACCTTCCCGTCTCCCCTCACACCCCTGTTAGAGAACCCTGACTTTGGCTCGGGTAGGGATGTCCAGGCCTTTGCACGGTGGCGCCCAGCAGGATGCCGATGCCTCTTTCACATGTATTCAGATGCGGGAGTGATGCCTTTTGAGGAATTCCGGAAGACCTATGACCTCCCGGAGGCTGAAGACCTTAGTTATCTACAGGTCCGACATTGGGCGCTTCAACCCCAGATCCGTGGAGACGCTACACGCAAGCTCAGTACATATGAATACTGGCTTCTCTCGCGCACCACAGATAAGCGACTCATTTCAGACATATATCGGCTCCTCTTGGACAGATACTCGCGCGTTTATAATGCAGAGCGGCTAGATGGGAGAGGGAACAGGGGCGGACTCTGCCCAACAAAGAATGGGAGGACATTTACTACCGCGCCACACACACACACAAGATGCGTGAGGTTTGGCACCTCACGCAAGATACGTGAGATTCGGTATCTCACGCGGGATGCGTGAGGTTTGGCACCTCACCCGGGATGCGTGAGGTTTGGCACCTCACCCGAGATGCGTGAGGTTTGGCACCTCACCCTAAATGCGTGAGGTTTGGCACCTCACGCGAGATGCGTGAGGTTTGGGACCTCACCCGAGATGCGTGAGGTTTGGGACCTCACCCGAGATGCGTGAGGTTTGGCACCTCACCCGAGATGCGTGAGGTTTGGCACCTCACCCGAGATGCGTGAGGTTTGGTACCTCACCCGAGATGCGTGAGGCTTGGCACCTCACCCGAGATGCGTGAGGCTTGGCACCACACGCGAGATGCGTGAGGTTTGGCACCTCACCCGAGATGCGTGAGGGTTGGCACCACACGCGAGATGCGTGAGGGTTGGCACCACACGCGAGATGCGTGAGGGTTGGCACCTCACGCGAGATGCGTGAGGGTTGGACCTCACGCGAGATGCGTGAGGGTTGGACCTCACGCGAGATGCGTGAGGGTTGGACCTCACGCGAGATGCGTGAGGGTTGGCACCTCACGCGAGATGCGTGAGGTTTGGCACCTCACCCGAGATGCGTGAGGTTTGGCACCTCACCCGAGATGCGTGAGGTTTGGCACCTCACCCGAGATGCGTGAGGTTTGGCACCTCACCCGAGATGCGTGAGGTTTGGCACCACACGCGAGATGCGTGAGGGTTGGCACCTCATGCGAGATGCGTGAGGGTTGGCACCTCACGCGAGATGCGTGAGGGTTGGCACCTCACGCGAGATGCGTGAGGGTTGGCACCTCACGCGAGATGCGTGAGGTTTGGCACCTCACGCGAGATGCGTGAGGTTTGGCACCACACGCGAGATGCGTGAGGTTTGGCACCTCACCCGAGATGCGTGAGGTTTGGCACCTCACCCGAGATGCGTGAGGTTTGGCACCTCACCCGAGATGCGTGAGGTTCGGCACGGGGCATGCCTACGATGATGTCAGCGGCCGTGCCCAGTTCCCCGTGCTCACTATTCAGCGTCTTTTGGTGAAGGAGGAAGAGGATCTTGGGGCTCCGTTTCTCTGCAAGGCCAGCTTTGTTCTTTTGATCGGTGGAGAGTTCTGGGTGCCTGAAATCTGCTACAACGCTCGCTGAGCTGCAGGAGGAGTTTAGAATCTGTAGAGACTTCTCTTCTTGATGGGTTCCCGGTGAGGCTAGGTTTTGGGGGGATTACCTGTCACTAACCCAGATTCAGAAGTAGAGTCAATCCATCAATCAGGAGTTTGTTAAAGCGCAACTACTCACCCGTAAGGGTCTCAAGGCGCTAGGGGTGGGGGGTGCAGGTTCCATTCCATCAAGGAGGGGGTCTGTCGAAGAGCCAAGTTTTGAGGTTTCTTGCGAAGATGGGGAGTGATGTTGTCTGTCTGAGGTGGAGTGTAAGGGCGTTCCATGCTTTGGCGGCGAGGAAGGAGAAGGAGAAGGAGCGGCCTCCCGATCTGGTCTTTCTGGTGCGGGGGACCACGGCGTAGGAGAGCTGGGCTGATCGTAGGGTCCTTTGGGAGTGCCTGGAATTTGAGCCGGCTGTTCAGGTATGCTGGTCCGGTGCCTTGGAGGGCCTTGTGTGCGTGGGTGAGCATCTTAAAGGTGATTCTCGCCTCGACGGGGAGCCAGTGGAGTTGTGCGCAGATGCTGAGAGATGTGGCAGTGTTTTGGCAGGTTGAGGACCAGTCTTGCGGCGGCGTTCTGGATGTTCTGTAGCTTGCGGATGATGATTTCGTTTATTCCGGCGTAGAGTGCGTTGCCGTAGTAGTCTGCTGGTGACCAGGGCGTGAGTGACTGTCTTTCGGTGTTCGAGGGGGATCCATTTGAAGGTCTTACGAAGGAGGCGGAGGGTGTGGAAGCAGGAAGATGAGACAGATTTGATCTGGCGGTCCATTTTGAGCTCGGAGTCCAGGATGATTCCCAGGTTGCGTGCGTGGTTTGTGGGGGTTGGCGGGTTTCCAAGGGCGGTGGGCCACCAGGTGTCGCTCCAGGCGTCGGGGTTTGGGCCCATGATGAGTACTTCTGTTTTGTTGGTGTTTAGTTGTAGGCAGCTGTTTTTCATCCATTTGGCGACCACAAAGACTGCTGGGGTGGCGCTCCTGGTGTCAAAGCGATTTAAGGGGAAGCAGTTACACCGGGGGACAGAGGTTAAAGGGAGACTCCTATCCTGCAGGTTCTCACTGGGTGCTCACACCTTCACGGTGATTGCGGTTTATGCGCCAAATGAGGGGCAGTAGAAGTTCTTCCACCAAGTGCTTACTGAAGCAGCGGCGGCACCTGATAGACACGTTCTGGTTGGGGGGACCTCAATTTAGTTTTTGACAACCTACTTGACAGGTCAGCGCGGCGATCCACGCAGGCAGGCACTTTATCGGAGGGGGGACGGAACAGATTGTCAGTACTGGGTATGACGAACTTGTGGCGCTCCCTCCACCCGGACGACCGGGACTACACATATTACTCCAACGCCCACAAAACCTATGCGCGCCTAGATTATTTTCTAACATCCACTTCATTTAGAGCGCTGGCGTCAAGCGTTGAGATAGGAGCGGCAGCCCTTTCCGATCATGCACCACTCACAGCGGTGTTTACCTTTCCACCGGTGGGGCGCAGTGCCCGTTGCTGGAGGCTTAGGGACACGCTGCTGCACAGACAGGGGGTTGTGGCCAAGATCAAGGAAGCTATAGCTGAATACCTGGTACACAACACACCGACGGACACTTCACATGCAACACATTGGGCAGCACTCAAGGCAGTCATACGGGGCGAGTTCATTGCAATCGCGGCAGCAGACAATGCGGAGAGGGCCCGTAAGAGAGACGAGCTCTCTGCCCGCACAAAGGAATTGGAGCAGGTACACCAGAGGACCGGGGCGCCGCGGGTGTGGAAACAGTTGTGAGTGGCACGTCAACAGTTAGCAGCACTAGATCAAGATAGAGCAGAATACGCGGCACTACGGGTACGACATGCATACTACACGGGAGGCGACAGATGCGGGAGGCTGTTGGGTCGGGCACTCCGCGAACAGCAGCAACGACACTCGGTGCAGGAAATACACACGCAGGACGGAGTCACAGTGACGGAGGACGGAGCTATAGCGCAGGCATTTATTGACTTTTATACCACACTATACGAGGGGGCTGCTCTGGATCCAGCGGACGGGGCGGCCTTCCTGGACTCTGTGTCCATACCCGCTTTATCGATGGAACAATCAGAACTCCTTGACAGGGAGATCCGTCCTGAAGAAGTCATTGCCGCGATCTCCCCCCTCAAGCTGGCCAAGGCGCCGGGACCGGATGGCTTCACCGCCGCCTTTTACAAAACATTCTGCCCCCAGGTTGCTCCGTTGTTGACTGCCCTCTTTAATTCCTTCTCGGAGCCCGGCGCCATCCCAAGAGATCTGATGAGTGCCATGATCTTGGTCATTCCCAAACCGGGGAAGGACCGAACGCAATGCGGGGCCTACCGCCCTATCTCGCTACTTAGCATAGATCTGAAGCTTTACACCAGTATACTGTTGAAGCGGCTGGGCCCACTTATGCCTGGTCTGATTGATCCGGACCAGGCCGGCTTTATACCGGAGCGCCAGACGGTCGACAAGATAAAAAGAGCACTCCACTTAGTGGAACGAGCCTCCAGTTTGCCAGGAGAGTTCATGATGTTGGCAATTGATGCGGAGAAGGCCTTCGATCATGTCCACTGGCCGTACTTGGAACAGGTGCTCATCAAGGCAGGGTTAGGCTCGAGATTTCGTACGTGTGTTCTGAACTGCTATACCTTCCCCATGGCGTCGGTTCGGGTGAATGGCTGCTCATCGTCCGTATTCCCCGTCGAACGCGGAACTCGGCAGGGGTGTCCACTCTCGCCCCTGCTCTTCGCGCTGTATATGGAACCCCTGGCGCAGGCCATGCGATCGCATCCCTCCATTAAGGGGATTAAATTTGGGGCTGATATCCACACGATTAGCTTATACGCTGATGACGTCTTGCTTTCCTTTGCTTCTCCTGCGGCATCCCTGCTGGCCGGGGCGGCCATCCTGGATGCGTTGGCGAAGGCCTCTGGCTTTAAGGTGAACATGACGAAATCAGTAGCACTTGACCTTTCCTTGGAGGCACACACGCGGGCCTCCCTAGAAGCACAATTCCCCTTCCAATGGGCAGACGGTGCAGTCCCCTACCTGGGCATACAATTGGCGGCCACGCTACCAGAAACGGTGCATCTCAACTACGCTAACCTTAGTCGCACCATCCGCGCGGAGGTCGGGCGGTGGCGGCACCTCCCACTATCTTGGCTGGGCCGAGTGGCAGCAGTAAAGATGATAATCCTCCCGCAAGTTTTATACATTTTTCGTGCTAGCCCGCTCCGTCCCCCGGAGGGATGGATTCGCCGCACGCAATCGGAGCTGGCTCAGTTTGTGTGGAACGGGAAACGGCCCAGACTCAAGCTGAGGCTAGGGATGCTTCCCCCGGAGAGTGGTGGGCTGGGCCTGCCGGATTTGCGTCACTATTACCAGGCGACCCAACTCAGAACCCTAGTGGAATGGAGCAAATGGGAATCGGAGCGCCATTGGTTGTTCCAGGTCCAAGCGGTCGCGGGCGTCCACTCCAGGAGGTGCCTTTCCTGCAGCGACAACACCGACCCCCTAACCTATAGGCCTCCTTCGTCACAAGGGTACCGCTAGAGGTATGGGATCGAACATGCTTCTTACACGACCTGACGACCTTCCCGTCTCCCCTCACACCCCTGTTAGAGAACCCTGACTTTGGCTCGGGTAGGGATGTCCAGGCCTTTGCACGGTGGCGCCCAGCAGGATGCCGATGCCTCTTTCACATGTATTCAGATGCGGGAGTGATGCCTTTTGAGGAATTCCGGAAGACCTATGACCTCCCGGAGGCTGAAGACCTTAGTTATCTACAGGTCCGACATTGGGCGCTTCAACCCCAGATCCGTGGAGACGCTACACGCAAGCTCAGTACATATGAATACTGGCTTCTCTCGCGCACCACAGATAAGCGACTCATTTCAGACATATATCGGCTCCTCTTGGACAGATACTCGCGCGTTTATAATGCAGAGCGGCTAGATGGGAGAGGGAACAGGGGCGGACTCTGCCCAACAAAGAATGGGAGGACATTTACTACCGCGCCACACACACACAAGATGCGTGAGGTTTGGCACCTCACGCAAGATACGTGAGATTCGGTATCTCACGCGGGATGCGTGAGGTTTGGCACCTCACCCGGGATGCGTGAGGTTTGGCACCTCACCCGAGATGCGTGAGGTTTGGCACCTCACCCTAAATGCGTGAGGTTTGGCACCTCACGCGAGATGCGTGAGGTTTGGGACCTCACCCGAGATGCGTGAGGTTTGGGACCTCACCCGAGATGCGTGAGGTTTGGCACCTCACCCGAGATGCGTGAGGTTTGGCACCTCACCCGAGATGCGTGAGGTTTGGTACCTCACCCGAGATGCGTGAGGCTTGGCACCTCACCCGAGATGCGTGAGGCTTGGCACCACACGCGAGATGCGTGAGGTTTGGCACCTCACCCGAGATGCGTGAGGGTTGGGACCACACGCGAGATGCGTGAGGGTTGGCACCACACGCGAGATGCGTGAGGGTTGGCACCACACGCGAGATGCGTGAGGGTTGGCACCTCACGCGAGATGCGTGAGGGTTGGACCTCACGCGAGATGCGTGAGGGTTGGACCTCACGCGAGATGCGTGAGGGTTGGACCTCACGCGAGATGCGTGAGGGTTGGCACCTCACGCGAGATGCGTGAGGTTTGGCACCTCACCCGAGATGCGTGAGGTTTGGCACCTCACCCGAGATGCGTGAGGTTTGGCACCACACGCGAGATGCGTGAGGGTTGGCACCTCACGCGAGATGCGTGAGGGTTGGCACCTCACGCGAGATGCGTGAGGGTTGGCACCTCACGCGAGATGCGTGAGGTTTGGCACCACACGCGAGATGCGTGAGGTTTGGCACCTCACCCGAGATGCGTGAGGTTTGGCACCTCACCCGAGATGCGTGAGGTTCGGCACGGGGCATGCCTACGATGATGTCAGCGGCCGTGCCCAGTTCCCCGTGCTCACTATTCAGCGTCTTTTGGTGAATGAGGAAGAGGATCTTGGGGCTCCGTTTCTCTGCAAGGCCAGCTTTGTTCTTTTGATCGGTGGAGAGTTCTGGGTGCCTGAAATCTGCTACAACGCTCGCTGAGCTGCAGGAGGAGTTTAGAATCTGTAGAGACTTCTCTTCTTGATGGGTTCCCGGTGAGGCTAGGTTTTGGGGGGATTACCTGTCACTAACCCAGATTCAGAAGTAGAGTCAATCCATCAATCAGGAGTTTGTTAAAGCGCAACTACTCACCCGTAAGGGTCTCAAGGCGCTAGGGGTGGGGGGTGCAGGTTCCATTCCATCAAGGAGGGGGTCTGTCGAAGATCCAAGTTTTGAGGTTTCTTGCGAAGATGGGGAGTTTTGTTGTCTGTCTGAGGTGGAGTGTAAGGGCGTTCCATGCTTTGGCGGCCAGGAAGGAGAAGGAGAAGGAGCGGCCTCCCGATCTGGTCTTTCTGGTGCGGGGGACCACGGCGTAGGAGAGCTGGGCTGATCGTAGGGTCCTTTGGGAGTGCCTGGAATTTGAGCCGGCTGTTCAGGTATGCTGGTCCGGTGCCTTGGAGGGCCTTGTGTGCGTGGGTGAGCATCTTAAAGGTGATTCTCGCCTCGACGGGGAGCCAGTGGAGTTGTGCGCAGATGCTGAGAGATGTGGCAGTGTTTTGGCAGGTTGAGGACCAGTCTTGCGGCGGCGTTCTGGATGTTCTGTAGCTTGCGGATGATGATTTCGTTTATTCCGGCGTAGAGTGCGTTGCCGTAGTAGTCTGCTGGTGACCAGGGCGTGAGTGACTGTCTTTCGGTGTTCGAGGGGGATCCATTTGAAGGTCTTACGAAGGAGGCGGAGGGTGTGGAAGCAGGAAGATGAGACAGATTTGATCTGGCGGTCCATTTTGAGCTCGGAGTCCAGGATGATTCCCAGGTTGCGTGCGTGGTTTGTGGGGGTTGGCGGGTTTCCAAGGGCGGTGGGCCACCAGGTGTCGCTCCAGGCGTCGGGGTTTGGGCCCATGATGAGTACTTCTGTTTTGTTGGTGTTTAGTTGTAGGCAGCTGTTTTTCATCCATTTGGCGACCACAAAGACTGCTGGGGTGGCGCTCCTGGTGTCAAAGCGATTTAAGGGGAAGCAGTTACACCGGGGGACAGAGGTTAAAGGGAGACTCCTATCCTGCAGGTTCTCACTGGGTGCTCACACCTTCACGGTGATTGCGGTTTATGCGCCAAATGAGGGGCAGGAGAAGTTCTTCCACCAAGTGCTTACTGAAGCAGCGGCGGCACCTGATAGACACGTTCTGGTTGGGGGGACCTCAATTTAGTTTTTGACAACCTACTTGACAGGTCAGCGCGGCGATCCACGCAGGCAGGCACTTTATCGGAGGGGGGACGGAACAGATTGTCAGTACTGGGTATGACGAACTTGTGGCGCTCCCTCCACCCGGACGACCGGGACTACACATATTACTCCAACGCCCACAAAACCTATGCGCGCCTAGATTATTTTCTAACATCCACTTCATTTAGAGCGCTGGCGTCAAGCGTTGAGATAGGAGCGGCAGCCCTTTCCGATCATGCACCACTCACAGCGGTGTTTACCTTTCCACCGGTGGGGCGCAGTGCCCGTTGCTGGAGGCTTAGGGACACGCTGCTGCACAGACAGGGGGTTGTGGCCAAGATCAAGGAAGCTATAGCTGAATACCTGGTACACAACACACCGACGGACACTTCACATGCAACACATTGGGCAGCACTCAAGGCAGTCATACGGGGCGAGTTCATTGCAATCGCGGCAGCAGACAATGCGGAGAGGGCCCGTAAGAGAGACGAGCTCTCTGCCCGCACGAAGGAATTGGAGCAGGTACACCAGAGGACCGGGGCGCCGCGGGTGTGGAAACAGTTGTGAGTGGCACGTCAACAGTTAGCAGCACTAGATCAAGATAGAGCAGAATACGCGGCACTACGGGTACGACATGCATACTACACGGGAGGCGACAGATGCGGGAGGCTGTTGGGTCGGGCACTCCGCGAACAGCAGCAACGACACTCGGTGCAGGAAATACACACGCAGGACGGAGTCACAGTGACGGAGGACGGAGCTATAGCGCAGGCATTTATTGACTTTTATACCACACTATACGAGGGGGCTGCTCTGGATCCAGCGGACGGGGCGGCCTTCCTGGACTCTGTGTCCATACCCGCTTTATCGATGGAACAATCAGAACTCCTTGACAGGGAGATCCGTCCTGAAGAAGTCATTGCCGCGATCTCCCCCCTCAAGCTGGCCAAGGCGCCGGGACCGGATGGCTTCACCGCCGCCTTTTACAAAACATTCTGCCCCCAGGTTGCTCCGTTGTTGACTACCCTCTTTAATTCCTTCTCGGAGCCCGGCGCCATCCCAAGAGATCTGATGAGTGCCATGATCTTGGTCATTCCCAAACCGGGGAAGGACCGAACGCAATGCGGGGCCTACCGCCCTATCTCGCTACTTAGCATAGATCTGAAGCTTTACACCAGTATACTGTTGAAGCGGCTGGGCCCACTTATGCCTGGTCTGATTGATCCGGACCAGGCCGGCTTTATACCGGAGCGCCAGACGGTCGACAAGATAAAAAGAGCACTCCACTTAGTGGAACGAGCCTCCAGTTTGCCAGGAGAGTTCATGATGTTGGCAATTGATGCGGAGAAGGCCTTCGATCATGTCCACTGGCCGTACTTGGAACAGGTGCTCATCAAGGCAGGGTTAGGCTCGAGATTTCGTACGTGTGTTCTGAACTGCTATACCTTCCCCATGGCGTCGGTTCGGGTGAATGGCTGCTCATCGTCCGTATTCCCCGTCGAACGCGGAACTCGGCAGGGGTGTCCACTCTCGCCCTTGCTCTTCGCGCTGTATATGGAACCCCTGGCGCAGGCCATGCGATCGCATCCCTCCATTAAGGGGATTAAATTTGGGGCTGATATCCACACGATTAGCTTATACGCTGATGACGTCTTGCTTTCCTTTGCTTCTCCTGCGGCATCCCTGCTGGCCGGGGCGGCCATCCTGGATGCGTTGGCGAAGGCCTCTGGCTTTAAGGTGAACATGACGAAATCAGTAGCACTTGACCTTTCCTTGGAGGCACACACGCGGGCCTCCCTAGAAGCACAATTCCCCTTCCAATGGGCAGACGGTGCAGTCCCCTACCTGGGCATACAATTGGCGGCCACGCTACCAGAAACAGTGCATCTCAACTACGATAACCTTAGTCGCACCATCCGCGCGGAGGTCGGGCGGTGGCGGCACCTCCCACTATCTTGGCTGGGCCGAGTGGCAGCAGTAAAGATGATAATCCTCCCGCAAGTTTTATACATTTTTCGTGCTAGCCCGCTCCGTCCCCCGGAGGGATGGATTCGCCGCACGCAATCGGAGCTGGCTCAGTTTGTGTGGAACGGGAAACGGCCCAGACTCAAGCTGAGGCTAGGGATGCTTCCCCCGGAGAGTGGTGGGCTGGGCCTGCCGGATTTGCGTCACTATTACCAGGCGACCCAACTCAGAACCCTAGTGGAATGGAGCAAATGGGAATCGGAGCGCCATTGGTTGTTCCAGGTCCAAGCGGTCGCGGGCGTCCACTCCAGGAGGTGCCTTTCCTGCAGCGACAACACCGACCCCCTAACCTATACGCCTCCTTCGTCACAAGGGTACCGCTAGAGGTATGGGATCGAACATGCTTCTTACACGACCTGACGACCTTCCCGTCTCCCCTCACACCCCTGTTAGAGAACCCTGACTTTGGCTCGGGTAGGGATGTCCAGGCCTTTGCACGGTGGCGCCCAGCAGGATGCCGATGCCTCTTTCACATGTATTCAGATGCGGGAGTGATGCCTTTTGAGGAATTCCGGAAGACCTATGACCTCCCGGAGGCTGAAGACCTTAGTTATCTACAGGTCCGACATTGGGCGCTTCAACCCCAGATCCGTGGAGACGCTACACGCAAGCTCAGTACATATGAATACTGGCTTCTCTCGCGCACCACAGATAAGCGACTCATTTCAGACATATATCGGCTCCTCTTGGACAGATACTCGCGCGTTTATAATGCAGAGCGGCTAGATGGGAGAGGGAACTGGGGCGGACTCTGCCCAACAAAGAATGGGAGGACATTTACTACCGCGCCACACACACACGAGATGCGTGAGGTTTGGCACCTCACGCAAGATACGTGAGATTCGGTATCTCACGCGGGATGCGTGAGGTTTGGCACCTCACCCGGGATGCGTGAGGTTTGGCACCTCACCCGAGATGCGTGAGGTTTGGCACCTCACCCTAAATGCGTGAGGTTTGGCACCTCACGCGAGATGCGTGAGGTTTGGGACCTCACCCGAGATGCGTGAGGTTTGGGACCTCACCCGAGATGCGTGAGGTTTGGCACCTCACCCGAGATGCGTGAGGTTTGGCACCTCACCCGGGATGCGTGAGGTTTGGCACCTCACCCGAGATGCGTGAGGTTTGGCACCTGACCCTAAATGCGTGAGGTTTGGCACCTCACGCGAGATGCGTGAGGTTTGGGACCTCACCCGAGATGCGTGAGGTTTGGGACCTCACCCGAGATGCGTGAGGTTTGGCACCTCACCCGAGATGCGTGAGGTTTGGCACCTCACCCGAGATGCGTGAGGTTTGGCACCTCACCCGAGATGCGTGAGGTTTGGCACCTCACCCGAGATGCGTGAGGTTTGGCACCTCACCCGAGATGCGTGAGGCTTGGCACCTCACCCGAGATGCGTGAGGGTTGGCACCACACGCGAGATGCGTGAGGTTTGGCACCTCACCCGAGATGCGTGAGGGTTAGCACCACACGCGAGATGCGTGAGGATTGGCAACACACGCGAGATGCGTGAGGGTTGGCACCACACGCGAGATGCGTGAGGGTTGGCACCTCACGCGAGATGCGTGAGGGTTGGACCTCACGCGAGATGCGTGAGGGTTGGCACCTCACGCGAGATGCGTGAGGTTTGGCACCTCACCCGAGATGCGTGAGGTTTGGCACCACACGCGAGATGCGTGAGGATTGGCACCTCACGCGAGATGCGTGAGGTTTGGCACCTCACGCGAGATGCGTGAGGTTTGGCACCACACGCGAGATGCGTGAGGTTTGGCACCTCACCCGAGATGCGTGAGGTTTGGCACCTCACCCGAGATGCGTGAGGTTCGGCACGGGGCATGCCTACGATGATGTCAGCGGCCGTGCCCAGTTCCCCGTGCTCACTATTCAGCGTCTTTTGGTGAAGGAGGAAGAGGATCTTGGGGCTCCGTTTCTCTGCAAGGCCAGCTTTGTTCTTTTGATCGGTGGAGAGTTCTGGGTGCCTGAAATCTGCTACAACGCTCGCTGAGCTGCAGGAGGAGTTTAGAATCTGTAGAGACTTCTCTTCTTGATGGGTTCCCGGTGAGGCTAGGTTTTGGGGGGATTACCTGTCACTAACCCAGATTCAGAAGTAGAGTCAATCCATCAATCAGGAGTTTGTTAAAGCGCAACTACTCACCCGTAAGGGTCTCAAGGCGCTAGGGGTGGGGGGTGCAGGTTCCATTCCATCAAGGAGGGGGTCTGTCGAAGAGCCAAGTTTTGAGGTTTCTTGCGAAGATGGGGAGTGATGTTGTCTGTCTGAGGTGGAGTGTAAGGGCGTTCCATGCTTTGGCGGCGAGGAAGGAGAAGGAGAAGGAGCAGCCTCCCGATCTGGTCTTTCTGGTGCGGGGGACCACGGCGTAGGAGAGCTGGGCTGATCGTAGGGTCCTTTGGGAGTGCCTGGAATTTGAGCCGGCTGTTCAGGTATGCTGGTCCGGTGCCTTGGAGGGCCTTGTGTGCGTGGGTGAGCATCTTAAAGGTGATTCTCGCCTCGACGGGGAGCCAGTGGAGTTGTGCGCAGATGCTGAGAGATGTGGCAGTGTTTTGGCAGGTTGAGGACCAGTCTTGCGGCGGCGTTCTGGATGTTCTTTAGCTTGCGGATGATGATTTCGTTTATTCCGGCGTAGAGTGCGTTGCCGTAGTAGTCTGCTGGTGACCAGGGCGTGAGTGACTGTCTTTCGGTGTTCGAGGGGGATCCATTTGAAGGTCTTACGAAGGAGGCGGAGGGTGTGGAAGCAGGAAGATGAGACAGATTTGATCTGGCGGTCCATTTTGAGCTCGGAGTCCAGGATGATTCCCAGGTTGCGTGCGTGGTTTGTGGGGGTTGGCGGGTTTCCAAGGGCGGTGGGCCACCAGGTGTCGCTCCAGGCGTCGGGGTTTGGGCCCATGATGAGTACTTCTGTTTTGTTGGTGTTTAGTTGTAGGCAGCTGTTTTTCATCCATTTGGCGACCACAAAGACTGCTGGGGTGGCGCTCCTGGTGTCAAAGCGATTTAAGGGGAAGCAGTTACACCGGGGGACAGAGGTTAAAGGGAGACTCCTATCCTGCAGGTTCTCACTGGGTGCTCACACCTTCACGGTGATTGCGGTTTATGCGCCAAATGAGGGGCAGGAGAAGTTCTTCCACCAAGTGCTTACTGAAGCAGCGGCGGCACCTGATAGACACGTTCTGGTTGGGGGGACCTCAATTTAGTTTTTGACAACCTACTTGACAGGTCAGCGCGGCGATCCACGCAGGCAGGCACTTTATCGGAGGGGGGACGGAACAGATTGTCAGTACTGGGTATGACGAACTTGTGGCGCTCCCTCCACCCGGACGACCGGGACTACACATATTACTCCAACGCCCACAAAACCTATCCGCGCCTAGATTATTTTCTAACATCCACTTCATTTAGAGCGCTGGCGTCAAGCGTTGAGATAGGAGCGGCAGCCCTTTCCGATCATGCACCACTCACAGCGGTGTTTACCTTTCCACCGGTGGGGCGCAGTGCCCGTTGCTGGAGGCTTAGGGACACGCTGCTGCACAGACAGGGGGTTGTGGCCAAGATCAAGGAAGCTATAGCTGAATACCTGGTACACAACACACCGACGGACACTTCACATGCAACACATTGGGCAGCACTCAAGGCAGTCATACGGGGCGAGTTCATTGCAATCGCGGCAGCAGACAATGCGGAGAGGGCCCGTAAGAGAGACAAGCTCTCTGCCCGCACGAAGGAATTGGAGCAGGTACACCAGAGGACCGGGGCGCCGCGGGTGTGGAAACAGTTGTGAGTGGCACGTCAACAGTTAGCAGCACTAGATCAAGATAGAGCAGAATACGCGGCACTACGGGTACGACATGCATACTACACGGGAGGCGACAGATGCGGGAGGCTGTTGGGTCGGGCACTCCGCGAACAGCAGCAACGACACTCGGTGCAGGAAATACACACGCAGGACGGAGTCACAGTGACGGAGGACGGAGCTATAGCGCAGGCATTTATTGACTTTTATACCACACTATACGAGGGGGCTGCTCTGGATCCAGCGGACGGGGCGGCCTTCCTGGACTCTGTGTCCATACCCGCTTTATCGATGGAACAATCAGAACTCCTTGACAGGGAGATCCGTCCTGAAGAAGTCATTGCCGCGATCTCCCCCCTCAAGCTGGCCAAGGCGCCGGGACCGGATGGCTTCACCGCCGCCTTTTACAAAACATTCTGCCCCCAGGTTGCTCCGTTGTTGACTGCCCTCTTTAATTCCTTCTCGGAGCCCGGCGCCATCCCAAGAGATCTGATGAGTGCCATGATCTTGGTCATTCCCAAACCGGGGAAGGACCGAACGCAATGCGGGGCCTACCGCCCTATCTCGCTACTTAGCATAGATCTGAAGCTTTACACCAGTATACTGTTGAAGCGGCTGGGCCCACTTATGCCTGGTCTGATTGATCCGGACCAGGCCGGCTTTATACCGGAGCGCCAGACGGTCGACAAGATAAAAAGAGCACTCCACTTAGTGGAACGAGCCTCCAGTTTGCCAGGAGAGTTCATGATGTTGGCAATTGATGCGGAGAAGGCCTTCGATCATGTCCACTGGCCGTACTTGGAACAGGTGCTCATCAAGGCAGGGTTAGGCTCGAGATTTCGTACGTGTGTTCTGAACTGCTATACCTTCCCCATGGCGTCGGTTCGGGTGAATGGCTGCTCATCGTCCGTATTCCCCGTCGAACGCGGAACTCGGCAGGGGTGTCCACTCTCGCCCCTGCTCTTCGCGCTGTATATGGAACCCCTGGCGCAGGCCATGCGATCGCATCCCTCCATTAAGGGGATTAAATTTGGGGCTGATATCCACACGATTAGCTTATACGCTGATGACGTCTTGCTTTCCTTTGCTTCTCCTGCGGCATCCCTGCTGGCCGGGGCGGCCATCCTGGATGCGTTGGCGAAGGCCTCTGGCTTTAAGGTGAACATGACGAAATCAGTAGCACTTGACCTTTCCTTGGAGGCACACACGCGGGCCTCCCTAGAAGCACAATTCCCCTTCCAATGGGCAGACGGTGCAGTCCCCTACCTGGGCATACAATTGGCGGCCACGCTACCAGAAACGGTGCATCTCAACTACGCTAACCTTAGTCGCACCATCCGCGCGGAGGTCGGGCAGTGGCGGCACCTCCCACTATCTTGGCTGGGCCGAGTGGCAGCAGTAAAGATGATAATCCTCCCGCAAGTTTTATACATTTTTCGTGCTAGCCCGCTCCGTCCCCCGGAGGGATGGATTCGCCGCACGCAATCGGAGCTGGCTCAGTTTGTGTGGAACGGGAAACGGCCCAGACTCAAGCTGAGGCTAGGGATGCTTCCCCCGGAGAGTGGTGGGCTGGGCCTGCCGGATTTGCGTCACTATTACCAGGCGACCCAACTCAGAACCCTAGTGGAATGGAGCAAATGGGAATCGGAGCGCCATTGGTTGTTCCAGGTCCAAGCGGTCGCGGGCGTCCACTCCAGGAGGTGCCTTTCCTGCAGCGACAACACCGACCCCCTAACCTATACGCCTCCTTCGTCACAAGGGTACCGCTAGAGGTATGGGATCGAACATGCTTCTTACACGACCTGACGACCTTCCCGTCTCCCCTCACACCCCTGTTAGAGAACCCTGACTTTGGCTCGGGTAGGGATGTCCAGGCCTTTGCACGGTGGCGCCCAGCAGGATGCCGATGCCTCTTTCACATGTATTCAGATGCGGGAGTGATGCCTTTTGAGGAATTCCGGAAGACCTATGACCTCCCGGAGGCTGAAGACCTTAGTTATCTACAGGTCCGACATTGGGCGCTTCAACCCCAGATCCGTGGAGACGCTACACGCAAGCTCAGTACATATGAATACTGGCTTCTCTCGCGCACCACAGATAAGCGACTCATTTCAGACATATATCGGCTCCTCTTGGACAGATACTCGCGCGTTTATAATGCAGAGCGGCTAGATGGGAGAGGGAACTGGGGCGGACTCTGCCCAACAAAGAATGGGAGGACATTTACTACCGCGCCACACACACACAAGATGCGTGAGGTTTGGCACCTCACGCAAGATACGTGAGATTCGGTATCTCACGCGGGATGCGTGAGGTTTGGCACCTCACCCGGGATGCGTGAGGTTTGGCACCTCACCCGAGATGCGTGAGGTTTGGCACCTCACCCTAAATGCGTGAGGTTTGGCACCTCACGCGAGATGCGTGAGGTTTGGGACCTCACCCGAGATGCGTGAGGTTTGGGACCTCACCCGAGATGCGTGAGGTTTGGCACCTCACCCGAGATGCGTGAGGTTTGGCACCTCACCCGAGATGCGTGAGGTTTGGCACCTCACCCGAGATGCGTGAGGCTTGGCACCTCACCCGAGATGCGTGAGGCTTGGCACCACACGCGAGATGCGTGAGGTTTGGCACCTCACCCGAGATGCGTGAGGGTTGGCACCACACGCGAGATGCATGAGGGTTGGCACCACACGCGAGATGCGTGAGGGTTGGCACCACACGCGAGATGCGTGAGGGTTGGCACCTCACGCGAGATGCGTGAGGGTTGGACCTCACGCGAGATGCGTGAGGGTTGGACCTCACGCGAGATGCGTGAGGGTTGGCACCTCACGCGAGATGCGTGAGGTTTGGCACCTCACCCGAGATGCGTGAGGTTTGGCACCTCACCCGAGATGCGTGAGGGTTGGCACCACACGCGAGATGCGTGAGGGTTGGCACCACACGCGAGATGCGTGAGGGTTGGCACCTCACGCGAGATGCGTGAGGGTTGGACCTCACGCGAGATGCGTGAGGGTTGGACCTCACGCGAGATGCGTGAGGCTTGGCACCTCACCCGAGATGCGTGAGGGTTGGCACCACACGCGAGATGCGTGAGGTTTGGCACCTCACCCGAGATGCGTGAGGGTTGGCACCACACGCGAGATGCGTGAGGGTTGGCAACACACGCGAGATGCGTGAGGGTTGGCACCACACGCAAGATGCGTGAGGGTTGGCACCTCACGCGAGATGCGTGAGGGTTGGACCTCACGCGAGATGCGTGAGGGTTGGCACCTCACGCGAGATGCGTGAGGTTTGGCACCTCACCCGAGATGCGTGAGGTTTGGCACCACACGCGAGATGCGTGAGGTTCGGCACGGGGCATGCCTACGATGATGTCAGCGGCCGTGCCCAGTTCCCCGTGCTCACTATTCAGCGTCTTTTGGTGAAGGAGGAAGAGGATCTTGGGGCTCCGTTTCTCTGCAAGGCCAGCTTTGTTCTTTTGATCGGTGGAGAGTTCTGGGTGCCTGAAATCTGCTACAACGCTCGCTGAGCTGCAGGAGGAGTTTAGAATCTGTAGAGACTTCTCTTCTTGATGGGTTCCCGGTGAGGCTAGGTTTTGGGGGGATTACCTGTCACTAACCCAGATTCAGAAGTAGAGTCAATCCATCAATCAGGAGTTTGTTAAAGCGCAACTACTCACCCGTAAGGGTCTCAAGGCGCTAGGGGTGGGGGGTGCAGGTTCCATTCCATCAAGGAGGGGGTCTGTCGAAGAGCCAAGTTTTGAGGTTTCTTGCGAAGATGGGGAGTGATGTTGTCTGTCTGAGGTGGAGTGTAAGGGCGTTCCATGCTTTGGCGGCGAGGAAGGAGAAGGAGAAGGAGCGGCCTCCCGATCTGGTCTTTCTGGTGCGGGGGACCACGGCGTAGGAGAGCTGGGCTGATCGTAGGGTCCTTTGGGAGTGCCTGGAATTTGAGCCGGCTGTTCAGGTATGCTGGTCCGGTGCCTTGGAGGGCCTTGTGTGCGTGGGTGAGCATCTTAAAGGTGATTCTCGCCTCGACGGGGAGCCAGTGGAGTTGTGCGCAGATGCTGAGAGATGTGGCAGTGTTTTGGCAGGTTGAGGACCAGTCTTGCGGCGGCGTTCTGGATGTTCTGTAGCTTGCGGATGATGATTTCGTTTATTCCGGCGTAGAGTGCGTTGCCGTAGTAGTCTGCTGGTGACCAGGGCGTGAGTGAC
Organism: Lissotriton vulgaris; assembly: GCF_964263255.1. Classification (NCBI taxonomy): domain Eukaryota; kingdom Metazoa; phylum Chordata; class Amphibia; order Caudata; family Salamandridae; genus Lissotriton; species Lissotriton vulgaris. The sequence goes on from NW_028242587.1 coordinate 127,688, forward strand.
TGTCTTTCGGTGTTCGAGGGGGATCCATTTGAAGGTCTTACGAAGGAGGCGGAGGGTGTGGAAGCAGGAAGATGAGACAGATTTGATCTGGCGGTCCATTTTGAGCTCGGAGTCCAGGATGATTCCCAGGTTGCGTGCGTGGTTTGTGGGGGTTGGCGGGTTTCCAAGGGCGGTGGGCCACCAGGTGTCGCTCCAGGCGTCGGGGTTTGGGCCCATGATGAGTACTTCTGTTTTGTTGGTGTTTAGTTGTAGGCAGCTGTTTTTCATCCATTTGGCGACCACAAAGACTGCTGGGGTGGCGCTCCTGGTGTCAAAGCGATTTAAGGGGAAGCAGTTACACCGGGGGACAGAGGTTAAAGGGAGACTCCTATCCTGCAGGTTCTCACTGGGTGCTCACACCTTCACGGTGATTGCGGTTTATGCGCCAAATGAGGGGCAGGAGAAGTTCTTCCACCAAGTGCTTACTGAAGCAGCGGCGGCACCTGATAGACACGTTCTGGTTGGGGGGACCTCAATTTAGTTTTTGACAACCTACTTGACAGGTCAGCGCGGCGATCCACGCAGGCAGGCACTTTATCGGAGGGGGGACGGAACAGATTGTCAGTACTGGGTATGACGAACTTGTGGCGCTCCCTCCACCCGGACGACCGGGACTACACATATTACTCCAACGCCCACAAAACCTATCCGCGCCTAGATTATTTTCTAACATCCACTTCATTTAGAGCGCTGGCGTCAAGCGTTGAGATAGGAGCGGCAGCCCTTTCCGATCATGCACCACTCACAGCGGTGTTTACCTTTCCACCGGTGGGGCGCAGTGCCCGTTGCTGGAGGCTTAGGGACACGCTGCTGCACAGACAGGGGGTTGTGGCCAAGATCAAGGAAGCTATAGCTGAATACCTGGTACACAACACACCGACGGACACTTCACATGCAACACATTGGGCAGCACTCAAGGCAGTCATACGGGGCGAGTTCATTGCAATCGCGGCAGCAGACAATGCGGAGAGGGCCCGTAAGAGAGACAAGCTCTCTGCCCGCACGAAGGAATTGGAGCAGGTACACCAGAGGACCGGGGCGCCGCGGGTGTGGAAACAGTTGTGAGTGGCACGTCAACAGTTAGCAGCACTAGATCAAGATAGAGCAGAATACGCGGCACTACGGGTACGACATGCATACTACACGGGAGGCGACAGATGCGGGAGGCTGTTGGGTCGGGCACTCCGCGAACAGCAGCAACGACACTCGGTGCAGGAAATACACACGCAGGACGGAGTCACAGTGACGGAGGATGGAGCTATAGCGCAGGCATTTATTGACTTTTATACCACACTATACGAGGGGGCTGCTCTGGATCCAGCGGACGGGGCGGCCTTCCTGGACTCTGTGTCCATACCCGCTTTATCGATGGAACAATCAGAACTCCTTGACAGGGAGATCCGTCCTGAAGAAGTCATTGCCGCGATCTCCCCCCTCAAGCTGGCCAAGGCGCCGGGACCGGATGGCTTCACCGCCGCCTTTTACAAAACATTCTGCCCCCAGGTTGCTCCGTTGTTGACTGCCCTCTTTAATTCCTTCTCGGAGCCCGGCGCCATCCCAAGAGATCTGATGAGTGCCATGATCTTGGTCATTCCCAAACCGGGGAAGGACCGAACGCAATGCGGGGCCTACCGCCCTATCTCGCTACTTAGCATAGATCTGAAGCTTTACACCAGTATACTGTTGAAGCGGCTGGGCCCACTTATGCCTGGTCTGATTGATCCGGACCAGGCCGGCTTTATACCGGAGCGCCAGACGGTCGACAAGATAAAAAGAGCACTCCACTTAGTGGAACGAGCCTCCAGTTTGCCAGGAGAGTTCATGATGTTGGCAATTGATGCGGAGAAGGCCTTCGATCATGTCCACTGGCCGTACTTGGAACAGGTGCTCATCAAGGCAGGGTTAGGCTCGAGATTTCGTACGTGTGTTCTGAACTGCTATACCTTCCCCATGGCGTCGGTTCGGGTGAATGGCTGCTCATCGTCCGTATTCCCCGTCGAACGCGGAACTCGGCAGGGGTGTCCACTCTCGCCCCTGCTCTTCGCGCTGTATATGGAACCCCTGGCGCAGGCCATGCGATCGCATCCCTCCATTAAGGGGATTAAATTTGGGGCTGATATCCACACGATTAGCTTATACGCTGATGACGTCTTGCTTTCCTTTGCTTCTCCTGCGGCATCCCTGCTGGCCGGGGCGGCCATCCTGGATGCGTTGGCGAAGGCCTCTGGCTTTAAGGTGAACATGACGAAATCAGTAGCACTTGACCTTTCCTTGGAGGCACACACGCGGGCCTCCCTAGAAGCACAATTCCCCTTCCAATGGGCAGACGGTGCAGTCCCCTACCTGGGCATACAATTGGCGGCCACGCTACCAGAAACGGTGCATCTCAACTACGCTAACCTTAGTCGCACCATCCGCGCGGAGGTCGGGCGGTGGCGGCACCTCCCACTATCTTGGCTGGGCCGAGTGGCAGCAGTAAAGATGATAATCCTCCCGCAAGTTTTATACATTTTTCGTGCTAGCCCGCTCCGTCCCCCGGAGGGATGGATTCGCCGCACGCAATCGGAGCTGGCTCAGTTTGTGTGGAACGGGAAACGGCCCAGACTCAAACTGAGGCTAGGGATGCTTCCCCCGGAGAGTGGTGGGCTGGGCCTGCCGGATTTGCGTCACTATTACCAGGCGACCCAACTCAGAACCCTAGTGGAATGGAGCAAATGGGAATCGGAGCGCCATTGGTTGTTCCAGGTCCAAGCGGTCGCGGGCGTCCACTCCAGGAGGTGCCTTTCCTGCAGCGACAACACCGACCCCCTAACCTATACGCCTCCTTCGTCACAAGGGTACCGCTAGAGGTATGGGATCGAACATGCTTCTTACACGACCTGACGACCTTCCCGTCTCCCCTCACACCCCTGTTAGAGAACCCTGACTTTGGCTCGGGTAGGGATGTCCAGGCCTTTGCACGGTGGCGCCCAGCAGGATGCCGATGCCTCTTTCACATGTATTCAGATGCGGGAGTGATGCCTTTTGAGGAATTCCGGAAGACCTATGACCTCCCGGAGGCTGAAGACCTTAGTTATCTACAGGTCCGACATTGGGCGCTTCAACCCCAGATCCGTGGAGACGCTACACGCAAGCTCAGTACATATGAATACTGGCTTCTCTCGCGCACCACAGATAAGCGACTCATTTCAGACATATATCGGCTCCTCTTGGACAGATACTCGCGCGTTTATAATGCAGAGCGGCTAGATGGGAGAGGGAACTGGGGCGGACTCTGCCCAACAAAGAATGGGAGGACATTTACTACCGCGCCACACACACACAAGATGCGTGAGGTTTGGCACCTCACGCAAGATACGTGAGATTCGGTATCTCACGCGGGATGCGTGAGGTTTGGCACCTCACCCGGGATGCGTGAGGTTTGGCACCTCACCCGAGATGCGTGAGGTTTGGCACCTCACCCTAAATGCGTGAGGTTTGGCACCTCACGCGAGATGCGTGAGGTTTGGGACCTCACCCGAGATGCGTGAGGTTTGGGACCTCACCCGAGATGCGTGAGGTTTGGGACCTCACCCGAGATGCGTGAGGTTTGGCACCTCAACCGAGATGCGTGAGGTTTGGCACCACACGCGAGATGCGTGAGGGTTGGCACCTCACGCGAGATGCGTGAGGGTTAGCACCTCACGCGAGATGCGTGAGGGTTGGCACCTCACGCGAGATGCGTGAGGGTTGGCACCTCACGCGAGATGCGTGAGGTTTGGCACCTCACGCGAGATGCGTGAGGTTTGGCACCTCACTCGAGATGCGTGAGGTTTGGCACCACACGCGAGATGCGTGAGGTTTGGCACCTCACCCGAGATGCGTGAGGTTTGGCACCTCACCCGAGATGCGTGAGGTTCGGCACGGGGCATGCCTACGATGATGTCAGCGGCCGTGCCCAGTTCCCCGTGCTCACTATTCAGCGTCTTTTGGTGAAGGAGGAAGAGGATCTTGGGGCTCCGTTTCTCTGCAAGGCCAGCTTTGTTCTTTTGATCGGTGGAGAGTTCTGGGTGCCTGAAATCTGCTACAACGCTCGCTGAGCTGCAGGAGGAGTTTAGAATCTGTAGAGACTTCTCTTCTTGATGGGTTCCCGGTGAGGCTAGGTTTTGGGGGGATTACCTGTCACTAACCCAGATTCAGAAGTAGAGTCAATCCATCAATCAGGAGTTTGTTAAAGCGCAACTACTCACCCGTAAGGGTCTCAAGGCGCTAGGGGTGGGGGGTGCAGGTTCCATTCCATCAAGGAGGGGGTCTGTCGAAGAGCCAAGTTTTGAGGTTTCTTGCGAAGATGGGGAGTGATGTTGTCTGTCTGAGGTGGAGTGTAAGGGCGTTCCATGCTTTGGCGGCGAGGAAGGAGAAGGAGAAGGAGCGGCCTCCCGATCTGGTCTTTCTGGTGCGGGGGACCACGGCGTAGGAGAGCTGGGCTGATCGTAGGGTCCTTTGGGAGTGCCTGGAATTTGAGCCGGCTGTTCAGGTATGCTGGTCCGGTGCCTTGGAGGGCCTTGTGTGCGTGGGTGAGCATCTTAAAGGTGATTCTCGCCTCGACGGGGAGCCAGTGGAGTTGTGCGCAGATGCTGAGAGATGTGGCAGTGTTTTGGCAGGTTGAGGACCAGTCTTGCGGCGGCGTTCTGGATGTTCTGTAGCTTGCGGATGATGATTTCGTTTATTCCGGCGTAGAGTGCGTTGCCGTAGTAGTCTGCTGGTGACCAGGGCGTGAGTGACTGTCTTTCGGTGTTCGAGGGGGATCCATTTGAAGGTCTTACGAAGGAGGCGGAGGGTGTGGAAGCAGGAAGATGAGACAGATTTGATCTGGCGGTCCATTTTGAGCTCGGAGTCCAGGATGATTCCCAGGTTGCGTGCGTGGTTTGTGGGGGTTGGCGGGTTTCCAAGGGCGGTGGGCCACCAGGTGTCGCTCCAGGCGTCGGGGTTTGGGCCCATGATGAGTACTTCTGTTTTGTTGGTGTTTAGTTGTAGGCAGCTGTTTTTCATCCATTTGGCGACCACAAAGACTGCTGGGGTGGCGCTCCTGGTGTCAAAGCGATTTAAGGGGAAGCAGTTACACCGGGGGACAGAGGTTAAAGGGAGACTCCTATCCTGCAGGTTCTCACTGGGTGCTCACACCTTCACGGTGATTGCGGTTTATGCGCCAAATGAGGGGCAGGAGAAGTTCTTCCACCAAGTGCTTACTGAAGCAGCGGCGGCACCTGATAGACACGTTCTGGTTGGGGGGACCTCAATTTAGTTTTTGACAACCTACTTGACAGGTCAGCGCGGCGATCCACGCAGGCAGGCACTTTATCGGAGGGGGGACGGAACAGATTGTCAGTACTGGGTATGACGAACTTGTGGCGCTCCCTCCACCCGGACGACCGGGACTACACATATTACTCCAACGCCCACAAAACCTATGCGCGCCTAGATTATTTTCTAACATCCACTTCATTTAGAGCGCTGGCGTCAAGCGTTGAGATAGGAGCGGCAGCCCTTTCCGATCATGCACCACTCACAGCGGTGTTTACCTTTCCACCGGTGGGGCGCAGTGCCCGTTGCTGGAGGCTTAGGGACACGCTGCTGCACAGACAGGGGGTTGTGGCCAAGATCAAGGAAGCTATAGCTGAATGCCTGGTACACAACACACCGACGGACACTTCACATGCAACACATTGGGCAGCACTCAAGGCAGTCATACGGGGCGAGTTCATTGCAATCGCGGCAGCAGACAATGCGGAGAGGGCCCGTAAGAGAGACGAGCTCTCTGCCCGCACGAAGGAATTGGAGCAGGTACACCAGAGGACCGGGGCGCCGCGGGTGTGGAAACAGTTGTGAGTGGCACGTCAACAGTTAGCAGCACTAGATCAAGATAGAGCAGAATACGCGGCACTACGGGTACGACATGCATACTACACGGGAGGCGACAGATGCGGGAGGCTGTTGGGTCGGGCACTCCGCGAACAGCAGCAACGACACTCGGTGCAGGAAATACACACGCAGGACGGAGTCACAGTGACGGAGGACGGAGCTATAGCGCAGGCATTTATTGACTTTTATACCACACTATACGAGGGGGCTGCTCTGGATCCAGCGGACGGGGCGGCCTTCCTGGACTCTGTGTCCATACCCGCTTTATCGATGGAACAATCAGAACTCCTTGACAGGGAGATCCGTCCTGAAGAAGTCATTGCCGCGATCTCCCCCCTCAAGCTGGCCAAGGCGCCGGGACCGGATGGCTTCACCGCCGCCTTTTACAAAACATTCTGCCCCCAGGTTGCTCCGTTGTTGACTGCCCTCTTTAATTCCTTCTCGGAGCCCGGCGCCATCCCAAGAGATCTGATGAGTGCCATGATCTTGGTCATTCCCAAACCGGGGAAGGACCGAACGCAATGCGGGGCCTACCGCCCTATCTCGCTACTTAGCATAGATCTGAAGCTTTACACCAGTATACTGTTGAAGCGGCTGGGCCCACTTATGCCTGGTCTGATTGATCCGGACCAGGCCGGCTTTATACCGGAGCGCCAGACGGTCGACAAGATAAAAAGAGCACTCCACTTAGTGGAACGAGCCTCCAGTTTGCCAGGAGAGTTCATGATGTTGGCAATTGATGCGGAGAAGGCCTTCGATCATGTCCACTGGCCGTACTTGGAACAGGTGCTCATCAAGGCAGGGTTAGGCTCGAGATTTCGTACGTGTGTTCTGAACTGCTATACCTTCCCCATGGCGTCGGTTCGGGTGAATGGCTGCTCATCGTCCGTATTCCCCGTCGAACGCGGAACTCGGCAGGGGTGTCCACTCTCGCCCCTGCTCTTCGCGCTGTATATGGAACCCCTGGCGCAGGCCATGCGATCGCATCCCTCCATTAAGGGGATTAAATTTGGGGCTGATATCCACACGATTAGCTTATACGCTGATGACGTCTTGCTTTCCTTTGCTTCTCCTGCGGCATCCCTGCTGGCCGGGGCGGCCATCCTGGATGCGTTGGCGAAGGCCTCTGGCTTTAAGGTGAACATGACGAAATCAGTAGCACTTGACCTTTCCTTGGAGGCACACACGCGGGCCTCCCTAGAAGCACAATTCCCCTTCCAATGGGCAGACGGTGCAGTCCCCTACCTGGGCATACAATTGGCGGCCACGCTACCAGAAACAGTGCATCTCAACTACGCTAACCTTAGTCGCACCATCCGCGCGGAGGTCGGGCGGTGGCGGCACCTCCCACTATCTTGGCTGGGCCGAGTGGCAGCAGTAAAGATGATAATCCTCCCGCAAGTTTTATACATTTTTCGTGCTAGCCCGCTCCGTCCCCCGGAGGGATGGATTCGCCGCACGCAATCGGAGCTGGCTCAGTTTGTGTGGAACGGGAAACGGCCCAGACTCAAGCTGAGGCTAGGGATGCTTCCCCCGGAGAGTGGTGGGCTGGGCCTGCCGGATTTGCGTCACTATTACCAGGCGACCCAACTCAGAACCCTAGTGGAATGGAGCAAATGGGAATCGGAGCGCCATTGGTTGTTCCAGGTGCAAGCGGTCGCGGGCGTCCACTCCAGGAGGTGCCTTTCCTGCAGCGACAACACCGACCCCCTAACCTATACGCCTCCTTCGTCACAAGGGTACCGCTAGAGGTATGGGATCGAACATGCTTCTTACACGACCTGACGACCTTCCCGTCTCCCCTCACACCCCTGTTAGAGAACCCTGACTTTGGCTCGGGTAGGGATGTCCAGGCCTTTGCACGGTGGCGCCCAGCAGGATGCCGATGCCTCTTTCACATGTATTCAGATGCGGGAGTGATGCCTTTTGAGGAATTCCGGAAGACCTATGACCTCCCGGAGGCTGAAGACCTTAGTTATCTACAGGTCCGACATTGGGCGCTTCAACCCCAGATCCGTGGAGACGCTACACGCAAGCTCAGTACATATGAATACTGGCTTCTCTCGCGCACCACAGATAAGCGACTCATTTCAGACATATATCGGCTCCTCTTGGACAGATACTCGCGCGTTTATAATGCAGAGCGGCTAGATGGGAGAGGGAACTGGGGCGGACTCTGCCCAACAAAGAATGGGAGGACATTTACTACCGCGCCACACACACACGAGATGCGTGAGGTTTGGCACCTCACGCAAGATACGTGAGATTCGGTATCTCACGCGGGATGCGTGAGGTTTGGCACCTCACCCGGGATGCGTGAGGTTTGGCACCTCACCCGAGATGCGTGAGGTTTGGCACCTCACCCTAAATGCGTGAGGTTTGGCACCTCACGCGAGATGCGTGAGGTTTGGGACCTCACCCGAGATGCGTGAGGTTTGGGACCTCACCCGAGATGCGTGAGGTTTGGGACCTCACCCGAGATGCGTGAGGTTTGGCACCTCACCCGAGATGCGTGAGGTTTGGCACCTCACCCGAGATGCGTGAGGTTTGGCACCTCACCCGAGATGCGTGAGGCTTGGCACCTCACCCGAGATGCCTGAGGGTTGGCACCACACGCGAGATGCGTGAGGTTTGGCACCTCACCCGAGATGCGTGAGGGTTGGCACCACACGCGAGATGCGTGAGGGTTGGCAACACACGCGAGATGCGTGAGGGTTGGCACCACACGCGAGATGCGTGAGGGTTGGTACCTCACGCGAGATGCGTGAGGTTTGGCACCTCACCCGAGATGCGTGAGGTTTGGCACCACACGCGAGATGCGTGAGGGTTGGCACCTCACGCGAGATGCGTGAGGTTTGGCACCTCACGCGAGATGCGTGAGGTTTGGCACCACACGCGAGATGCGTGAGGTTTGGCACCTCACCCGAGATGCGTGAGGTTTGGCACCTCACCCGAGATGCGTGAGGTTCGGCACGGGGCATGCCTACGATGATGTCAGCGGCCGTGCCCAGTTCCCCGTGCTCACTATTCAGCGTCTTTTGGTGAATGAGGAAGAGGATCTTGGGGCTCCGTTTCTCTGCAAGGCCAGCTTTGTTCTTTTGATCGGTGGAGAGTTCTGGGTGCCTGAAATCTGCTACAACGCTCGCTGAGCTGCAGGAGGAGTTTAGAATCTGTAGAGACTTCTCTTCTTGATGGGTTCCCGGTGAGGCTAGGTTTTGGGGGGATTACCTGTCACTAACCCAGATTCAGAAGTAGAGTCAATCCATCAATCAGGAGTTTGTTAAAGCGCAACTACTCACCCGTAAGGGTCTCAAGGCGCTAGGGGTGGGGGGTGCAGGTTCCATTCCATCAAGGAGGGGGTCTGTCGAAGATCCAAGTTTTGAGGTTTCTTGCGAAGATGGGGAGTTTTGTTGTCTGTCTGAGGTGGAGTGTAAGGGCGTTCCATGCTTTGGCGGCCAGGAAGGAGAAGGAGAAGGAGCGGCCTCCCGATCTGGTCTTTCTGGTGCGGGGGACCACGGCGTAGGAGAGCTGGGCTGATCGTAGGGTCCTTTGGGAGTGCCTGGAATTTGAGCCGGCTGTTCAGGTATGCTGGTCCGGTGCCTTGGAGGGCCTTGTGTGCGTGGGTGAGCATCTTAAAGGTGATTCTCGCCTCGACGGGGAGCCAGTGGAGTTGTGCGCAGATGCTGAGAGATGTGGCAGTGTTTTGGCAGGTTGAGGACCAGTCTTGCGGCGGCGTTCTGGATGTTCTGTAGCTTGCGGATGATGATTTCGTTTATTCCGGCGTAGAGTGCGTTGCCGTAGTAGTCTGCTGGTGACCAGGGCGTGAGTGACTGTCTTTCGGTGTTCGAGGGGGATCCATTTGAAGGTCTTACGAAGGAGGCGGAGGGTGTGGAAGCAGGAAGATGAGACAGATTTGATCTGGCGGTCCATTTTGAGCTCGGAGTCCAGGATGATTCCCAGGTTGCGTGCGTGGTTTGTGGGGGTTGGCGGGTTTCCAAGGGCGGTGGGCCACCAGGTGTCGCTCCAGGCGTCGGGGTTTGGGCCCATGATGAGTACTTCTGTTTTGTTGGTGTTTAGTTGTAGGCAGCTGTTTTTCATCCATTTGGCGACCACAAAGACTGCTGGGGTGGCGCTCCTGGTGTCAAAGCGATTTAAGGGGAAGCAGTTACACCGGGGGACAGAGGTTAAAGGGAGACTCCTATCCTGCAGGTTCTCACTGGGTGCTCACACCTTCACGGTGATTGCGGTTTATGCGCCAAATGAGGGGCAGGAGAAGTTCTTCCACCAAGTGCTTACTGAAGCAGCGGCGGCACCTGATAGACACGTTCTGGTTGGGGGGACCTCAATTTAGTTTTTGACAACCTACTTGACAGGTCAGCGCGGCGATCCACGCAGGCAGGCACTTTATCGGAGGGGGGACGGAACAGATTGTCAGTACTGGGTATGACGAACTTGTGGCGCTCCCTCCACCCGGACGACCGGGACTACACATATTACTCCAACGCCCACAAAACCTATGCGCGCCTAGATTATTTTCTAACATCCACTTCATTTAGAGCGCTGGCGTCAAGCGTTGAGATAGGAGCGGCAGCCCTTTCCGATCATGCACCACTCACAGCGGTGTTTACCTTTCCACCGGTGGGGCGCAGTGCCCGTTGCTGGAGGCTTAGGGACACGCTGCTGCACAGACAGGGGGTTGTGGCCAAGATCAAGGAAGCTATAGCTGAATACCTGGTACACAACACACCGACGGACACTTCACATGCAACACATTGGGCAGCACTCAAGGCAGTCATATGGGGCGAGTTCATTGCAATCGCGGCAGCAGACAATGCGGAGAGGGCCCGTAAGAGAGACGAGCTCTCTGCCCGCACGAAGGAATTGGAGCAGGTACACCAGAGGACCGGGGCGCCGCGGGTGTGGAAACAGTTGTGAGTGGCACGTCAACAGTTAGCAGCACTAGATCAAGATAGAGCAGAATACGCGGCACTACGGGTACGACATGCATACTACACGGGAGGCGACAGATGCGGGAGGCTGTTGGGTCGGGCACTCCGCGAACAGCAGCAACGACACTCGGTGCAGGAAATACACACGCAGGACGGAGTCACAGTGACGGAGGACGGAGCTATAGCGCAGGCATTTATTGACTTTTATACCACACTATACGAGGGGGCTGCTCTGGATCCAGCGGACGGGGCGGCCTTCCTGGACTCTGTGTCCATACCCGCTTTATCGATGGAACAATCAGAACTCCTTGACAGGGAGATCCGTCCTGAAGAAGTCATTGCCGCGATCTCCCCCCTCAAGCTGGCCAAGGCGCCGGGACCGGATGGCTTCACCGCCGCCTTTTACAAAACATTCTGCCCCCAGGTTGCTCCGTTGTTGACTACCCTCTTTAATTCCTTCTCGGAGCCCGGCGCCATCCCAAGAGATCTGATGAGTGCCATGATCTTGGTCATTCCCAAACCGGGGAAGGACCGAACGCAATGCGGGGCCTACCGCCCTATCTCGCTACTTAGCATAGATCTGAAGCTTTACACCAGTATACTGTTGAAGCGGCTGGGCCCACTTATGCCTGGTCTGATTGATCCGGACCAGGCCGGCTTTATACCGGAGCGCCAGACGGTCGACAAGATAAAAAGAGCACTCCACTTAGTGGAACGAGCCTCCAGTTTGCCAGGAGAGTTCATGATGTTGGCAATTGATGCGGAGAAGGCCTTCGATCATGTCCACTGGCCGTACTTGGAACAGGTGCTCATCAAGGCAGGGTTAGGCTCGAGATTTCGTACGTGTGTTCTGAACTGCTATACCTTCCCCATGGCGTCGGTTCGGGTGAATGGCTGCTCATCGTCCGTATTCCCCGTCGAACGCGGAACTCGGCAGGGGTGTCCACTCTCGCCCTTGCTCTTCGCGCTGTATATGGAACCCCTGGCGCAGGCCATGCGATCGCATCCCTCCATTAAGGGGATTAAATTTGGGGCTGATATCCACACGATTAGCTTATACGCTGATGACGTCTTGCTTTCCTTTGCTTCTCCTGCGGCATCCCTGCTGGCCGGGGCGGCCATCCTGGATGCGTTGGCGAAGGCCTCTGGCTTTAAGGTGAACATGACGAAATCAGTAGCACTTGACCTTTCCTTGGAGGCACACACGCGGGCCTCCCTAGAAGCACAATTCCCCTTCCAATGGGCAGACGGTGCAGTCCCCTACCTGGGCATACAATTGGCGGCCACGCTACCAGAAACAGTGCATCTCAACTACGATAACCTTAGTCGCACCATCCGCGCGGAGGTCGGGCGGTGGCGGCACCTCCCACTATCTTGGCTGGGCCGAGTGGCAGCAGTAAAGATGATAATCCTCCCGCAAGTTTTATACATTTTTCGTGCTAGCCCGCTCCGTCCCCCGGAGGGATGGATTCGCCGCACGCAATCGGAGCTGGCTCAGTTTGTGTGGAACGGGAAACGGCCCAGACTCAAGCTGAGGCTAGGGATGCTTCCCCCGGAGAGTGGTGGGCTGGGCCTGCCGGATTTGCGTCACTATTACCAGGCGACCCAACTCAGAACCCTAGTGGAATGGAGCAAATGGGAATCGGAGCGCCATTGGTTGTTCCAGGTCCAAGCGGTCGCGGGCGTCCACTCCAGGAGGTGCCTTTCCTGCAGCGACAACACCGACCCCCTAACCTATACGCCTCCTTCGTCACAAGGGTACCGCTAGAGGTATGGGATCGAACATGCTTCTTACACGACCTGACGACCTTCCCGTCTCCCCTCACACCCCTGTTAGAGAACCCTGACTTTGGCTCGGGTAGGGATGTCCAGGCCTTTGCACGGTGGCGCCCAGCAGGATGCCGATGCCTCTTTCACATGTATTCAGATGCAGGAGTGATGCCTTTTGAGGAATTCCGGAAGACCTATGACCTCCCGGAGGCTGAAGACCTTAGTTATCTACAGGTCCGACATTGGGCGCTTCAACCCCAGATCCGTGGAGACGCTACACGCAAGCTCAGTACATATGAATACTGGCTTCTCTCGCGCACCACAGATAAGCGACTCATTTCAGACATATATCGGCTCCTCTTGGACAGATACTCGCGCGTTTATAATGCAGAGCGGCTAGATGGGAGAGGGAACTGGGGCGGACTCTGCCCAACAAAGAATGGGAGGACATTTACTACCGCGCCACACACACACGAGATGCGTGAGGTTTGGCACCTCACGCAAGATACGTGAGATTCGGTATCTCACGCGGGATGCGTGAGGTTTGGCACCTCACCCGGGATGCGTGAGGTTTGGCACCTCACCCGAGATGCGTGAGGTTTGGCACCTCACCCTAAATGCGTGAGGTTTGGCACCTCACGCGAGATGCGTGAGGTTTGGGACCTCACCCGAGATGCGTGAGGTTTGGGACCTCACCCGAGATGCGTGAGGTTTGGCACCTCACCCGAGATGCGTGAGGTTTGGCACCTCACCCGAGATGCCTGAGGCTTGGCACCTCACCCGAGATGCGTGAGGGTTGGCACCACACGCGAGATGCGTGAGGTTTGGCACCTCACCCGAGATGCGTGAGGGTTAGCACCACACGCGAGATGCGTGAGGGTTGGCAACACACGCGAGATGCGTGAGGGTTGGCACCACACGCGAGATGCGTGAGGGTTGGCACCTCACGCGAGATGCGTGAGGGTTGGACCTCACGCGAGATGCGTGAGGGTTGGCACCTCACGCGAGATGCGTGAGGTTTGGCACCTCACCCGAGATGCGTGAGGTTTGGCCCCACACGCGAGATGCGTGAGGATTGGCACCTCACGCGAGATGCGTGAGGTTTGGCACCTCACGCGAGATGCGTGAGGTTTGGCACCACACGCGAGATGCGTGAGGTTTGGCACCTCACCCGAGATGCGTGAGGTTTGGCACCTCACCCGAGATGCGTGAGGTTCGGCACGGGGCATGCCTACGATGATGTCAGCGGCCGTGCCCAGTTCCCCGTGCTCACTATTCAGCGTCTTTTGGTGAAGGAGGAAGAGGATCTTGGGGCTCCGTTTCTCTGCAAGGCCAGCTTTGTTCTTTTGATCGGTGGAGAGTTCTGGGTGCCTGAAATCTGCTACAACGCTCGCTGAGCTGCAGGAGGAGTTTAGAATCTGTAGAGACTTCTCTTCTTGATGGGTTCCCGGTGAGGCTAGGTTTTGGGGGGATTACCTGTCACTAACCCAGATTCAGAAGTAGAGTCAATCCATCAATCAGGAGTTTGTTAAAGCGCAACTACTCACCCGTAAGGGTCTCAAGGCGCTAGGGGTGGGGGGTGCAGGTTCCATTCCATCAAGGAGGGGGTCTGTCGAAGAGCCAAGTTTTGAGGTTTCTTGCGAAGATGGGGAGTGATGTTGTCTGTCTGAGGTGGAGTGTAAGGGCGTTCCATGCTTTGGCGGCGAGGAAGGAGAAGGAGAAGGAGCGGCCTCCCGATCTGGTCTTTCTGGTGCGGGGGACCACGGCGTAGGAGAGCTGGGCTGATCGTAGGGTCCTTTGGGAGTGCCTGGAATTTGAGCCGGCTGTTCAGGTATGCTGGTCCGGTGCCTTGGAGGGCCTTGTGTGCGTGGGTGAGCATCTTAAAGGTGATTCTCGCCTCGACGGGGAGCCAGTGGAGTTGTGCGCAGATGCTGAGAGATGTGGCAGTGTTTTGGCAGGTTGAGGACCAGTCTTGCGGCGGCGTTCTGGATGTTCTGTAGCTTGCGGATGATGATTTCGTTTATTCCGGCGTAGAGTGCGTTGCCGTAGTAGTCTGCTGGTGACCAGGGCGTGAGTGACTGTCTTTCGGTGTTCGAGGGGGATCCATTTGAAGGTCTTACGAAGGAGGCGGAGGGTGTGGAAGCAGGAAGATGAGACAGATTTGATCTGGCGGTCCATTTTGAGCTCGGAGTCCAGGATGATTCCCAGGTTGCGTGCGTGGTTTGTGGGGGTTGGCGGGTTTCCAAGGGCGGTGGGCCACCAGGTGTCGCTCCAGGCGTCGGGGTTTGGGCCCATGATGAGTACTTCTGTTTTGTTGGTGTTTAGTTGTAGGCAGCTGTTTTTCATCCATTTGGCGACCACAAAGACTGCTGGGGTGGCGCTCCTGGTGTCAAAGCGATTTAAGGGGAAGCAGTTACACCGGGGGACAGAGGTTAAAGGGAGACTCCTATCCTGCAGGTTCTCACTGGGTGCTCACACCTTCACGGTGATTGCGGTTTATGCGCCAAATGAGGGGCAGGAGAAGTTCTTCCACCAAGTGCTTACTGAAGCAGCGGCGGCACCTGATAGACACGTTCTGGTTGGGGGGACCTCAATTTAGTTTTTGACAACCTACTTGACAGGTCAGCGCGGCGATCCACGCAGGCAGGCACTTTATCGGAGGGGGGACGGAACAGATTGTCAGTACTGGGTATGACGAACTTGTGGCGCTCCCTCCACCCGGACGACCGGGACTACACATATTACTCCAACGCCCACAAAACCTATCCGCGCCTAGATTATTTTCTAACATCCACTTCATTTAGAGCGCTGGCGTCAAGCGTTGAGATAGGAGCGGCAGCCCTTTCCGATCATGCACCACTCACAGCAGTGTTTACCTTTCCACCGGTGGGGCGCAGTGCCCGTTGCTGGAGGCTTAGGGACACGCTGCTGCACAGACAGGGGGTTGTGGCCAAGATCAAGGAAGCTATAGCTGAATACCTGGTACACAACACACCGACGGACACTTCACATGCAACACATTGGGCAGCACTCAAGGCAGTCATACGGGGCGAGTTCATTGCAATCGCGGCAGCAGACAATGCGGAGAGGGCCCGTAAGAGAGACGAGCTCTCTGCCCGCACGAAGGAATTGGAGCAGGTACACCAGAGGACCGGGGCGCCGCGGGTGTGGAAACAGTTGTGAGTGGCACGTCAACAGTTAGCAGCACTAGATCAAGATAGAGCAGAATACGCGGCACTACGGGTACGACATGCATACTACACGGGAGGCGACAGATGCGGGAGGCTGTTGGGTCGGGCACTCCGCGAACAGCAGCAACGACACTCGGTGCAGGAAATACACACGCAGGACGGAGTCACAGTGACGGAGGACGGAGCTATAGCGCAGGCATTTATTGACTTTTATACCACACTATACGAGGGGGCTGCTCTGGATCCAGCGGACGGGGCGGCCTTCCTGGACTCTGTGTCCATACCCGCTTTATCGATGGAACAATCAGAACTCCTTGACAGGGAGATCCGTCCTGAAGAAGTCATTGCCGCGATCTCCCCCCTCAAGCTGGCCAAGGCGCCGGGACCGGATGGCTTCACCGCCGCCTTTTACAAAACATTCTGCCCCCAGGTTGCTCCGTTGTTGACTGCCCTCTTTAATTCCTTCTCGGAGCCCGGCGCCATCCCAAGAGATCTGATGAGTGCCATGATCTTGGTCATTCCCAAACCGGGGAAGGACCGAACGCAATGCGGGGCCTACCGCCCTATCTCGCTACTTAGCATAGATCTGAAGCTTTACACCAGTATACTGTTGAAGCGGCTGGGCCCACTTATGCCTGGTCTGATTGATCCGGACCAGGCCGGCTTTATACCGGAGCGCCAGACGGTCGACAAGATAAAAAGAGCACTCCACTTAGTGGAACGAGCCTCCAGTTTGCCAGGAGAGTTCATGATGTTGGCAATTGATGCGGAGAAGGCCTTCGATCATGTCCACTGGCCGTACTTGGAACAGGTGCTCATCAAGGCAGGGTTAGGCTCGAGATTTCGTACGTGTGTTCTGAACTGCTATACCTTCCCCATGGCGTCGGTTCGGGTGAATGGCTGCTCATCGTCCGTATTCCCCGTCGAACGCGGAACTCGGCAGGGGTGTCCACTCTCGCCCCTGCTCTTCGCGCTGTATATGGAACCCCTGGCGCAGGCCATGCGATCGCATCCCTCCATTAAGGGGATTAAATTTGGGGCTGATATCCACACGATTAGCTTATACGCTGATGACGTCTTGCTTTCCTTTGCTTCTCCTGCGGCATCCCTGCTGGCCGGGGCGGCCATCCTGGATGCGTTGGCGAAGGCCTCTGGCTTTAAGGTGAACATGACGAAATCAGTAGCACTTGACCTTTCCTTGGAGGCACACACGCGGGCCTCCCTAGAAGCACAATTCCCCTTCCAATGGGCAGACGGTGCAGTCCCCTACCTGGGCATACAATTGGCGGCCACGCTACCAGAAACGGTGCATCGCAACTACGCTAACCTTAGTCGCACCATCCGCGCGGAGGTCGGGCGGTGGCGGCACCTCCCACTATCTTGGCTGGGCCGAGTGGCAGCAGTAAAGATGATAATCCTCCCGCAAGTTTTATACATTTTTCGTGCTAGCCCGCTCCGTCCCCCGGAGGGATGGATTCGCCGCACGCAATCGGAGCTGGCTCAGTTTGTGTGGAACGGGAAACGGCCCAGACTCAAGCTGAGGCTAGGGATGCTTCCCCCGGAGAGTGGTGGGCTGGGCCTTCCGGATTTGCATCACTATTACCAGGCGACCCAACTCAGAACCCTAGTGGAATGGAGCAAATGGGAATCGGAGCGCCATTGGTTGTTCCAGGTCCAAGCGGTCGCGGGCGTCCACTCCAGGAGGTGCCTTTCCTGCAGCGACAACACCGACCCCCTAACCTATACGCCTCCTTCGTCACAAGGGTACCGCTAGAGGTATGGGATCGAACATGCTTCTTACACGACCTGACGACCTTCCCGTCTCCCCTCACACCCCTGTTAGAGAACCCTGACTTTGGCTCGGGTAGGGATGTCCAGGCCTTTGCACGGTGGCGCCCAGCAGGATGCCGATGCCTCTTTCACATGTATTCAGATGCGGGAGTGATGCCTTTTGAGGAATTCCGGAAGACCTATGACCTCCCGGAGGCTGAAGACCTTAGTTATCTACAGGTCCGACATTGGGCGCTTCAACCCCAGATCCGTGGAGACGCTACACGCAAGCTCAGTACATATGAATACTGGCTTCTCTCGCGCACCACAGATAAGCGACTCATTTCAGACATATATCGGCTCCTCTTGGACAGATACTCGCGCGTTTATAATGCAGAGCGGCTAGATGGGAAAGGGAACTGGGGCGGACTCTGCCCAACAAAGAATGGGAGGACATTTACTACCGCGCCACACACACACGAGATGCGTGAGGTTTGGCACCTCACGCAAGATACGTGAGATTCGGTATCTCACGCGGGATGCGTGAGGTTTGGCACCTCACCCGGGATGCGTGAGGTTTGGCACCTCACCCGAGATGTGTGAGGTTTGGCACCTCACCCTAAATGCGTGAGGTTTGGCACCTCACGCGAGATGCGTGAGGTTTGGGACCTCACCCGAGATGCGTGAGGTTTGGGACCTCACCCGAGATGCGTGAGGTTTGGGACCTCACCCGAGATGCGTGAGGTTTGGCACCTCACCCGAGATGCGTGAGGTTTGGCACCTCACCCGAGATGCGTGAGGGTTGGCACCTCACCCGAGATGCGTGAGGCTTGGCACCACACGCGAGATGCGTGAGGTTTGGCACCTCACCCGAGATGCGTGAGGGTTGGCACCACACGCGAGATGCGTGAGGGTTGGCACCACACGCGAGATGCGTGAGGGTTGGCACAACACGCGAGATGCGCGAGGGTTGGCACCTCACGCGAGATGCGTGAGGGTTGGACCTCACGCGAGATGCGTGAGGGTTGGACCTCACGCGAGATGCGTGAGGTTTGGCACCTCACGCGAGATGCGTGAGGTTTAACACCACACGCGAGATGCGTGAGGTTTGGCACCTCACCCGAGATGCGTGAGGTTTGGCACCTCACCCGAGATGCGTGAGGGTTGGCACCTCACGCGAGATGCGTGAGGTTTGGCACCTCAAGCGAGATGCGTGAGGTTTGGCACCACACGCGAGATGCGTGAGGTTTGGCACCTCACCCGAGATGCGTGAGGTTTGGCACCTCACCCGAGATGCGTGAGGTTCGGCACGGGGCATGCCTACGATGATGTCAGCGGCCGTGCCCAGTTCCCCGTGCTCACTATTCAGCGTCTTTTGGTGAAGGAGGAAGAGGATCTTGGGGCTCCGTTTCTCTGCAAGGCCAGCTTTGTTCTTTTGATCGGTGGAGAGTTCTGGGTGCCTGAAATCTGCTACAACGCTCGCTGAGCTGCAGGAGGAGTTTAGAATCTGTAGAGACTTCTCTTCTTGATGGGTTCCCGGTGAGGCTAGGTTTTGGGGGGATTACCTGTCACTAACCCAGATTCAGAAGTAGAGTCAATCCATCAATCAGGAGTTTGTTAAAGCGCAACTACTCACCCGTAAGGGTCTCAAGGCGCTAGGGTTGGGGGGTGCAGGTTCCATTCCATCAAGGAGGGGGTCTGTCGAAGAGCCAAGTTTTGAGGTTTCTTGCGAAGATGGGGAGTGATGTTGTCTGTCTGAGGTGGAGTGTAAGGGCGTTCCATGCTTTGGCGGCGAGGAAGGAGAAGGAGAAGGAGCGGCCTCCCGATCTGGTCTTTCTGGTGCGGGGGACCACGGCGTAGGAGAGCTGGGCTGATCGTAGGGTCCTTTGGGAGTGCCTGGAATTTGAGCCGGCTGTTCAGGTATGCTGGTCCGGTGCCTTGGAGGGCCTTGTGTGCGTGGGTGAGCATCTTAAAGGTGATTCTCGCCTCGACGGGGAGCCAGTGGAGTTGTGCGCAGATGCTGAGAGATGTGGCAGTGTTTTGGCAGGTTGAGGACCAGTCTTGCGGCGGCGTTCTGGATGTTCTGTAGCTTGCGGATGATGATTTCGTTTATTCCGGCGTAGAGTGCGTTGCCGTAGTAGTCTGCTGGTGACCAGGGCGTGAGTGACTGTCTTTCGGTGTTCGAGGGGGATCCATTTGAAGGTCTTACGAAGGAGGCGGAGGGTGTGGAAGCAGGAAGATGAGACAGATTTGATCTGGCGGTCCATTTTGAGCTCGGAGTCCAGGATGATTCCCAGGTTGCGTGCGTGGTTTGTGGCGGTTGGCGGGTTTCCAAGGGCGGTGGGCCACCAGGTGTCGCTCCAGGCGTCGGGGTTTGGGCCCATGATGAGTACTTCTGTTTTGTTGGTGTTTAGTTGTAGGCAGCTGTTTTTCATCCATTTGGCGACCACAAAGACTGCTGGGGTGGCGCTCCTGGTGTCAAAGCGATTTAAGGGGAAGCAGTTACACCGGGGGACAGAGGTTAAAGGGAGACTCCTATCCTGCAGGTTCTCACTGGGTGCTCACACCTTCACGGTGATTGCGGTTTATGTGCCAAATGAGGGGCAGGAGAAGTTCTTCCACCAAGTGCCTACTGAAGCAGCGGCGGCACCTGATAGACACGTTCTGGTTGGGGGGACCTCAATTTAGTTTTTGACAACCTACTTGACAGGTCAGCGCGGCGATCCATGCAGGCAGGCACTTTATCGGAGGGGGGACGGAACAGATTGTCAGTACTGGGTATGACGAACTTGTGGCGCTCCCTCCACCCGGACGACCGGGACTACACATATTACTCCAACGCCCACAAAACCTATGCGCGCCTAGATTATTTTCTAACATCCACTTCATTTAGAGCGCTGGCGTCAAGCGTTGAGATAGGAGCGGCAGCCCTTTCCGATCATGCACCACTCACAGCGGTGTTTACCTTTCCACCGGTGGGGCGCAGTGCCCGTTGCTGGAGGCTTAGGGACACGCTGCTGCACAGACAGGGGGTTGTGGCCAAGATCAAGGAAGCTATAGCTGAATACCTGGTACACAACACACCGATGGACACTTCACATGCAACACATTGGGCAGCACTCAAGGCAGTCATACGGGGCGAGTTCATTGCAATCGCGGCAGCAGACAATGCGGAGAGGGCCCGTAAGAGAGACAAGCTCTCTGCCCGCACGAAGGAATTGGAGCAGGTACACCAGAGGACCGGGGCGCCGCGGGTGTGGAAACAGTTGTGAGTGGCACGTCAACAGTTAGCAGCACTAGATCAAGATAGAGCAGAATACCCGGCACTACGGGTACGACATGCATACTACACGGGAGGCGACAGATGCGGGAGGCTGTTGGGTCGGGCACTCCGCGAACAGCAGCAACGACACTCGGTGCAGGAAATACACACGCAGGACGGAGTCACAGTGACGGAGGACGGAGCTATAGCGCAGGCATTTATTGACTTTTATACCACACTATACGAGGGGGCTGCTCTGGATCCAGCGGACGGGGCGGCCTTCCTGAACTCTGTGTCCATACCCGCTTTATCGATGGAACAATCAGAACTCCTTGACAGGGAGATCCGTCCTGAAGAAGTCATTGCCGCGATCTCCCCCCTCAAGCTGGCCAAGGCGCCGGGACCGGATGGCTTCACCGCCGACTTTTACAAAACATTCTGCCCCCAGGTTGCTCCGTTGTTGACTGCCCTCTTTAATTCCTTCTCGGAGCCCGGCGCCATCCCAAGAGATCTGATGAGTGCCATGATCTTGGTCATTCCCAAACCGGGGAAGGACCGAACGCAATGCGGGGCCTACCGCCCTATCTCGCTACTTAGCATAGATCTGAAGCTTTACACCAGTATACTGTTGAAGCGGCTGGGCCCACTTATGCCTGGTCTGATTGATCCGGACCAGGCCGGCTTTATACCGGAGCGCCAGACGGTCGACAAGATAAAAAGAGCACTCCACTTAGTGGAACGAGCCTCCAGTTTGCCAGGAGAGTTCATGATGTTGGCAATTGATGCGGAGAAGGCCTTCGATCATGTCCACTGGCCGTACTTGGAACAGGTGCTCATCAAGGCAGGGTTAGGCTCGAGATTTCGTACGTGTGTTCTGAACTGCTATACCTTCCCCATGGCGTCGGTTCGGGTGAATGGCTGCTCATCGTCCGTATTCCCCGTCGAACGCGGAACTCGGCAGGGGTGTCCACTCTCGCCCCTGCTCTTCGCGCTGTATATGGAACCCCTGGCGCAGGCCATGCGATCGCATCCCTCCATTAAGGGGATTAAATTTGGGGCTGATATCCACACGATTAGCTTATACGCTGATGACGTCTTGCTTTCCTTTGCTTCTCCTGCGGCATCCCTGCTGGCCGGGGCGGCCATCCTGGATGCGTTGGCGAAGGCCTCTGGCTTTAAGGTGAACATGACGAAATCAGTAGCACTTGACCTTTCCTTGGAGGCACACACGCGGGCCTCCCTAGAAGCACAATTCCCCTTCCAATGGGCAGACGGTGCAGTCCCCTACCTGGGCATACAATTGGCGGCCACGCTACCAGAAACGGTGCATCTCAACTACGCTAACCTTAGTCGCACCATCCGCGCGGAGGTCGGGCGGTGGCGGCACCTCCCACTATCTTGGCTGGGCCGAGTGGCAGCAGTAAAGATGATAATCCTCCCGCAAGTTTTATACATTTTTCGTGCTAGCCCGCTCCGTCCCCCGGAGGGATGGATTCGCCGCACGCAATCGGAGCTGGCTCAGTTTGTGTGGAACGGGAAACGGCCCAGACTCAAGCTGAGGCTAGGGATGCTTCCCCCGGAGAGTGGTGGGCTGGGCCTGCCGGATTTGCGTCACTATTACCAGGCGACCCAACTCAGAACCCTAGTGGAATGGAGCAAATGGGAATCGGAGCGCCATTGGTTGTTCCAGGTCCAAGCGGTCGCGGGCGTCCACTCCAGGAGGTGCCTTTCCTGCAGCGACAACACCGACCCCCTAACCTATACGCCTCCTTCGTCACAAGGGTACCGCTAGAGGTATGGGATCGAACATGCTTCTTACACGACCTGACGACCTTCCCGTCTCCCCTCACACCCCTGTTAGAGAACCCTGACTTTGGCTCGGGTAGGGATGTCCAGGCCTTTGCACGGTGG
This sequence comes from Lissotriton vulgaris, assembly GCF_964263255.1. Classification (NCBI taxonomy): domain Eukaryota; kingdom Metazoa; phylum Chordata; class Amphibia; order Caudata; family Salamandridae; genus Lissotriton; species Lissotriton vulgaris. The sequence goes on from NW_028242587.1 coordinate 150,478, forward strand.
CGCCCAGCAGGATGCCGATGCCTCTTTCACATGTATTCAGATGCGGGAGTGATGCCTTTTGAGGAATTCCGGAAGACCTATGACCTCCCGGAGGCTGAAGACCTTAGTTATCTACAGGTCCGACATTGGGCGCTTCAACCCCAGATCCGTGGAGACGCTACACGCAAGCTCAGTACATATGAATACTGGCTTCTCTCGCGCACCACAGATAAGCGACTCATTTCAGACATATATCGGCTCCTCTTGGACAGATACTCGCGCGTTTATAATGCAGAGCGGCTAGATGGGAGAGGGAACTGGGGCGGACTCTGCCCAACAAAGAATGGGAGGACATTTACTACCGCGCCACACACACACGAGATGCGTGAGGTTTGGCACCTCACGCAAGATACGTGAGATTCGGTATCTCACGCGGGATGCGTGAGGTTTGGCACCTCACCCGGGATGCGTGAGGTTTGGCACCTCACCCGAGATGCGTGAGGTTTGGCACCTCACCCTAAATGCGTGAGGTTTGGCACCTCACGCGAGATGCGTGAGGTTTGGGACCTCACCCGAGATGCGTGAGGTTTGGGACCTCACCCGAGATGCGTGAGGTTTGGCACCTCACCCGAGATGCGTGAGGTTTGGCACCTCACCCGAGATGCGTGAGGTTTGGCACCTCACCCGAGATGCGTGAGGCTTGGGACCTCACCCGAGATGCGTGAGGCTTGGCACCACACGCGAGATGCGTGAGGTTTGGCACCTCACCCGAGATGCGTGAGGGTTGGCACCACACGCGAGATGCGTGAGGGTTGGCACCACACGCGAGATGCGTGAGGGTTGGCACCACACGCGAGATGCGTGAGGCTTGGCACCTCACGCGTGATGCGTGAGGGTTGGACCTCACGCGAGATGCGTGAGGTTTGGCACCTCACCCGAGATGCGTGAGGTTTGGCACCTCACCCGAGATGCGTGAGGTTTGGCACCACACGCGAGATGCGTGAGGTTCGGCACGGGGCATGCCTACGATGATGTCAGCGGCCGTGCCCAGTTCCCCGTGCTCACTATTCAGCGTCTTTTGGTGAAGGAGGAAGAGGATCTTGGGGCTCCGTTTCTCTGCAAGGCCAGCTTTGTTCTTTTGATCGGTGGAGAGTTCTGGGTGCCTGAAATCTGCTACAACGCTCGCTGAGCTGCAGGAGGAGTTTAGAATCTGTAGAGACTTCTCTTCTTGATGGGTTCCCGGTGAGGCTAGGTTTTGGGGGGATTACCTGTCACTAACCCAGATTCAGAAGTAGAGTCAATCCATCAATCAGGAGTTTGTTAAAGCGCAACTACTCACCCGTAAGGGTCTCAAGGCGCTAGGGGTGGGGGGTGCAGGTTCCATTCCATCAAGGAGGGGGTCTGTCGAAGAGCCAAGTTTTGAGGTTTCTTGCGAAGATGGGGAGTGATGTTGTCTGTCTGAGGTGGAGTGTAAGGGCGTTCCATGCTTTGGCGGCGAGGAAGGAGAAGGAGCGGCCTCCCGATCTGGTCTTTCTGGTGCGGGGGACCACGGCGTAGGAGAGCTGGGCTGATCGTAGGGTCCTTTGGGAGTGCCTGGAATTTGAGCCGGCTGTTCAGGTATGCTGGTCCGGTGCCTTGGAGGGCCTTGTGTGCGTGGGTGAGCATCTTAAAGGTGATTCTCGCCTCGACGGGGAGCCAGTGGAGTTGTGCGCAGATGCTGAGAGATGTGGCAGTGTTTTGGCAGGTTGAGGACCAGTCTTGCGGCGGCGTTCTGGATGTTCTGTAGCTTGCGGATGATGATTTTGTTTATTCCGGCGTAGAGTGCGTTGCCGTAGTAGTCTGCTGGTGACCAGGGCGTGAGTGACTGTCTTTCGGTGTTCGAGGGGGATCCATTTGAAGGTCTTACGAAGGAGGCGGAGGGTGTGGAAGCAGGAAGATGAGACAGATTTGATCTGGCGGTCCATTTTGAGCTCGGAGTCCAGGATGATTCCCAGGTTGCGTGCGTGGTTTGTGGCGGTTGGCGGGTTTCCAAGGGCGGTGGGCCACCAGGTGTCGCTCCAGGCGTCGGGGTTTGGGCCCATGATGAGTACTTCTGTTTTGTTGGTGTTTAGTTGTAGGCAGCTGTTTTTCATCCATTTGGCGACCACAAAGACTGCTGGGGTGGCGCTCCTGGTGTCAAAGCGATTTAAGGGGAAGCAGTTACACCGGGGGACAGAGGTTAAAGGGAGACTCCTATCCTGCAGGTTCTCACTGGGTGCTCACACCTTCACGGTGATTGCGGTTTATGCGCCAAATGAGGGGCAGGAGAAGTTCTTCCACCAAGTGCTTACTGAAGCAGCGGCGGCACCTGATAGACACGTTCTGGTTGGGGGGACCTCAATTTAGTTTTTGACAACCTACTTGACAGGTCAGCGCGGCGATCCACGCAGGCAGGCACTTTATCGGAGGGGGGACGGAACAGATTGTCAGTACTGGGTATGACGAACTTGTGGCGCTCCCTCCACCCGGACGACCGGGACTACACATATTACTCCAACGCCCACAAAACCTATGCGCGCCTAGATTATTTTCTAACATCCACTTCATTTAGAGCGCTGGCGTCAAGCGTTGAGATAGGAGCGGCAGCCCTTTCCGATCATGCACCACTCACAGCGGTGTTTACCTTTCCACCGGTGGGGCGCAGTGCCCGTTGCTGGAGGCTTAGGGACACGCTGCTGCACAGACAGGGGGTTGTGGCCAAGATCAAGGAAGCTATAGCTGAATACCTGGTACACAACACACCGACGGACACTTCACATGCAACACATTGGGCAGCACTCAAGGCAGTCATACGGGGCGAGTTCATTGCAATCGCGGCAGCAGACAATGCGGAGAGGGCCCGTAAGAGAGACAAGCTCTCTGCCCGCACGAAGGAATTGGAGCAGGTACACCAGAGGACCGGGGCGCCGCGGGTGTGGAAACAGTTGTGAGTGGCACGTCAACAGTTAGCAGCACTAGATCAAGATAGAGCAGAATACGCGGCACTACGGGTACGACATGCATACTACACGGGAGGCGACAAAAGCGGGAGGCTGTTGGGTCGGGCACTCCGCGAACAGCAGCAACGACACTCGGTGCAGGAAATACACACGCAGGACGGAGTCACAGTGACGGAGGACGGAGCTATAGCGCAGGCATTTATTGACTTTTATACCACACTATACGAGGGGGCTGCTCTGGATCCAGCGGACGGGGCGGCCTTCCTGGACTCTGTGTCCATACCCGCTTTATCGATGGAACAATCAGAACTCCTTGACAGGGAGATCCGTCCTGAAGAAGTCATTGCCGCGATCTCCCCCCTCAAGCTGGCCAAGGCGCCGGGACCGGATGGCTTCACCGCCGCCTTTTACAAAACATTCTGCCCCCAGGTTGCTCCGTTGTTGACTGCCCTCTTTAATTCCTTCTCGGAGCCCGGCGCCATCCCAAGAGATCTGATGAGTGCCATGATCTTGGTCATTCCCAAACCGGGGAAGGACCGAACGCAATGCGGGGCCTACCGCCCTATCTCGCTACTTAGCATAGATCTGAAGCTTTACACCAGTATACTGTTGAAGCGGCTGGGCCCACTTATGCCTGGTCTGATTGATCCGGACCAGGCCGGCTTTATACCGGAGCGCCAGACGGTCGACAAGATAAAAAGAGCACTCCACTTAGTGGAACGAGCCTCCAGTTTGCCAGGAGAGTTCATGATGTTGGCAATTGATGCGGAGAAGGCCTTCGATCATGTCCACTGGCCGTACTTGGAACAGGTGCTCATCAAGGCAGGGTTAGGCTCGAGATTTCGTACGTGTGTTCTGAACTGCTATACCTTCCCCATGGCGTCGGTTCGGGTGAATGGCTGCTCATCGTCCGTATTCCCCGTCGAACGCGGAACTCGGCAGGGGTGTCCACTCTCGCCCCTGCTCTTCGCGCTGTATATGGAACCCCTGGCGCAGGCCATGCGATCGCATCCCTCCATTAAGGGGATTAAATTTGGGGCTGATATCCACACGATTAGCTTATACGCTGATGACGTCTTGCTTTCCTTTGCTTCTCCTGCGGCATCCCTGCTGGCCGGGGCGGCCATCCTGGATGCGTTGGCGAAGGCCTCTGGCTTTAAGGTGAACATGACGAAATCAGTAGCACTTGACCTTTCCTTGGAGGCACACACGCGGGCCTCCCTAGAAGCACAATTCCCCTTCCAATGGGCAGACGGTGCAGTCCCCTACCTGGGCATACAATTGGCGGCCACGCTACCAGAAACGGTGCATCTCAACTACGCTAACCTTAGTCGCACCATCCGCGCGGAGGTCGGGCGGTGGCGGCACCTCCCACTATCTTGGCTGGGCCGAGTGGCAGCAGTAAAGATGATAATCCTCCCGCAAGTTTTATACATTTTTCGTGCTAGCCCGCTCAGTCCCCCGGAGGGATGGATTCGCCGCACGCAATCGGAGCTGGCTCAGTTTGTGTGGAACGGGAAACGGCCCAGACTCAAGCTGAGGCTAGGGATGCTTCCCCCGGAGAGTGGTGGGCTGGGCCTGCCGGATTTGCGTCACTATTACCAGGCGACCCAACTCAGAACCCTAGTGGAATGGAGCAAATGGGAATCGGAGCGCCATTGGTTGTTCCAGGTCCAAGCGGTCGCGGGCGTCCACTCCAGGAGGTGCCTTTCCTGCAGCGACAACACCGACCCCCTAACCTATACGCCTCCTTCGTCACAAGGGTACCGCTAGAGGTATGGGATCGAACATGCTTCTTACACGACCTGACGACCTTCCCGTCTCCCCTCACACCCCTGTTAGAGAACCCTGACTTTGGCTCGGGTAGGGATGTCCAGGCCTTTGCACGGTGGCGCCCAGCAGGATGCCGATGCCTCTTTCACATGTATTCAGATGCGGGAGTGATGCCTTTTGAGGAATTCCGGAAGACCTATGACCTCCCGGAGGCTGAAGACCTTAGTTATCTACAGGTCCGACATTGGGCGCTTCAACCCCAGATCCGTGGAGACGCTACACGCAAGCTCAGTACATATGAATACTGGCTTCTCTCGCGCACCACAGATAAGCGACTCATTTCAGACATATATCGGCTCCTCTTGGACAGATACTCGCGTGTTTATAATGCAGAGCGGCTAGATGGGAGAGGGAACTGGGGCGGACTCTGCCCAACAAAGAATGGGAGGACATTTACTACCGCGCCACACACACACGAGATGCGTGAGGTTTGGCACCTCACGCAAGATACGTGAGATTCGGTATCTCACGCGGGATGCGTGAGGTTTGGCACCTCACCCGGGATGCGTGAGGTTTGGCACCTCACCCGAGATGCGTGAGGTTTGGCACCTCACCCTAAATGCGTGAGGTTTGGCACCTCACGCGAGATGCGTGAGGTTTGGGACCTCACCCGAGATGCGTGAGGTTTGGGACCTCACCCGAGATGCGTGAGGTTTGGCACCTCACCCGAGATGCGTGAGGTTTGGCACCTCAACCGAGATGCGTGAGGTTTGGCACCTCACCCGAGATGCGTGAGGCTTGGCACCTCACCCGAGATGCGTGAGGCTTGGCACCACACGCGAGATGCGTGAGGTTTGGCACCTCACCCGAGATGCGTGAGGGTTGGCACCACACGCGAGATGCTTGAGGGTTGGCACCACACGCGAGATGCGTGAGGGTTGGCACCACACGCGAGATGCGTGAGGGTTGGCACCTCACGCGAGATGCGTGAGGGTTGGACCTCACGCGAGATGCGTGAGGGTTGGACCTCACGCGAGATGCGTGAGGGTTGGCACCTCACGCGAGATGCGTGAGGTTTGGCACCTCACCCGAGATGCGTGAGGTTTGGCACCTCACCCGAGATGCGTGAGGTTTGGCACCACACGCGAGATGCGTAAGGGTTGGCACCTCACGCGAGATGCGTGAGGGTTGGCACCACACGCGAGATGCGTGAGGGTTGGCACCTCACGCGAGATGCGTGAGGGTTGGACCTCACGCGAGATGCGTGAGGGTTGGACCTCACGCGAGATGCGTGAGGGTTGGCACCTCACGCGAGATGCGTGAGGTTTGGCACCTCACCCGAGATGCGTGAGGTTTGGCACCTCACCCGAGATGCGTGAGGTTTGGCACCACACGCGAGATGCGTAAGGGTTGGCACCTCACGCGAGATGCGTGAGGGTTGGCACCTCACGCGAGATGCGTGAGGGTTGGCACCTCACGCGAGATGCGTGAGGTTTGGCACCTCACGCGAGATGCGTGAGGTTTGGCACCACACGCGAGATGCGTGAGGTTTGGCACCTCACCCGAGATGCGTGAGGTTTGGCACCTCACCCGAGATGCGTGAGGGTTGGCACCTCACGCGAGATGCGTGAGGTTTGGCACCTCAAGCGAGATGCGTGAGGTTTGGCACCACACGCGAGATGCGTGAGGTTTGGCACCTCACCCGAGATGCGTGAGGTTTGGCACCTCACCCGAGATGCGTGAGGTTCGGCACGGGGCATGCCTACGATGATGTCAGCGGCCGTGCCCAGTTCCCCGTGCTCACTATTCAGCGTCTTTTGGTGAAGGAGGAAGAGGATCTTGGGGCTCCGTTTCTCTGCAAGGCCAGCTTTGTTCTTTTGATCGGTGGAGAGTTCTGGGTGCCTGAAATCTGCTACAACGCTCGCTGAGCTGCAGGAGGAGTTTAGAATCTGTAGAGACTTCTCTTCTTGATGGGTTCCCGGTGAGGCTAGGTTTTGGGGGGATTACCTGTCACTAACCCAGATTCAGAAGTAGAGTCAATCCATCAATCAGGAGTTTGTTAAAGCGCAACTACTCACCCGTAAGGGTCTCAAGGCGCTAGGGGTGGGGGGTGCAGGTTCCATTCCATCAAGGAGGGGGTCTGTCGAAGAGCCAAGTTTTGAGGTTTCTTGCGAAGATGGGGAGTGATGTTGTCTGTCTGAGGTGGAGTGTAAGGGCGTTCCATGCTTTGGCGGCGAGGAAGGAGAAGGAGAAGGAGCGGCCTCCCGATCTGGTCTTTCTGGTGCGGGGGACCACGGCGTAGGAGAGCTGGGCTGATCGTAGGGTCCTTTGGGAGTGCCTGGAATTTGAGCCGGCTGTTCAGGTATGCTGGTCCGGTGCCTTGGAGGGCCTTGTGTGCGTGGGTGAGCATCTTAAAGGTGATTCTCGCCTCGACGGGGAGCCAGTGGAGTTGTGCGCAGATGCTGAGAGATGTGGCAGTGTTTTGGCAGGTTGAGGACCAGTCTTGCGGCGGCGTTCTGGATGTTCTGTAGCTTGCGGATGATGATTTCGTTTATTCCGGCGTAGAGTGCGTTGCCGTAGTAGTCTGCTGGTGACCAGGGCGTGAGTGACTGTCTTTCGGTGTTCGAGGGGGATCCATTTGAAGGTCTTACGAAGGAGGCGGAGGGTGTGGAAGCAGGAAGATGAGACAGATTTGATCTGGCGGTCCATTTTGAGCTCGGAGTCCAGGATGATTCCCAGGTTGCGTGCGTGGTTTGTGGCGGTTGGCGGGTTTCCAAGGGCGGTGGGCCACCAGGTGTCGCTCCAGGCGTCGGGGTTTGGGCCCATGATGAGTACTTCTGTTTTGTTGGTGTTTAGTTGTAGGCAGCTGTTTTTCATCCATTTGGCGACCACAAAGACTGCTGGGGTGGCGCTCCTGGTGTCAAAGCGATTTAAGGGGAAGCAGTTACACCGGGGGACAGAGGTTAAAGGGAGACTCCTATCCTGCAGGTTCTCACTGGGTGCTCACACCTTCACGGTGATTGCGGTTTATGTGCCAAATGAGGGGCAGGAGAAGTTCTTCCACCAAGTGCCTACTGAAGCAGCGGCGGCACCTGATAGACACGTTCTGGTTGGGGGGACCTCAATTTAGTTTTTGACAACCTACTTGACAGGTCAGCGCGGCGATCCATGCAGGCAGGCACTTTATCGGAGGGGGGACGGAACAGATTGTCAGTACTGGGTATGACGAACTTGTGGCGCTCCCTCCACCCGGACGACCGGGACTACACATATTACTCCAACGCCCACAAAACCTATGCGCGCCTAGATTATTTTCTAACATCCACTTCATTTAGAGCGCTGGCGTCAAGCGTTGAGATAGGAGCGGCAGCCCTTTCCGATCATGCACCACTCACAGCGGTGTTTACCTTTCCACCGGTGGGGCGCAGTGCCCGTTGCTGGAGGCTTAGGGACACGCTGCTGCACAGACAGGGGGTTGTGGCCAAGATCAAGGAAGCTATAGCTGAATACCTGGTACACAACACACCGATGGACACTTCACATGCAACACATTGGGCAGCACTCAAGGCAGTCATACGGGGCGAGTTCATTGCAATCGCGGCAGCAGACAATGCGGAGAGGGCCCGTAAGAGAGACAAGCTCTCTGCCCGCACGAAGGAATTGGAGCAGGTACACCAGAGGACCGGGGCGCCGCGGGTGTGGAAACAGTTGTGAGTGGCACGTCAACAGTTAGCAGCACTAGATCAAGATAGAGCAGAATACCCGGCACTACGGGTACGACATGCATACTACACGGGAGGCGACAGATGCGGGAGGCTGTTGGGTCGGGCACTCCGCGAACAGCAGCAACGACACTCGGTGCAGGAAATACACACGCAGGACGGAGTCACAGTGACGGAGGACGGAGCTATAGCGCAGGCATTTATTGACTTTTATACCACACTATACGAGGGGGCTGCTCTGGATCCAGCGGACGGGGCGGCCTTCCTGAACTCTGTGTCCATACCCGCTTTATCGATGGAACAATCAGAACTCCTTGACAGGGAGATCCGTCCTGAAGAAGTCATTGCCGCGATCTCCCCCCTCAAGCTGGCCAAGGCGCCGGGACCGGATGGCTTCACCGCCGCCTTTTACAAAACATTCTGCCCCCAGGTTGCTCCGTTGTTGACTGCCCTCTTTAATTCCTTCTCGGAGCCCGGCGCCATCCCAAGAGATCTGATGAGTGCCATGATCTTGGTCATTCCCAAACCGGGGAAGGACCGAACGCAATGCGGGGCCTACCGCCCTATCTCGCTACTTAGCATAGATCTGAAGCTTTACACCAGTATACTGTTGAAGCGGCTGGGCCCACTTATGCCTGGTCTGATTGATCCGGACCAGGCCGGCTTTATACCGGAGCGCCAGACGGTCGACAAGATAAAAAGAGCACTCCACTTAGTGGAACGAGCCTCCAGTTTGCCAGGAGAGTTCATGATGTTGGCAATTGATGCGGAGAAGGCCTTCGATCATGTCCACTGGCCGTACTTGGAACAGGTGCTCATCAAGGCAGGGTTAGGCTCGAGATTTCGTACGTGTGTTCTGAACTGCTATACCTTCCCCATGGCGTCGGTTCGGGTGAATGGCTGCTCATCGTCCGTATTCCCCGTCGAACGCGGAACTCGGCAGGGGTGTCCACTCTCGCCCCTGCTCTTCGCGCTGTATATGGAACCCCTGGCGCAGGCCATGCGATCGCATCCCTCCATTAAGGGGATTAAATTTGGGGCTGATATCCACACGATTAGCTTATACGCTGATGACGTCTTGCTTTCCTTTGCTTCTCCTGCGGCATCCCTGCTGGCCGGGGCGGCCATCCTGGATGCGTTGGCGAAGGCCTCTGGCTTTAAGGTGAACATGACGAAATCAGTAGCACTTGACCTTTCCTTGGAGGCACACACGCGGGCCTCCCTAGAAGCACAATTCCCCTTCCAATGGGCAGACGGTGCAGTCCCCTACCTGGGCATACAATTGGCGGCCACGCTACCAGAAACGGTGCATCTCAACTACGCTAACCTTAGTCGCACCATCCGCGCGGAGGTCGGGCGGTGGCGGCACCTCCCACTATCTTGGCTGGGCCGAGTGGCAGCAGTAAAGATGATAATCCTCCCGCAAGTTTTATACATTTTTCGTGCTAGCCCGCTCCGTCCCCCGGAGGGATGGATTCGCCGCACGCAATCGGAGCTGGCTCAGTTTGTGTGGAACGGGAAACGGCCCAGACTCAAGCTGAGGCTAGGGATGCTTCCCCCGGAGAGTGGTGGGCTGGGCCTGCCGGATTTGCGTCACTATTACCAGGCGACCCAACTCAGAACCCTAGTGGAATGGAGCAAATGGGAATCGGAGCGCCATTGGTTGTTCCAGGTCCAAGCGGTCGCGGGCGTCCACTCCAGGAGGTGCCTTTCCTGCAGCGACAACACCGACCCCCTAACCTATACGCCTCCTTCGTCACAAGGGTACCGCTAGAGGTATGGGATCGAACATGCTTCTTACACGACCTGACGACCTTCCCGTCTCCCCTCACACCCCTGTTAGAGAACCCTGACTTTGGCTCGGGTAGGGATGTCCAGGCCTTTGCACGGTGGCGCCCAGCAGGATGCCGATGCCTCTTTCACATGTATTCAGATGCGGGAGTGATGCCTTTTGAGGAATTCCGGAAGACCTATGACCTCCCGGAGGCTGAAGACCTTAGTTATCTACAGGTCCGACATTGGGCGCTTCAACCCCAGATCCGTGGAGACGCTACACGCAAGCTCAGTACATATGAATACTGGCTTCTCTCGCGCACCACAGATAAGCGACTCATTTCAGACATATATCGGCTCCTCTTGGACAGATACTCGCGCGTTTATAATGCAGAGCGGCTAGATGGGAGAGGGAACTGGGGCGGACTCTGCCCAACAAAGAATGGGAGGACATTTACTACCGCGCCACACACACACGAGATGCGTGAGGTTTGGCACCTCACGCAAGATACGTGAGATTCGGTATCTCACGCGGGATGCGTGAGGTTTGGCACCTCACCCGGGATGCGTGAGGTTTGGCACCTCACCCGAGATGCGTGAGGTTTGGCACCTCACCCTAAATGCGTGAGGTTTGGCACCTCACGCGAGATGCGTGAGGTTTGGGACCTCACCCGAGATGCGTGAGGTTTGGGACCTCACCCGAGATGCGTGAGGTTTGGCACCTCACCCGAGATGCGTGAGGTTTGGCACCTCACCCGAGATGCGTGAGGTTTGGCACCTCACCCGAGATGCGTGAGGCTTGGCACCTCACCCGAGATGCGTGAGGCTTGGCACCACACGCGAGATGCGTGAGGTTTGGCACCTCACCCGAGATGCGTGAGGGTTGGCACCACACGCGAGATGCGTGAGGGTTGGCACCACACGCGAGATGCGTGAGGGTTGGCACCACACGCGAGATGCGTGAGGCTTGGCACCTCACGCGTGATGCGTGAGGGTTGGACCTCACGCGAGATGCGTGAGGTTTGGCACCTCACCCGAGATGCGTGAGGTTTGGCACCTCACCCGAGATGCGTGAGGTTTGGCACCACACGCGAGATGCGTGAGGTTCGGCACGGGGCATGCCTACGATGATGTCAGCGGCCGTGCCCAGTTCCCCGTGCTCACTATTCAGCGTCTTTTGGTGAAGGAGGAAGAGGATCTTGGGGCTCCGTTTCTCTGCAAGGCCAGCTTTGTTCTTTTGATCGGTGGAGAGTTCTGGGTGCCTGAAATCTGCTACAACGCTCGCTGAGCTGCAGGAGGAGTTTAGAATCTGTAGAGACTTCTCTTCTTGATGGGTTCCCGGTGAGGCTAGGTTTTGGGGGGATTACCTGTCACTAACCCAGATTCAGAAGTAGAGTCAATCCATCAATCAGGAGTTTGTTAAAGCGCAACTACTCACCCGTAAGGGTCTCAAGGCGCTAGGGGTGGGGGGTGCAGGTTCCATTCCATCAAGGAGGGGGTCTGTCGAAGAGCCAAGTTTTGAGGTTTCTTGCGAAGATGGGGAGTGATGTTGTCTGTCTGAGGTGGAGTGTAAGGGCGTTCCATGCTTTGGCGGCGAGGAATGAGAAGGAGCGGCCTCCCGATCTGGTCTTTCTGGTGCGGGGGACCACGGCGTAGGAGAGCTGGGCTGATCGTAGGGTCCTTTGGGAGTGCCTGGAATTTGAGCCGGCTGTTCAGGTATGCTGGTCCGGTGCCTTGGAGGGCCTTGTGTGCGTGGGTGAGCATCTTAAAGGTGATTCTCGCCTCGACGGGGAGCCAGTGGAGTTGTGCGCAGATGCTGAGAGATGTGGCAGTGTTTTGGCAGGTTGAGGACCAGTCTTGCGGCGGCGTTCTGGATGTTCTGTAGCTTGCGGATGATGATTTTGTTTATTCCGGCGTAGAGTGCGTTGCCGTAGTAGTCTGCTGGTGACCAGGGCGTGAGTGACTGTCTTTCGGTGTTCGAGGGGGATCCATTTGAAGGTCTTACGAAGGAGGCGGAGGGTGTGGAAGCAGGAAGATGAGACAGATTTGATCTGGCGGTCCATTTTGAGCTCGGAGTCCAGGATGATTCCCAGGTTGCGTGCGTGGTTTGTGGCGGTTGGCGGGTTTCCAAGGGCGGTGGGCCACCAGGTGTCGCTCCAGGCGTCGGGGTTTGGGCCCATGATGAGTACTTCTGTTTTGTTGGTGTTTAGTTGTAGGCAGCTGTTTTTCATCCATTTGGCGACCACAAAGACTGCTGGGGTGGCGCTCCTGGTGTCAAAGCGATTTAAGGGGAAGCAGTTACACCGGGGGACAGAGGTTAAAGGGAGACTCCTATCCTGCAGGTTCTCACTGGGTGCTCACACCTTCACGGTGATTGCGGTTTATGCGCCAAATGAGGGGCAGGAGAAGTTCTTCCACCAAGTGCTTACTGAAGCAGCGGCGGCACCTGATAGACACGTTCTGGTTGGGGGGACCTCAATTTAGTTTTTGACAACCTACTTGACAGGTCAGCGCGGCGATCCATGCAGGCAGGCACTTTATCGGAGGGGGGACGGAACAGATTGTCAGTACTGGGTATGACGAACTTGTGGCGCTCCCTCCACCCGGACGACCGGGACTACACATATTACTCCAACGCCCACAAAACCTATGCGCGCCTAGATTATTTTCTAACATCCACTTCATTTAGAGCGCTGGCGTCAAGCGTTGAGATAGGAGCGGCAGCCCTTTCCGATCATGCACCACTCACAGCGGTGTTTACCTTTCCACCGGTGGGGCGCAGTGCCCGTTGCTGGAGGCTTAGGGACACGCTGCTGCACAGACAGGGGGTTGTGGCCAAGATCAAGGAAGCTATAGCTGAATACCTGGTACACAACACACCGACGGACACTTCACATGCAACACATTGGGCAGCACTCAAGGCAGTCATACGGGGCGAGTTCATTGCAATCGCGGCAGCAGACAATGCGGAGAGGGCCCGTAAGAGAGACAAGCTCTCTGCCCGCACGAAGGAATTGGAGCAGGTACACCAGAGGACCGGGGCGCCGCGGGTGTGGAAACAGTTGTGAGTGGCACGTCAACAGTTAGCAGCACTAGATCAAGATAGAGCAGAATACGCGGCACTACGGGTACGACATGCATACTACACGGGAGGCGACAAAAGCGGGAGGCTGTTGGGTCGGGCACTCCGCGAACAGCAGCAACGACACTCGGTGCAGGAAATACACACGCAGGACGGAGTCACAGTGACGGAGGACGGAGCTATAGCGCAGGCATTTATTGACTTTTATACCACACTATACGAGGGGGCTGCTCTGGATCCAGCGGACGGGGCGGCCTTCCTGAACTCTGTGTCCATACCCGCTTTATCGATGGAACAATCAGAACTCCTTGACAGGGAGATCCGTCCTGAAGAAGTCATTGCCGCGATCTCCCCCCTCAAGCTGGCCAAGGCGCCGGGACCGGATGGCTTCACCGCCGCCTTTTACAAAACATTCTGCCCCCAGGTTGCTCCGTTGTTGACTGCCCTCTTTAATTCCTTCTCGGAGCCCGGCGCCATCCCAAGAGATCTGATGAGTGCCATGATCTTGGTCATTCCCAAACCGGGGAAGGACCGAACGCAATGCGGGGCCTACCGCCCTATCTCGCTACTTAGCATAGATCTGAAGCTTTACACCAGTATACTGTTGAAGCGGCTGGGCCCACTTATGCCTGGTCTGATTGATCCGGACCAGGCCGGCTTTATACCGGAGCGCCAGACGGTCGACAAGATAAAAAGAGCACTCCACTTAGTGGAACGAGCCTCCAGTTTGCCAGGAGAGTTCATGATGTTGGCAATTGATGCGGAGAAGGCCTTCGATCATGTCCACTGGCCGTACTTGGAACAGGTGCTCATCAAGGCAGGGTTAGGCTCGAGATTTCGTACGTGTGTTCTGAACTGCTATACCTTCCCCATGGCGTCGGTTCGGGTGAATGGCTGCTCATCGTCCGTATTCCCCGTCGAACGCGGAACTCGGCAGGGGTGTCCACTCTCGCCCCTGCTCTTCGCGCTGTATATGGAACCCCTGGCGCAGGCCATGCGATCGCATCCCTCCATTAAGGGGATTAAATTTGGGGCTGATATCCACACGATTAGCTTATACGCTGATGACGTCTTGCTTTCCTTTGCTTCTCCTGCGGCATCCCTGCTGGCCGGGGCGGCCATCCTGGATGCGTTGGCGAAGGCCTCTGGCTTTAAGGTGAACATGACGAAATCAGTAGCACTTGACCTTTCCTTGGAGGCACACACGCGGGCCTCCCTAGAAGCACAATTCCCCTTCCAATGGGCAGACGGTGCAGTCCCCTACCTGGGCATACAATTGGCGGCCACGCTACCAGAAACGGTGCATCTCAACTACGCTAACCTTAGTCGCACCATCCGCGCGGAGGTCGGGCGGTGGCGGCACCTCCCACTATCTTGGCTGGGCCAAGTGGCAGCAGTAAAGATGATAATCCTCCCGCAAGTTTTATACATTTTTCGTGCTAGCCCGCTCCGTCCCCCGGAGGGATGGATTCGCCGCACGCAATCGGAGCTGGCTCAGTTTGTGTGGAACGGGAAACGGCCCAGACTCAAGCTGAGGCTAGGGATGCTTCCCCCGGAGAGTGGTGGGCTGGGCCTGCCGGATTTGCGTCACTATTACCAGGCGACCCAACTCAGAACCCTAGTGGAATGGAGCAAATGGGAATCGGAGCGCCATTGGTTGTTCCAGGTCCAAGCGGTCGCGGGCGTCCACTCCAGGAGGTGCCTTTCCTGCAGCGACAACACCGACCCCCTAACCTATACGCCTCCTTCATCACAAGGGTACCGCTAGAGGTATGGGATCGAACATGCTTCTTACACGACCTGACGACCTTCCCGTCTCCCCTCACACCCCTGTTAGAGAACCCTGACTTTAGCTCGGGTAGGGATGTCCAGGCCTTT
Source organism: Lissotriton vulgaris (assembly GCF_964263255.1). NCBI lineage: Eukaryota > Metazoa > Chordata > Amphibia > Caudata > Salamandridae > Lissotriton > Lissotriton vulgaris. The sequence continues at coordinate 165,663 of NW_028242587.1, forward strand.
GCACGGTGGCGCCCAGCAGGATGCCGATGCCTCTTTCACATGTATTCAGATGCGGGAGTGATGCCTTTTGAGGAATTCCGGAAGACCTATGACCTCCCGGAGGCTGAAGACCTTAGTTATCTACAGGTCCGACATTGGGCGCTTCAACCCCAGATCCGTGGAGACGCTACACGCAAGCTCAGTACATATGAATACTGGCTTCTCTCGCGCACCACAGATAAGCGACTCATTTCAGACATATATCGGCTCCTCTTGGACAGATACTCGCGCGTTTATAATGCAGAGCGGCTAGATGGGAGAGGGAACTGGGGCGGACTCTGCCCAACAAAGAATGGGAGGACATTTACTACCGCGCCACACACACACGAGATGCGTGAGGTTTGGCACCTCACGCAAGATACGTGAGATTCGGTATCTCACGCGGGATGCGTGAGGTTTGGCACCTCACCCGGGATGCGTGAGGTTTGGCACCTCACCCGAGATGCGTGAGGTTTGGCACCTCACCCTAAATGCGTGAGGTTTGGCACCTCACGCGAGATGCGTGAGGTTTGGGACCTCACCCGAGATGCGTGAGGTTTGGGGCCTCACCCGAGATGCGTGAGGTTTGGCACCTCACCCGAGATGCGTGAGGTTTGGCACCTCACCCGAGATGCGTGAGGTTTGGCACCTCACCCCAGATGCGTGAGGCTTGGCACCTCACCCGAGATGCGTGAGGCTTGGCACCACACGCGAGATGCGTGAGGTTTGGCACCTCACCCGAGATGCGTGAGGTTTGGCACCTCACCCGAGATGCGTGAGGTTTGGCACCACACGCGAGATGCGTGAGGTTCGGCACGGGGCATGCCTACGATGATGTCAGCGGCCGTGCCCAGTTCCCCGTGCTCACTATTCAGCGTCTTTTGGTGAAGGAGGAAGAGGATCTTGGGGCTCCGTTTCTCTGCAAGGCCAGCTTTGTTCTTTTGATCGGTGGAGAGTTCTGGGTGCCTGAAATCTGCTACAACGCTCGCTGAGCTGCAGGAGGAGTTTAGAATCTGTAGAGACTTCTCTTCTTGATGGGTTCCCGGTGAGGCTAGGTTTTGGGGGGATTACCTGTCACTAACCCAGATTCAGAAGTAGAGTCAATCCATCAATCAGGAGTTTGTTAAAGCGCAACTACTCACCCGTAAGGGTCTCAAGGCGCTAGGGGTGGGGGGTGCAGGTTCCATTCCATCAAGGAGGGGGTCTGTCGAAGAGCCATGTTTTGAGGTTTCTTGCGAAGATGGGGAGTGATGTTGTCTGTCTGAGGTGGAGTGTAAGGGCGTTCCATGCTTTGGCGGCGAGGAAGGAGAAGGAGCGGCCTCCCGATCTGGTCTTTCTGGTGCGGGGGACCACGGCGTAGGAGAGCTGGGCTGATCGTAGGGTCCTTTGGGAGTGCCTGGAATTTGAGCCGGCTGTTCAGGTATGCTGGTCCGGTGCCTTGGAGGGCCTTGTGTGCGTGGGTGAGCATCTTAAAGGTGATTCTCGCCTCGACGGGGAGCCAGTGGAGTTGTGCGCAGATGCTGAGAGATGTGGCAGTGTTTTGGCAGGTTGAGGACCAGTCTTGCGGCGGCGTTCTGGATGTTCTGTAGCTTGCGGATGATGATTTTGTTTATTCCGGCGTAGAGTGCGTTGCCGTAGTAGTCTGCTGGTGACCAGGGCGTGAGTGACTGTCTTTCGGTGTTCGAGGGGGATCCATTTGAAGGTCTTACGAAGGAGGCGGAGGGTGTGGAAGCAGGAAGATGAGACAGATTTGATCTGGCGGTCCATTTTGAGCTCGGAGTCCAGGATGATTCCCAGGTTGCGTGCGTGGTTTGTGGGGGTTGGCGGGTTTCCAAGGGCGGTGGGCCACCAGGTGTCGCTCCAGGCGTCGGGGTTTGGGCCCATGATGAGTACTTCTGTTTTGTTGGTGTTTAGTTGTAGGCAGCTGTTTTTCATCCATTTGGCGACCACAAAGACTGCTGGGGTGGCGCTCCTGGTGTCAAAGCGATTTAAGGGGAAGCAGTTACACCGGGGGACAGAGGTTAAAGGGAGACTCCTATCCTGCAGGTTCTCACTGGGTGCTCACACCTTCACGGTGATTGCGGTTTATGCGCCAAATGAGGGGCAGGAGAAGTTCTTCCACCAAGTGCTTACTGAAGCAGCGGCGGCACCTGATAGACACGTTCTGGTTGGGGGGACCTCAATTTAGTTTTTGACAACCTACTTGACAGGTCAGCGCGGCGATCCATGCAGGCAGGCACTTTATCGGAGGGGGGACGGAACAGATTGTCAGTACTGGGTATGACGAACTTGTGGCGCTCCCTCCACCCGGACGACCGGGACTACACATATTACTCCAACGCCCACAAAACCTATGCGCGCCTAGATTATTTTCTAACATCCACTTCATTTAGAGCGCTGGCGTCAAGCGTTGAGATAGGAGCGGCAGCCCTTTCCGATCATGCACCACTCACAGCGGTGTTTACCTTTCCACCGGTGGGGCGCAGTGCCCGTTGCTGGAGGCTTAGGGACACGCTGCTGCACAGACAGGGGGTTGTGGCCAAGATCAAGGAAGCTATAGCTGAATACCTGGTACACAACACACCGACGGACACTTCACATGCAACACATTGGGCAGCACTCAAGGCAGTCATACGGGGCGAGTTCATTGCAATCGCGGCAGCAGACAATGCGGAGAGGGCCCGTAAGAGAGACGAGCTCTCTGCCCGCACGAAGGAATTGGAGCAGGTACACCAGAGGACCGGGGCGCCGCGGGTGTGGAAACAGTTGTGAGTGGCACGTCAACAGTTAGCAGCACTAGATCAAGATAGAGCAGAATACGCGGCACTACGGGTACGACATGCATACTACACGGGAGGCGACAGATGCGGGAGGCTGTTGGGTCGGGCACTCCGCGAACAGCAGCAACGACACTCGGTGCAGGAAATACACACGCAGGACGGAGTCACAGTGACGGAGGACGGAGCTATAGCGCAGGCATTTATTGACTTTTATACCACACTATACGAGGGGGCTGCTCTGGATCCAGCGGACGGGGCGGCCTTCCTGGACTCTGTGTCCATACCCGCTTTATCGATGGAACAATCAGAACTCCTTGACAGGGAGATCCGTCCTGAAGAAGTCATTGCCGCGATCTCCCCCCTCAAGCTGGCCAAGGCGCCGGGACCGGATGGCTTCACCGCCGCCTTTTACAAAACATTCTGCCCCCAGGTTGCTCCGTTGTTGACTGCCCTCTTTAATTCCTTCTCGGAGCCCGGCGCCATCCCAAGAGATCTGATGAGTGCCATGATCTTGGTCATTCCCAAACCGGGGAAGGACCGAACGCAATGCGGGGCCTACCGCCCTATCTCGCTACTTAGCATAGATCTGAAGCTTTACACCAGTATACTGTTGAAGCGGCTGGGCCCACTTATGCCTGGTCTGATTGATCCGGACCAGGCCGGCTTTATACCGGAGCGCCAGACGGTCGACAACACAAAAAGAGCACTCCACTTAGTGGAACGAGCCTCCAGGTTGCCAGGAGAGTTCATGATGTTGGCAATTGATGCGGAGAAGGCCTTCGATCATGTCCACTGGCCGTACTTGGAACAGGTGCTCATCAAGGCAGGGTTAGGCTCGAGATTTCGTACGTGTGTTCTGAACTGCTATACCTTCCCCATGGCGTCGGTTCGGGTGAATGGCTGCTCATCGTCCGTATTCCCCGTCGAACGCGGAACTCGGCAGGGGTGTCCACTCTCCCCCCTGCTCTTCGCGCTGTATATGGAACCCCTGGCGCAGGCCATGCGATCGCATCCCTCCATTAAGGGGATTAAATTTGGGGCTGATATCCACACGATTAGCTTATACGCTGATGACGTCTTGCTTTCCTTTGCTTCCCCTGCGGCCACCCTGCTGGCCGGGGCGGCCATCCTGGATGCGTTGGCGAAGGCCTCTGGCTTTAAGGTGAACATGACGAAATCAGTAGCACTTCACCTTTCCTTGGAGGCACACACGCGGGCCTCCCTAGAAGCACAATTCCCCTTCCAATGGGCAGACGGTGCAGTCCCCTACCTGGGCATACAATTGGCGGCCACGCTACGAGAAACGGTGCATCTCAACTACGCTAACCTTAGTCGCACCATCCGCGCGGAGGTCGGGCGGTGGCGGCACCTCCCACTATCTTGGCTGGGCCGAGTGGCAGCAGTAAAGATGATAATCCTCCCGCAAGTTTTATACATTTTTCGTGCTAGCCCGCTCCGTCCCCCGGAGGGATGGATTCGCCGCACGCAATCGGAGCTGGCTCAGTTTGTGTGGAACGGGAAACGGCCCAGACTCAAGCTGAGGCTAGGGATGCTTCCCCCGGAGAGTGGTGGGCTGGGCCTGCCGGATTTGCGTCACTATTACCAGGCGACCCAACTCAGAACCCTAGTGGAATGGAGCAAATGGGAATCGGAGCGCCATTGGTTGTTCCAGGTCCAAGCGGTCGCGGGCGTCCACTCCAGGAGGTGCCTTTCCTGCAGCGACAACACCGACCCCCTAACCTATACGCCTCCTTCGTCACAAGGGTACCGCTAGAGGTATGGGATCGAACATGCTTCTTACACGACCTGACGACCTTCCCGTCTCCCCTCACACCCCTGTTAGAGAACCCTGACTTTGGCTCGGGTAGGGATGTCCAGGCCTTTGCACGGTGGCGCCCAGCAGGATGCCGATGCCTCTTTCACATGTATTCAGATGCGGGAGTGATGCCTTTTGAGGAATTCCGGAAGACCTATGACCTCCCGGAGGCTGAAGACCTTAGTTATCTACAGGTCCGACATTGGGCGCTTCAACCCCAGATCCGTGGAGACGCTACACGCAAGCTCAGTACATATGAATACTGGCTTCTCTCGCGCACCACAGATAAGCGACTCATTTCAGACATATATCGGCTCCTCTTGGACAGATACTCGCGCGTTTATAATGCAGAGCGGCTAGATGGGAGAGGGAACTGGGGCGGACTCTGCCCAACAAAGAATGGGAGGACATTTACTACCGCGCCACACACACACGAGATGCGTGAGGTTTGGCACCTCACGCAAGATACGTGAGATTCGGTATCTCACGCGGGATGCGTGGGGTTTGGCACCTCACCCGGGATGCGTGAGGTTTGGCACCTCACCCGAGATGCGTGAGGTTTGGCACCTCACCCTAAATGCGTGAGGTTTGGCACCTCACGCGAGATGCGTGAGGTTTGGGACCTCACCCGAGATGCGTGAGGTTTGGGACCTCACCCGAGATGCGTGAGGTTTGGCACCTCACCCGAGATGCGTGAGGTTTGGCACCTCACCCGAGATGCGTGAGGTTTGGCACCTCACCCGAGATGCGTGAGGCTTGGCACCTCACCCGAGATGCGTGAGGCTTGGCACCACACGCGAGATGCGTGAGGTTTGGCACCTCACCCGAGATGCGTGAGGGTTGGCACCACACGCGAGATGCGTGAGGGTTATCACCACACGCGAGATGCGTGAGGGTTGGCACCACACGCGAGATGCGTGAGGGTTGGCACCTCACGCGAGATGCGTGAGGGTTGGACCTCACGCGAGATGCGTGAGGGTTGGCACCTCACGCGAGATGCGTGAGGTTTGGCACCTCACCCGAGATGCGTGAGGTTTGGCACCTCACCCGAGATGCGTGAGGTTTGGCACCACACGCGAGATGCGTGAGGGTTGGCACCTCACGCGAGATGCGTGAGGGTTGGCACCACACGCGAGATGCGTGAGGGTTGGCACCTCACGCGAGATGCGTGAGGTTTGGCACCTCACCCGAGATGCGTGAGGTTTGGCACCTCACCCGAGATGCGTGAGGTTTGGCACCTCACCCGAGATGCGTGAGGTTCGGCACGGGGCATGCCTACGATGATGTCAGCGGCCGTGCCCAGTTCCCCGTGCTCACTATTCAGCGTCTTTTGGTGAAGGAGGAAGAGGATCTTGGGGCTCCGTTTCTCTGCAAGGCCAGCTTTGTTCTTTTGATCGGTGGAGAGTTCTGGGTGCCTGAAATCTGCTACAACGCTCGCTGAGCTGCAGGAGGAGTTTAGAATCTGTAGAGACTTCTCTTCTTGATGGGTTCCCGGTGAGGCTAGGTTTTGGGGGGATTACCTGTCACTAACCCAGATTCAGAAGTAGAGTCAATCCATCAATCAGGAGTTTGTTAAAGCGCAACTACTCACCCGTAAGAACCAAAAGGCGCTAGGGGTGGGGGGTGCAGGTTCCATTCCATCAAGGAGGGGGTCTGTCGAAGAGCCAAGTTTTGAGGTTTCTTGCGAAGATGGGGAGTGATGTTGTCTGTCTGAGGTGGAGTGTAAGGGCGTTCCATGCTTTGGCGGCGAGGAAGGAGAAGGAGCGGCCTCCCGATCTGGTCTTTCTGGTGCGGGGACCACGGCGTAGGAGAGCTGGGCTGATCGTAGGGTCCTTTGGGAGTGCCTGGAATTTGAGCCGGCTGTTCAGGTATGCTGGTCCGGTGCCTTGGAGGGCCTTGTGTGCGTGGGTGAGCATCTTAAAGGTGATTCTCGCCTCGACGGGGAGCCAGTGGAGTTGTGCGCAGATGCTGAGAGATGTGGCAGTGTTTTGGCAGGTTGAGGACCAGTCTTGCGGCGGCGTTCTGGATGTTCTGTAGCTTGCGGATGATGATTTCGTTTATTCCGGCGTAGAGTGCGTTGCCGTAGTAGTCTGCTGGTGACCAGGGCGTGAGTGACTGTCTTTCGGTGTTCGAGGGGGATCCATTTGAAGGTCTTACGAAGGAGGCGGAGGGTGTGGAAGCAGGAAGATGAGACAGATTTGATCTGGCGGTCCATTTTGAGCTCGGAGTCCAGGATGATTCCCAGGTTGCGTGCGTGGTTTGTGGGGGTTGGCGGGTTTCCAAGGGCGGTGGGCCACCAGGTGTCGCTCCAGGCGTCGGGGTTTGGGCCCATGATGAGTACTTCTGTTTTGTTGGTGTTTAGTTGTAGGCAGCTGTTTTTCATCCATTTGGCGACCACAAAGACTGCTGGGGTGGCGCTCCTGGTGTCAAAGCGATTTAAGGGGAAGCAGTTACACCGGGGGACAGAGGTTAAAGGGAGACTCCTATCCTGCAGGTTCTCACTGGGTGCTCACACCTTCACGGTGATTGCGGTTTATGCGCCAAATGAGGGGCAGGAGAAGTTCTTCCACCAAGTGCTTACTGAAGCAGCGGCGGCACCTGATAGACACGTTCTGGTTGGGGGGACCTCAATTTAGTTTTTGACAACCTACTTGACAGGTCAGCGCGGCGATCCACGCAGGCAGGCACTTTATCGGAGGGGGGACGGAACAGATTGTCAGTACTGGGTATGACGAACTTGTGGCGCTCCCTCCACCCGGACGACCGGGACTACACATATTACTCCAACGCCCACAAAACCTATGCGCGCCTAGATTATTTTCTAACATCCACTTCATTTAGAGCGCTGGCGTCAAGCGTTGAGATAGGAGCGGCAGCCCTTTCCGATCATGCACCACTCACAGCGGTGTTTACCTTTCCACCGGTGGGGCGCAGTGCCCGTTGCTGGAGGCTTAGGGACACGCTGCTGCACAGACAGGGGGTTGTGGCCAAGATCAAGGAAGCTATAGCTGAATACCTGGTACACAACACACCGACGGACACTTCACATGCAACACATTGGGCAGCACTCAAGGCAGTCATACGGGGCGAGTTCATTGCAATCGCGGCAGCAGACAATGCGGAGAGGGCCCGTAAGAGAGACGAGCTCTCTGCCCGCACGAAGGAATTGGAGCAGGTACACCAGAGGACCGGGGCGCCGCGGGTGTGGAAACAGTTGTGAGTGGCACGTCAACAGTTAGCAGCACTAGATCAAGATAGAGCAGAATACGCGGCACTACGGGTACGACATGCATACTACACGGGAGGCGACAGATGCGGGAGGCTGTTGGGTCGGGCACTCCGCGAACAGCAGCAACGACACTCGGTGCAGGAAATACACACGCAGGACGGAGTCACAGTGACGGAGGACGGAGCTATAGCGCAGGCATTTATTGACTTTTATACCACACTATACGAGGGGGCTGCTCTGGATCCAGCGGACGGGGCGGCCTTCCTGGACTCTGTGTCCATACCCGCTTTATCGATGGAACAATCAGAACTCCTTGACAGGGAGATCCGTCCTGAAGAAGTCATTGCCGCGATCTCCCCCCTCAAGCTGGCCAAGGCGCCGGGACCGGATGGCTTCACCGCCGCCTTTTACAAAACATTCTGCCCCCAGGTTGCTCCGTTGTTGACTGCCCTCTTTAATTCCTTCTCGGAGCCCGGCGCCATCCCAAGAGATCTGATGAGTGCCATGATCTTGGTCATTCCCAAACCGGGGAAGGACCGAAGGCAATGCGGGGCCTACCGCCCTATCTCGCTACTTAGCATAGATCTGAAGCTTTACACCAGTATACTGTTGAAGCGGCTGGGCCCACTTATGCCTGGTCTGATTGATCCGGACCAGGCCGGCTTTATACCGGAGCGCCAGACGGTCGACAACACAAAAAGAGCACTCCACTTAGTGGAACGAGCCTCCAGGTTGCCAGGAGAGTTCATGATGTTGGCAATTGATGCGGAGAAGGCCTTCGATCATGTCCACTGGCCGTACTTGGAACAGGTGCTCATCAAGGCAGGGTTAGGCTCGAGATTTCGTACGTGTGTTCTGAACTGCTATACCTTCCCCATGGCGTCGGTTCGGGTGAATGGCTGCTCATCGTCCGTATTCCCCGTCGAACGCGGAACTCGGCAGGGGTGTCCACTCTCCCCCCTGCTCTTCGCGCTGTATATGGAACCCCTGGCGCAGGCCATGCGATCGCATCCCTCCATTAAGGGGATTAAATTTGGGGCTGATATCCACACGATTAGCTTATACGCTGATGACGTCTTGCTTTCCTTTGCTTCTCCTGCGGCATCCCTGCTGGCCGGGGCGGCCATCCTGGATGCGTTGGCGAAGGCCTCTGGCTTTAAGGTGAACATGACGAAATCAGTAGCACTTGACCTTTCCTTGGAGGCACACACGCGGGCCTCCCTAGAAGCACAATTCCCCTTCCAATGGGCAGACGGTGCAGTCCCCTACCTGGGCATACAATTGGCGGCCACGCTACCAGAAACGGTGCATCTCAAATACGCTAACCTTAGTCGCACCATCCGCGCGGAGGTCGGGCGGTGGCGGCACCTCCCACTATCTTGGCTGGGCCGAGTGGCAGCAGTAAAGATGATAATCCTCCCGCAAGTTTTATACATCTTTCGTGCTAGCCCGCTCCGTCCCCCGGAGGGATGGATTCGCCGCACGCAATCGGAGCTGGCTCAGTTTGTGTGGAACGGGAAACGGCCCAGACTCAAGCTGAGGCTAGGGATGCTTCCCCCGGAGAGTGGTGGGCTGGGCCTGCCGGATTTGCGTCACTATTACCAGGCGACCCAACTCAGAACCCTAGTGGAATGGAGCAAATGGGAATCGGAGCGCCATTGGTTGTTCCAGGTCCAAGCGGTCGCGGGCGTCCACTCCAGGAGGTGCCTTTCCTGCAGCGACAACACCGACCCCCTAACCTATACGCCTCCTTCGTCACAAGGGTACCGCTAGAGGTATGGGATCGAACATGCTTCTTACATGACCTGACGACCTTCCCGTCTCCCCTCACACCCCTGTTAGAGAACCCTGACTTTGGCTCGGGTAGGGATGTCCAGGCCTTTGCACGGTGGCGCCCAGCAGGATGCCGATGCCTCTTTCACATGTATTCAGATGCGGGAGTGATGCCTTTTGAGGAATTCCGGAAGACCTATGACCTCCCGGAGGCTGAAGACCTTAGTTATCTACAGGTCCGACATTGGGCGCTTCAACCCCAGATCCGTGGAGACGCTACACGCAAGCTCAGTACATATGAATACTGGCTTCTCTCGCGCACCACAGATAAGCGACTCATTTCAGACATATATCGGCTCCTCTTGGACAGATACTTGCGCGTTTATAATGCAGAGCGGCTAGATGGGAGAGCGAACTGGGGCGGACTCTGCCCAACAAAGAATGGGAGGACATTTACTACCGCGCCACACACACACAAGATGCGTGAGGTTTGGCACCTCACGCAAGATACGTAAGATTCGGTATCTCACGCGGGATGCGTGAGGTTTGGCACCTAACCCGGGATGCGTGAGGTTTGGCACCTCACCCGAGATGCGTGAGGTTTGGCACATCACCCTAAATGCGTGAGGTTTGGCACCTCACGCGAGATGCGTGAGGTTTGGGACCTCACCCGAGATGCGTGAGGTTTGGGACCTCACCCGAGATGCGTGAGGTTTGGCACCTCACCCGAGATACGTGAGGTTTGGCACCTCACCCGAGATGCGTGAGGTTTGGCACCTCAACCGAGATGCGTGAGGTTTGGCACCACACGCGAGATGCGTGAGGTTTGGCACCTCACCCGAGATGCGTGAGGGTTGGCACCACACGCGAGATGCGTGAGGGTTGGCACCACACGTGAGATGCGTGAGGGTTGGCACCACACGCGAGATGCGTGAGGGTTGGCACCTCACGCGAGATGCGTGAGGTTTGGCACCTCACCCGAGATGCGTGAGGTTTGGCACCTCACCCGAGATGCGTGAGGTTTGGCACCTCACCCGAGATGCGTGAGGTTCGGCACGGGGCATGCCTACGATGATGTCAGCGGCCGTGCCCAGTTCCCCGTGCTCACTATTCAGCGTCTTTTGGTGAAGGAGGAAGAGGATCTTGGGGCTCCGTTTCTCTGCAAGGCCAGCTTTGTTCTTTTGATCGGTGGAGAGTTCTGGGTGCCTGAAATCTGCTACAACGCTCGCTGAGCTGCAGGAGGAGTTTAGAATCTGTAGAGACTTCTCTTCTTGATGGGTTCCCGGTGAGGCTAGGTTTTGGGGGGATTACCTGTCACTAACCCAGATTCAGAAGTAGAGTCAATCCATCAATCAGGAGTTTGTTAAAGCGCAACTACTCACCCGTAAGGGTCTCAAGGCGCTAGGGGTGGGGGGTGCAGGTTCCATTCCATCAAGGAGGGGGTCTGTCGAAGAGCCAAGTTTTGAGGTTTCTTGCGAAGATGGGGAGTGATGTTGTCTGTCTGAGGTGGAGTGTAAGGGCTTTCCATGCTTTGGCGGCGAGGAAGGAGAAGGAGAAGGAGCGGCCTCCCGATCTGGTCTTTCTGGTGCGGGGGACCACGGCGTAGGAGAGCTGGGCTGATCGTAGGGTCCTTTGGGAGTGCCTGGAATTTGAGCTGGCTGTTCAGGTATGCTGGTCCGGTGCCGTGGAGGGCCTTGTGTGCGTGGGTGAGCATCTTAAAGGTGATTCTCGCCTCGACGGGGAGCCAGTGGAGTTGTGCGCAGATGCTGAGAGATGTGGCAGTGTTTTGGCAGGTTGAGGACCAGTCTTGCGGCGGCGTTCTGGATGTTCTGTAGCTTGCGGATGATGATTTCGTTTATTCCGGCGTAGAGTGCGTTGCCGTAGTAGTCTGCTGGTGACCAGGGCGTGAGTGACTGTCTTTCGGTGTTCGAGGGGGATCCATTTGAAGGTCTTACGAAGGAGGCGGAGGGTGTGGAAGCAGGAAGATGAGACAGATTTGATCTGGCGGTCCATTTTGAGCTCGGAGTCCAGGATGATTCCCAGGTTGCGTGCGTGGTTTGTGGGGGTTGGCGGGTTTCCAAGGGCGGTGGGCCACCAGGTGTCGCTCCAGGCGTCGGGGTTTGGGCCCATGATGAGTACTTCTGTTTTGTTGGTGTTTAGTTGTAGGCAGCTGTTTTTCATCCATTTGGCGACCACAAAGACTGCTGGGGTGGCGCTCCTGGTGTCAAAGCGATTTAAGGGGAAGCAGTTACACCGGGGGACAGAGGTTAAAGGGAGACTCCTATCCTGCAGGTTCTCACTGGGTGCTCACACCTTCACGGTGATTGCGGTTTATGCGCCAAATGAGGGGCAGGAGAAGTTCTTCCACCAAGTGCTTACTGAAGCAGCGGCGGCACCTGATAGACACGTTCTGGTTGGGGGGACCTCAATTTAGTTTTTGACAACCTACTTGACAGGTCAGCGCGGCGATCCACGCAGGCAGGCACTTTATCGGAGGGGGGACGGAACAGATTGTCAGTACTGGGTATGACGAACTTGTGGCGCTCCCTCCACCCGGACGACCGGGACTACACATATTACTCCAACGCCCACAAAACCTATGCGGGCCTAGATTATTTTCTAACATCCACTTCATTTAGAGCGCTGGCGTCAAGCGTTGAGATAGGAGCGGCAGCCCTTTCCGATCATGCACCACTCACAGCGGTGTTTACCTTTCCACCGGTGGGGCGCAGTGCCCGTTGCTGGAGGCTTAGGGACACGCTGCTGCACAGACAGGGGGTTGTGGCCAAGATCAAGGAAGCTATAGCTGAATACCTGGTACACAACACACCGACGGACACTTCACATGCAACACATTGGGCAGCACTCAAGGCAGTCATACGGGGCGAGTTCATTGCTATCGCGGCAGCAGACAATGCGGAGAGGGCCCGTAAGAGAGACGAGCTCTCTGCCCGCACGAAGGAATTGGAGCAGGTACACCAGAGGACCGGGGCGCCGCGGGTGTGGAAACAGTTGTGAGTGGCACGTCAACAGTTAGAAGCACTAGATCAAGATAGAGCAGAATACGCGGCACTACGGGTACGACATGCATACTACACGGGAGGCGACAGATGCGGGAGGCTGTTGGGTCGGGCACTCCGCGAACAGCAGCAACGACACTCGGTGCAGGAAATACACACGCAGGACGGAGTCACAGTGACGGAGGACGGAGCTATAGCGCAGGCATTTATTGACTTTTATACCACACTATACGAGGGGGCTGCTCTGGATCCAGCGGACGGGGCGGCCTTCCTGGACTCTGTGTCCATACCCGCTTTATCGATGGAACAATCAGAACTCCTTGACAGGGAGATCCGTCCTGAAGAAGTCATTGCCGCGATCTCCCCCCTCAAGCTGGCCAAGGCGCCGGGACCGGATGGCTTCACCGCCACCTTTTACAAAACATTCTGCCCCCAGGTTGCTCCGTTGTTGACTGCCCTCTTTAATTCCTTCTCGGAGCCCGGCGCCATCCCAAGAGATCTGATGAGTGCCATGATCTTGGTCATTCCCAAACCGGGGAAGGACCGAACGCAATGCGGGGCCTACCGCCCTATCTCGCTACTTAGCATAGATCTGAAGCTTTACACCAGTATACTGTTGAAGCGGCTGGGCCCACTTATGCCTGGTCTGATTGATCCGGACCAGGCCGGCTTTATACCGGAGCGCCAGACGGTCGACAACACAAAAAGAGCACTCCACTTAGTGGAACGAGCCTCCAGGTTGCCAGGAGAGTTCATGATGTTGGCAATTGATGCGGAGAAGGCCTTCGATCATGTCCACTGGCCGTACTTGGAACAGGTGCTCATCAAGGCAGGGTTAGGCTCGAGATTTCGTACGTGTGTTCTGAACTGCTATACCTTCCCCATGGCGTCGGTTCGGGTGAATGGCTGCTCATCGTCCGTATTCCCCGTCGAACGCGGAACTCGGCAGGGGTGTCCACTCTCCCCCCTGCTCTTCGCGCTGTATATGGAACCCCTGGCGCAGGCCATGCGATCGCATCCCTCCATTAAGGGGATTAAATTTGGGGCTGATATCCACACGATTAGCTTATACGCTGATGACGTCTTGCTTTCCTTTGCTTCTCCTGCGGCATCCCTGCTGGCCGGGGCGGCCATCCTGGATGCGTTGGCGAAGGCCTCTGGCTTTAAGGTGAACATGACGAAATCAGTAGCACTTGACCTTTCCTTGGAGGCAGACACGCGGGCCTCCCTAGAAGCACAATTCCCCTTCCAATGGGCAGACGGTGCAGTCCCCTACCTGGGCATACAATTGGCGGCCACGCTACCAGAAATGGTGCATCTCAACTACGCTAACCTTAGTCGCACCATCCGCGCGGAGGTCGGGCGGTGGCGGCACCTCCCACTATCTTGGCTGGGCCGAGTGGCAGCAGTAAAGATGATAATCCTCCCGCAAGTTTTATACATTTTTCGTGCTAGCCCGCTCCGTCCCCCGGAGGGATGGATTCGCCGCACGCAATCGGAGCTGGCTCAGTTTGTGTGGAACGGGAAACGGCCCAGACTCAAGCTGAGGCTAGGGATGCTTCCCCCGGAGAGTGGTGGGCTGGGCCTGCCGGATTTGCGTCACTATTACCAGGCGACCCAACTCAGAACCCTAGTGGAATGGAGCAAATGGGAATCGGAGCGCCATTGGTTGTTCCAGGTCCAAGCGGTCGCGGGCGTCCACTCCAGGAGGTGCCTTTCCTGCAGCGACAACACCGACCCCCTAACCTATACGCCTCCTTCGTCACAAGGGTACCGCTAGAGGTATGGGATCGAACATGCTTCTTACACGACCTGACGACCTTCCCGTCTCCCCTCACACCCCTGTTAGAGAACCCTGACTTTGGCTCGGGTAGGGATGTCCAGGCCTTTGCACGGTGGCGCCCAGCAGGATGCCGATGCCTCTTTCACATGTATTCAGATGCGGGAGTGATGCCTTTTGAGGAATTCCGGAAGACCTATGACCTCCCGGAGGCTGAAGACCTTAGTTATCTACAGGTCCGACATTGGGCGCTTCAACCCCAGATCCGTGGAGACGCTACACGCAAGCTCAGTACATATGAATACTGGCTTCTCTCGCGCACCACAGATAAGCGACTCATTTCAGACATATATCGGCTCCTCTTGGACAGATACTCGCGCGTTTATAATGCAGAGCGGCTAGATGGGAGAGCGAACTGGGGCGGACTCTGCCCAACAAAGAATGGGAGGACATTTACTACCGCGCCACACACACACAAGATGCGTGAGGTTTGGCACCTCACGCAAGATACGTGAGATTCGGTATCTCACGCGGGATGCGTGAGGTTTGGCACCTCACCCGGGATGCGTGAGGTTTGGCACCTCACCCGAGATGCGTGAGGTTTGGCACCTCACCCTAAATGCGTGAGGTTTGGCACCTCACGCGAGATGCGTGAGGTTTGGGACCTCACCCGAGATGCGTGAGGTTTGGGACCTCACCCGAGATGCGTAAGGTTTGGCACCTCACCCGAGATACGTGAGGTTTGGCACCTCACCCGAGATGCGTGAGGTTTGGCACCTCACCCGAGATGCGTGAGGTTTGGCACCACACGCGAGATGCGTGAGGTTTGGCACCTCACCCGAGATGCGTGAGGGTTGGCACCACACGCGAGATGCGTGAGGGTTGGCACCACACGTGAGATGCGTGAGGGTTGGCACCACACGCGAGATGCGTGAGGGTTGGCACCTCACGCGAGATGCGTGAGGTTTGGCACCTCACCCGAGATGCGTGAGGTTTGGCACCTCACCCGAGATGCGTGAGGTTTGGCACCTCACCCGAGATGCGTGAGGTTCGGCACGGGGCATGCCTACGATGATGTCAGCGGCCGTGCCCAGTTCCCCGTGCTCACTATTCAGCGTCTTTTGGTGAAGGAGGAAGAGGATCTTGGGGCTCCGTTTCTCTGCAAGGCCAGCTTTGTTCTTTTGATCGGTGGAGAGTTCTGGGTGCCTGAAATCTGCTACAACGCTCGCTGAGCTGCAGGAGGAGTTTAGAATCTGTAGAGACTTCTCTTCTTGATGGGTTCCCGGTGAGGCTAGGTTTTGGGGGGATTACCTGTCACTAACCCAGATTCAGAAGTAGAGTCAATCCATCAATCAGGAGTTTGTTAAAGCGCAACTACTCACCCGTAAGGGTCTCAAGGCGCTAGGGGTGGGGGGTGCAGGTTCCATTCCATCAAGGAGGGGGTCTGTCGAAGAGCCAAGTTTTGAGGTTTCTTGCGAAGATGGGGAGTGATGTTGTCTGTCTGAGGTGGAGTGTAAGGGCTTTCCATGCTTTGGCGGCGAGGAAGGAGAAGGAGAAGGAGCGGCCTCCCGATCTGGTCTTTCTGGTGCGGGGGACCACGGCGTAGGAGAGCTGGGCTGATCGTAGGGTCCTTTGGGAGTGCCTGGAATTTGAGCCGGCTGTTCAGGTATGCTGGTCCGGTGCCGTGGAGGGCCTTGTGTGCGTGGGTGAGCATCTTAAAGGTGATTCTCGCCTCGACGGGGAGCCAGTGGAGTTGTGCGCAGATGCTGAGAGATGTGGCAGTGTTTTGGCAGGTTGAGGACCAGTCTTGCGGCGGCGTTCTGGATGTTCTGTAGCTTGCGGATGATGATTTCGTTTATTCCGGCGTAGAGTGCGTTGCCGTAGTAGTCTGCTGGTGACCAGGGCGTGAGTGACTGTCTTTCGGTGTTCGAGGGGGATCCATTTGAAGGTCTTACGAAGGAGGCGGAGGGTGTGGAAGCAGGAAGATGAGACAGATTTGATCTGGCGGTCCATTTTGAGCTCGGAGTCCAGGATGATTCCCAGGTTGCGTGCGTGGTTTGTGGGGGTTGGCGGGTTTCCAAGGGCGGTGGGCCACCAGGTGTCGCTCCAGGCGTCGGGGTTTGGGCCCATGATGAGTACTTCTGTTTTGTTGGTGTTTAGTTGTAGGCAGCTGTTTTTCATCCATTTGGCGACCACAAAGACTGCTGGGGTGGCGCTCCTGGTGTCAAAGCGATTTAAGGGGAAGCAGTTACACCGGGGGACAGAGGTTAAAGGGAGACTCCTATCCTGCAGGTTCTCACTGGGTGCTCACACCTTCACGGTGATTGCGGTTTATGCGCCAAATGAGGGGCAGGAGAAGTTCTTCCACCAAGTGCTTACTGAAGCAGCGGCGGCACCTGATAGACACGTTCTGGTTGGGGGGACCTCAATTTAGTTTTTGACAACCTACTTGACAGGTCAGCGCGGCGATCCACGCAGGCAGGCACTTTATCGGAGGGGGGAGGGAACAGATTGTCAGTACTGGGTATGACGAACTTGTGGCGCTCCCTCCACCCGGACGACCGGGACTACACATATTACTCCAACGCCCACAAAACCTATGCGCGCCTAGATTATTTTCTAACATCCACTTCATTTAGAGCGCTGGCGTCAAGCGTTGAGATAGGAGCGGCAGCCCTTTCCGATCATGCACCACTCACAGCGGTGTTTACCTTTCCACCGGTGGGGCGCAGTGCCCGTTGCTGGAGGCTTAGGGACACGCTGCTGCACAGACAGGGGGTTGTGGCCAAGATCAAGGAAGCTATAGCTGAATACCTGGTACACAACACACCGACGGACACTTCACATGCAACACATTGGGCAGCACTCAAGGCAGTCATACGGGGCGAGTTCATTGCAATCGCGGCAGCAGACAATGCGGAGAGGGCCCGTAAGAGAGACGAGCTCTCTGCCCGCACGAAGGAATTGGAGCAGGTACACCAGAGGACCGGGGCGCCGCGGGTGTGGAAACAGTTGTGAGTGGCACGTCAACAGTTAGCAGCACTAGATCAAGATAGAGCAGAATACGCGGCACTACGGGTACGACATGCATACTACACGGGAGGCGACAGATGCGGGAGGCTGTTGGGTCGGGCACTCCGCGAACAGCAGCAACGACACTCGGTGCAGGAAATACACACGCAGGACGGAGTCACAGTGACGGAGGACGGAGCTATAGCGCAGGCATTTATTGACTTTTATACCACACTATACGAGGGGGCTGCTCTGGATCCAGCGGACGGGGCGGCCTTCCTGGACTCTGTGTCCATACCCGCTTTATCGATGGAACAATCAGAACTCCTTGACAGGGAGATCCGTCCTGAAGAAGTCATTGCCGCGATCTCCCCCCTCAAGCTGGCCAAGGCGCCGGGACCGGATGGCTTCACCGCCGCCTTTTACAAAACATTCTGCCCCCAGGTTGCTCCGTTGTTGACTGCCCTCTTTAATTCCTTCTCGGAGCCCGGCGCCATCCCAAGAGATCTGATGAGTGCCATGATCTTGGTCATTCCCAAACCGGGGAAGGACCGAACGCAATGCGGGGCCTACCGCCCTATCTCGCTACTTAGCATAGATCTGAAGCTTTACACCAGTATACTGTTGAAGCGGCTGGGCCCACTTATGCCTGGTCTGATTGATCCGGACCAGGCCGGCTTTATACCGGAGCGCCAGACGGTCGACAACACAAAAAGAGCACTCCACTTAGTGGAACGAGCCTCCAGGTTGCCAGGAGAGTTCATGATGTTGGCAATTGATGCGGAGAAGGCCTTCGATCATGTCCACTGGCCGTACTTGGAACAGGTGCTCATCAAGGCAGGGTTAGGCTCGAGATTTCGTACGTGTGTTCTGAACTGCTATACCTTCCCCATGGCGTCGGTTCGGGTGAATGGCTGCTCATCGTCCGTATTCCCCGTCGAACGCGGAACTCGGCAGGGGTGTCCACTCTCCCCCCTGCTCTTCGCGCTGTATATGGAACCCCTGGCGCAGGCCATGCGATCGCATCCCTCCATTAAGGGGATTAAATTTGGGGCTGATATCCACACGATTAGCTTATACGCTGATGACGTCTTGCTTTCCTTTGCTTCTCCTGCAGCATCCCTGCTGGCCGGGGCGGCCATCCTGGATGCGTTGGCGAAGGCCTCTGGCTTTAAGGTGAACATGACGAAATCAGTAGCACTTGACCTTTCCTTGGAGGCACACACGCGGGCCTCCCTAGAAGCACAATTCCCCTTCCAATGGGCAGACGGTGCAGTCCCCTACCTGGGCATACAATTGGCGGCCACGCTACCAGAAACGGTGCATCTCAACTACGCTAACCTTAGTCGCACCATCCGCGCGGAGGTCGGGCGGTGGCGGCACCTCCCACTATCTTGGCTGGGCCGAGTGGCAGCAGTAAAGATGATAATCCTCCCGCAAGTTTTATACATTTTTCGTGCTAGCCCGCTCCGTCCCCCGGAGGGATGGATTCGCCGCACGCAATCGGAGCTGGCTCAGTTTGTGTGGAACGGGAAACGGCCCAGACTCAAGCTGAGGCTAGGGATGCTTCCCCCGGAGAGTGGTGGGCTGGGCCTGCCGGATTTGCGTCACTATTACCAGGCGACCCAACTCAGAACCCTAGTGGAATGGAGCAAATGGGAATCGGAGCGCCATTGGTTGTTCCAGGTCCAAGCGGTCGCGGGCGTCCACTCCAGGAGGTGCCTTTCCTGCAGCGACAACACCGACCCCCTAACCTATACGCCTCCTTCGTCACAAGGGTACCGCTAGAGGTATGGGATCGAACATGCTTCTTACACGACCTGACGACCTTCCCGTCTCCCCTCACACCCCTGTTAGAGAACCCTGACTTTGGCTCGGGTAGGGATGTCCAGGCCTTTGCACGGTGGCGCCCAGCAGGATGCCGATGCCTCTTTCACATGTATTCAGATGCGGGAGTGATGCCTTTTGAGGAATTCCGGAAGACCTATGACCTCCCGGAGGCTGAAGACCTTAGTTATCTACAGGTCCGACATTGGGCGCTTCAACCCCAGATCCGTGGAGACGCTACACGCAAGCTCAGTACATATGAATACTGGCTTCTCTCGCGCACCACAGATAAGCGACTCATTTCAGACATATATCGGCTCCTCTTGGACAGATACTCGCGCGTTTATAATGCAGAGCGGCTAGATGGGAGAGCGAACTGGGGCGGACTCTGCCCAACAAAGAATGGGAGGACATTTACTACCGCGCCACACACACACAAGATGCGTGAGGTTTGGCACCTCACGCAAGATACGTGAGATTCGGTATCTCACGCGGGATGTGTGAGGTTTGGCACCTCACCCGGGATGCGTGAGGTTTGGCACCTCACCCGAGATGCGTGAGGTTTGGCACCTCACCCTAAATGCGTGAGGTTTGGCACTTCACGCGAGATGCGTGAGGTTTGGGACCTCACCCGAGATGCGTGAGGTTTGGGACCTCACCCGAGATGCGTGAGGTTTGGCACCTCACCCGAGATACGTGAGGTTTGGCACCTCACCCGAGATGCGTGAGGTTTGGCACCTCACCCGAGATGCGTGAGGTTTGGCACCACACGCGAGATGCGTGAGGTTTGGCACCTCACCCGAGATGCGTGAGGGTTGGCACCACACGCGAGATGCGTGAGGGTTGGCACCACACGTGAGATGCGTGAGGGTTGGCACCACACGCGAGATGCGTGAGGGTTGGCACCTCACGCGAGATGCGTGAGGTTTGGCACCTCACCCGAGATGCGTGAGGTTTGGCACCTCACCCGAGATGCGTGAGGTTTGGCACCTCACCCGAGATGCGTGAGGTTCGGCACGGGGCATGCCTACGATGATGTCAGCGGCCGTGCCCAGTTCCCCGTGCTCACTATTCAGCGTCTTTTGGTGAAGGAGGAAGAGGATCTTGGGGCTCCGTTTCTCTGCAAGGCCAGCTTTGTTCTTTTGATCGGTGGAGAGTTCTGGGTGCCTGAAATCTGCTACAACGCTCGCTGAGCTGCAGGAGGAGTTTAGAATCTGTAGAGACTTCTCTTCTTGATGGGTTCCCGGTGAGGCTAGGTTTTGGGGGGATTACCTGTCACTAACCCAGATTCAGAAGTAGAGTCAATCCATCAATCAGGAGTTTGTTAAAGCGCAACTACTCACCCGTAAGGGTCTCAAGGCGCTAGGGGTGGGGGGTGCAGGTTCCATTCCATCAAGGAGGGGGTCTGTCGAAGAGCCAAGTTTTGAGGTTTCTTGCGAAGATGGGGAGTGATGTTGTCTGTCTGAGGTGGAGTGTAAGGGCTTTCCATGCTTTGGCGGCGAGGAAGGAGAAGGAGAAGGAGCGGCCTCCCGATCTGGTCTTTCTGGTGCGGGGGACCACGGCGTAGGAGAGCTGGGCTGATCGTAGGGTCCTTTGGGAGTGCCTGGAATTTGAGCCGGCTGTTCAGGTATGCTGGTCCGGTGCCGTGGAGGGCCTTGTGTGCGTGGGTGAGCATCTTAAAGGTGATTCTCGCCTCGACGGGGAGCCAGTGGAGTTGTGCGCAGATGCTGAGAGATGTGGCAGTGTTTTGGCAGGTTGAGGACCAGTCTTGCGGCGGCGTTCTGGATGTTCTGTAGCTTGCGGATGATGATTTCGTTTATTCCGGCGTAGAGTGCGTTGCCGTAGTAGTCTGCTGGTGACCAGGGCGTGAGTGACTGTCTTTCGGTGTTCGAGGGGGATCCATTTGAAAGTCTTACGAAGGAGGCGGAGGGTGTGGAAGCAGGAAGATGAGACAGATTTGATCTGGTGGTCCATTTTGAGCTCGGAGTCCAGGATGATTCCCAGGTTGCGTGCGTGGTTTGTGGGGGTTGGCAGGTTT
Source organism: Lissotriton vulgaris (assembly GCF_964263255.1). NCBI lineage: Eukaryota > Metazoa > Chordata > Amphibia > Caudata > Salamandridae > Lissotriton > Lissotriton vulgaris. The sequence continues at coordinate 186,956 of NW_028242587.1, forward strand.
CCAAGGGCGGTGGGCCACCAGGTGTCGCTCCAGGCGTCGGGGTTTGGGCCCATGATGAGTACTTCTGTTTTGTTGGTGTTTAGTTGTAGGCAGCTGTTTTTCATCCATTTGGCGACCACAAAGACTGCTGGGGTGGCGCTCCTGGTGTCAAAGCGATTTAAGGGGAAGCAGTTACACCGGGGGACAGAGGTTAAAGGGAGACTCCTATCCTGCAGGTTCTCACTGGGTGCTCACACCTTCACGGTGATTGCGGTTTATGCGCCAAATGAGGGGCAGGAGAAGTTCTTCCACCAAGTGCTTACTGAAGCAGCGGCGGCACCTGATAGACACGTTCTGGTTGGGGGGACCTTAATTTAGTTTTTGACAACCTACTTGACAGGTCAGCGCGGCGATCCACGCAGGCAGGCACTTTATCGGAGGGGGGACGGAACAGATTGTCAGTACTGGGTATGACGAACTTGTGGCGCTCCCTCCACCCGGACGACCGGGACTACACATATTACTCCAACGCCCACAAAACCTATGCGCGCCTAGATTATTTTCTAACATCCACTTCATTTAGAGCGCTGGCGTCAAGCGTTGAGATAGGAGCGGCAGCCCTTTCCGATCATGCACCACTCACAGCGGTGTTTACCTTTCCACCGGTGGGGCGCAGTGCCCGTTGCTGGAGGCTTAGGGACACGCTGCTGCACAGACAGGGGGTTGTGGCCAAGATCAAGGAAGCTATAGCTGAATACCTGGTACACAACACACCGACGGACACTTCACATGCAACACATTGGGCAGCACTCAAGGCAGTCATACGGGGCGAGTTCATTGCAATCGCGGCAGCAGACAATGCGGAGAGGGCCCGTAAGAGAGACGAGCTCTCTGCCCGCACGAAGGAATTGGAGCAGGTACACCAGAGGACCGGGGCGCCGCGGGTGTGGAAACAGTTGTGAGTGGCACGTCAACAGTTAGCAGCACTAGATCAAGATAGAGCAGAATACGCGGCACTACGGGTACGACATGCATACTACACGGGAGGCGACAGATGCGGGAGGCTGTTGGGTCGGGCACTCCGCGAACAGCAGCAACGACACTCGGTGCAGGAAATACACACGCAGGACGGAGTCACAGTGACGGAGGACGGAGCTATAGCGCAGGCATTTATTGACTTTTATACCACACTATACGAGGGGGCTGCTCTGGATCCAGCGGACGGGGCGGCCTTCCCGGACTCTGTGTCCGTACCCGCTTTATCGATGGAACAATCAGAACTCCTTGACAGGGAGATCCGTCCTGAAGAAGTCATTGCCGCGATCTCCCCCCTCAAGCTGGCCAAGGCGCCGGGACCGGATGGCTTCACCGCCGCCTTTTACAAAACATTCTGCCCCCAGGTTGCTCCGTTGTTGACTGCCCTCTTTAATTCCTTCTCGGAGCCCGGCGCCATCCCAAGAGATCTGATGAGTGCCATGATCTTGGTCATTCCCAATGCGGGGCCTACCGCCCTATCTCGCTACTTAGCATAGATCTGAAGCTTTACACCAGTATACTGTTGAAGCGGCTGGGCCCACTTATGCCTGGTCTGATTGATCCGGACCAGGCCGGCTTTATACCGGAGCGCCAGACGGTCGACAAGATAAAAAGAGCACTCCACTTAGTGGAACGAGCCTCCAGGTTGCCAGGAGAGTTCATGATGTTGGCAATTGATGCGGAGAAGGCCTTCGATCATGTCCACTGGCCGTACTTGGAACAGGTGCTCATCAAGGAAGGGTTAGGCTCGAGATTTCGTACGTGTGTTCTGAACTGCTATACCTTCCCCATGGCGTCGGTTCGGGTGAATGGCTGCTCATCGTCCGTATTCCCCGTCGAACGCGGAACTCGGCAGGGGTGTCCACTCTCGCCCCTGCTCTTCGCGCTGTATATGGAACCCCTGGCGCAGGCCATGCGATCGCATCCCTCCATTAAGGGGATTAAATTTGGGGCTGATATCCACACGATTAGCTTATACGCTGATGACGTCTTGCTTTCCTTTGCTTCCCCTGCGGCATCCCTGCTGGCCGGGGCGGCCATCCTGGATGCGTTGGCGAAGGCCTCTGGCTTTAAGGTGAACATGACGAAATCAGTAGCACTTGACCTTTCCTTGGAGGCACACACGCGGGCCTCCCTAGAAGCACAATTCCCCTTCCAATGGGCAGACGGTGCAGTCCCCTACCTGGGCATACAATTGGCGGCCACGCTACCAGAAACGGTGCATCTCAACTACGCTAACCTTAGTCGCACCATCCGCGCGGAGGTCGGGCGGTGGCGGCACCTCCTGTCATATGGATACTTCATTACATATATTGCGTTAAGTTAGCATGAGTGTATTACATGTTTAAACAGCCGGTTTGCCTTCGGCTTCAGTTTTGCACACGACACATACTTGTTGTTGTAGCTTTCACCCTAGAAGCGGTGAGGTGGTTTATTTGAGAATAATATGTTATTTCTATGCTATCAGCTTTGCCTGGTACACTTGGTACAACTGTCTGCACACTGAGAGCTGCACACTCTAAGATTAACCTAACACAAGGTTGCTGGGAGGCCTGATCCTCGCACCACATTAGACATAACACAAATAATGTTGATGCCAACATTTTGGGCTCTACGCGGGTTTAAGATAGAGTTACACGGAATGAACGCAGACACTTGGTGCTGCGCATGAAGAGAGCTGGTAGCTGTTGATGTGAACTGCTCCTACTGACATTGAGAGGTATGGGGCCGCCCTGCTAAATCCCGAATGAGACCTTCTTAGATATAAAATAATATGCTAGATAGGGTGCGCGAAATATAGGTGATATAGATTTCTATAGGTTTTGCATTATAACATGCTAGCACCTTTTGCTTACTATGGATTAGTGACTATGCTGCTGACTCTGATTTTTATAATCTGCATTTTGGTATTATACAAGATACTGCGTTTGAGAACTTTGCATTGAATAATAAATATTTCAAACTTGCACTTGTGTTCTTTGACTCTCAGTTTTGGTTTGAAATGATTATATAACGAAAGAGTGTTCATGTGTTCCACGATTCCTGAGGTATTCTAAAGATCATGTTCTGGTTTGTCTAAGACATGTATCATTCCATAATGATCCATGAGACACTGTAGCTAGCTAGGTAAGGGGATTTCTGACACTGAGATGAGTTTTGGATCATCCTAACTCACTGAGGTTCTAGATCTCTATGCACAGTTCTGTGGGAGAACGGAAACCCTGCTACATGGCGCCCAACGGATTGGTTGGCCGTATTTCATGACACTCGAGTAGTATATCATTCAAACCTTGACACCTTCATTCCCGTTTCCGGTAAACGGTGGTGTCGGAAAACCTACCTGTTTTTGAAATAGGTCTTTTCAAGCTTGAATTCTTCTAAAAACGGTTTCTTTGAATTACTACCCAGTTGTGCTACAAAGTGTTCTTTGTCTTTTTTCACTTCCTGTGCTGACATGGCAGTGGAAATAGCGCAGCATAGCCGCGTCGCGGTTCGCGACCACTTGCGGGGTTATAATGTACCCGCGGAAGGCTTGGCTGTGGTTCTAGTGGTGAGTGCGGAACATGCGTACCCGTACGAATTGTTTTATTCCTGGGTAACATTTCCGGGTGTCGACGCTAATTCGGGTGTCTTCCATTCATACACTGCCACGGATGTACCGGCGGCTTATGCTCCGTACAGGGCACTGGAAGTACCTATTGACGCTTGGCAGCACGGAGTTTGGTTTGGTGGCGCCCTACCCCATTCTTTAACGGCTCCGAGGTTAGGTCCTTTGTCCATTCCGGGCACAAATTGGCCCGCTTTGGGTGGATTTACTCCTCATCCTAATCGCGCCACTTGTAACGTGGGTGACCTGCGGCGTCTTCATGAGGTCGCGGTTGGAGTGATTAGAGCGCTTGTTCATTACATTGGTCGTAATATTCATGGCGCAGCCCCCGCAGGTGCGCAGCTTCGGGCAGAACAGGCTGGTTTGAAAATCAGTCCTGTCTTGGTGAATTCCGTTATGGGCAGAAAGCCAGAGAATAAGGATGATTTTCCTTACTGGCTTGCCGAGAAATTCGACCAGCTGGAGGCTGTGTTTCCTAATACGACTCCGGGTGAAAAACACCGGATTCTTACGCTAAGTTTACCGAAAGATTTAGCCCCGGAACTTGCTGACTGTGAAACATGGGGTAAGACTTTTGCAGCGGTTTACTCGAGGTGCTTTGGCACCCCGTCAGTGTCGAACCTGTCTGCGGTCCTAAAACGTGTTCAGGATGATCACGGACCGGAGTCGGCGGTTGAGTTGGGTATGCGCCTGAGCGGTTCATTTGAGACAGTTTGCGGTATTATCCTTGCCAATGTAAAAGGGGATGCAGTGAACTTTCAGGTGGCCAATGGTCTGGCGTTAATTCCCGATGCCGAGAAACCCCGTCAGCTGGCAAGAATTATTGTGGCGGCTTATAAAACGGTTGGCCGCAATTCTAAGGGTGTAAAGGTTTTTCTTGAAAAAGAAAAGAAGCAGCCCCAGGGGCAGTCTTCGGAAACAGGTGGACAGCCCAAGTCCAAAAAACAAAATTGGCCTAAAAAGCAGAATCAGGGTAAGCAACAACAACAACAGACACAGGTTTCGAGTCCGGCGCCTTCACAACCTGCGCAGTCAGAGCGAGTTTATGAATTGCGCGATCGCGCTACGATTAAATCGCCTGACAGATATCAGGCATCTGACCAACGCTCTCCTCGTTCCTTTCAGGACTCATCGGCTCCGTCAACCGGTGGTGGAGGGGGCGGCAGGGGCAGGGGTGGTCAGCAAGGACGTGGCCAGCCCCGCACGCGAAGTGAAGGGGATCAGCGGGACGACTCTACGCCAAAGAGACCGCAGTTTGCCAAGAAGAAAGTCGCAGCCTTAACGGCGCATCGATATGCCCCAGATAGTGAGAACGCGGCTTCGGAATCTGACGTGGGCTCTGACCTTGCTGGACAGCGCGGCGGAGATTACCATAGTGAGAGAGGCCCTCCGTCCACTGTTGAAGGTGACAGCGACTGACACTTATGTTGTAATCGAAACAGCTGATACACATGTTGCTCCCCCTGAAAGACTTTTTGAAATTGTCCTGTTAATTGAAGGTGACATGCAGCGAACTGTAAAAGGGGTATTTTGGGAGAATCTTTCGGATACGTATGACATTTTGCTTTCGGAGGCTGACTGGCCCCCACCTTTTGTTCTCGCAGCTCCGCGAGGGGAGGAGGTAATCCTCCCCAGTTTCGCGCACACTGTATCGAGAGTGGAAGCGCTGCATTTTGCAGAAGAGTGGGCTCTGGCGCTTGCGCCGGCTGTGTACCGAAATCAGTGTGGCTGGGATAAATTGTCCCCTAGCCATGAGATTCCATTACGGTCTCAGCCGCAGCCACAACCCCAGTATCCCATACGGCGTGAAGCTAAAGCTTTGGTCGCGGCTATCCTTGAACAATTGGAATATCAAGGTGTACTTGAAACGTGTGTGTCACCAATGAATAATCCCCTTTTTACTGTTAACAAGCCGGACGGCTCATATCGTCTAGTTTTGGATTACCGGCATTTGAACTCGCATTGCCGTAACTGTGCAGTACAGAATACTCACGGCTCTGCCCTAGTGAATAGTCTTGAGCGTAAACGGTTCAAAACCACGCTTGACATTTCCAATGGTTTTTATGCACATAGATTAGATGGTCTAAGTTCCCAATGGACCAGTTTTACGTGCGGCGGCGTACAAAAAATGTTTAAACGACTCCCAATGGGATATAAAAATAGTCCTGGAGTGTTTCCCGCCCGCATAGTCTCTCTTTTAGAGAGTTTCGATCCAGTTGCATGTTCGTATGTGGATGACATTTATCTCACAGACGACGAGCTTTGGGTGCATCTGTGTCGAGTAAACAGCATAATTTGTAACTTTGCAGACATGGGTTACAAGTTTAACTTTGCAAAATCACACATTGCGGAGTACACAGTGTTGTTTCTAGGTTATGAACTTAACCATGAAGGAAAGGGATTGGCTCCTCACTTCCTGGAGAAGTGCGCGCAGTTGCGCTCTCCAACAACGCTGAAAAAATTACAGTCTTTACTGGGTTTTTTAAATTTCGGGAGGACATACATTCCGGAATATGCCCAGCGTATCAAGCCTTTATATGCCTTGGTACAACCATCTTTTTCCAAATCATGCTGGCTGCCTGAGCATTCAGCCATTCTGCAGTCCTTGCAGGCTGATTTGCTCACTTCTGACTACTTACAGACCCGTGATAACCAGACCAACCTGGTGATAAGAATTATCCCTGGGACGGTGGGTTTCACGTACCTGACTTTTAATGAGGGGGATACTGTACCTATTGCTTACAAGTCACACTTGTACACTTCGGCTGAACTGCGTTTTTCCACTGTGGAGAAAGTTTTAACGGCTGTGCAGATGGCAATTCTTAAAGAACGTGCCCTGTCACAGGGAAAGCGCATGTTGGTTGTTACCCCGTGTCCTGCCTTGGAGGCGGTCACGAAAGCCAGTGTACCAAATTCTAAAGCTTTGCACCCTCGGTGGATTCAGTGGGCTACATCCTTGACATCTCAGGATGTCACGTTTATTTTTGACGCCGCTTTACGGTCGCAGGAGTATGTACAGTATGAATTTGTTCATCCTGCTCCTTTAGCAATGCGGCCGTTGGAGGATTTCCATTGTATCATTTACACGGATGGTTCGGCGCAGGTTGCGCATGGCTCTAAACATGCCTACGTTTCCGCATGCGCCATTGTAGTCGGTGCCATGGTGAACGATGAGTTCAAGTCCAGTGTTGTGCACACGCAAACACTAGGGGACTGCACCGCACAATTAGCAGAGCTTCGTGCTCTTATGCTCGCATTGGAGTACGCTGATCCTTGTGTGACGACTTTAATCGTAAGTGATTCTTACTACTGTGTCCAGTCTTACAATGAGAACTTGGTCTTTTGGATTCAGAATGATTTTCGTGATTCCAAAGGTAGCACAATAAAACATAAAATGATCTGGGTCCGAGTGGCGGAACTTAAAGAAAAACTGCCGCTCGTGTTTGTGATTCATACTCTCGGCCACCAGCGCGTGGGAGTCCACGCTGTTGGCAACTCGCTTGCTGATGAAGCAGCGAAGTCAGCGGTATCAAAATACTTAGTTGCAGCAGTCACGAGGTCCAAAAGCAAAATAGATGATGACATCTTGGCGGCTGTTGCTGCCACGGAGAAGGGAGGTAAATATCCTGCGGGGTTCCCTTCGAAGTACACATACCACTTAAGTCCCGATAAGGTTCCTTATGTGAAAATTCCTGAAGTTGGAGAGCGTCTAGTTCCCAACTCGGATCGCAGGGCTTCTCTGATTACAGCGGCTCATGAAGGTGTGGCGTCAGCGCATGCGGGCGTCTCAGCCACTGTATCTCAGCTACAACAGAGGTTCTGGTGGCGGGGACTGTACAAACAGACGCGCGATTATGTCCTTATGTGTGACATTTGTCAGCAGATCAAGCCTTCTACTGCTGCGCGTCCGCCTCAGACACAGTTGTACATCTCTAATAAACCACTTGGTTGTGTTTATTTGGATCACTGCGGTCCTTTTTCTTCTGATACTGCGTATAAATACATCTTAGTAGCAGTTGACTCATGCACACGCTTTGTATGGGTATGGCCGCATCGAAGCGCTGATTCGCGAACTGTCATTAAGGATTTGCGTGTCTTTGTGGGAATCTTTGCTTGTGGTACTTTCCATTCGGACCAGGGTCCGGCTTTCGCCTCTAAGGCGTATAAGGATGCTATGGTTTCGTTGGGAGTACAGGTGAAGTTTTCAAGTCCCTACAGGCCTGAGGGCAATTCTGTAGTAGAGAGAATGAACCGCAACTTAAAGCAATCTTTGACAGCCCGTGTTATAGGCACTGGTAGAAACTGGCTGACCCACCTCTATGGCGTGCAGCGTGCGCTTAATAATCTCCCTAGAAGGTCTCTGGGTGGGCGGACTGTTACATCCTGTACTTCTCTTTATTATTAATTATTTATTTATGCTTATATGACATCACTCTGTTCCACTGATGTCTTCCCTGCATGTTATGTTATGATTCCAACCTCACCTGTATTCTAGAAGGTTTAAGGGTAATGAAGCAGTTGTACTGTGGATCTTGATCTGTGTACTTGCTGATGCTGTGCTGGACATTAAACCTACTCATTTTCTACAAAAGCTTCCTGATTGATTTCAACATATTTTGGCGACGAGGGAAAAAACCTTTCTACACTCCTGTCATCTCACCAGCACAGGTACGGAGTGTCTATATAATAAAAAAAAAAAAACTTTCTTCTAAATGTGCTCTGATTGCACCAGCGGCAGCTTTTAAGTTACAAAACTTATCATACGTGCTCTAATAGCACCTGCGGCTGTATTATTTATCTTGGTTGTGGATTACCCTGGATTTCACTTATTTTTACTATTTCTGTGCTCGTCCTGTCTTCCTGAAGGAAAAGACAACGTTTTGTCTACATCGCGTTTCTTTGGAACTATTATCTGCACACTCCTTTTAACCTCGTGTTCCTGTGACTTTCCCACTGCTATCTACTTAATTTTGTATCTTTCGTATATTTTAAACAGTCACCACCTTCTGCATCATTCAATTTCTTCACGAGTAACTCTGCGCTCACCATCTGCATTTTTCGATTCCTGCACGAGCAGCGCTGCCATCGATCACAAACAGCTGTTCTTCTTGTTGACCGGTTACCAAGGATACGAAGACATCACCTCGCAATACATCACCTCGCACGCTTTTCTACGCGAGTCCATCATCTTCACAACAACTCGTCATCACGCTCATGCGTAGTGCGTCATAACGTCGGCGGCCATTTTGTGTTGCTTAGGATACGGAAATCAACATTGAACGGAGCTTCGACTACGAGGCACATTTTACTCTTATTTCGAATATCTTGGACACAGATTTTCACACGGCAAGATTACTAACTAACATTTCACTCATATTTTAACTCGTTTTAGCTTATTACATAGGAACAAGATTTTTCTTTCGTTATTTTCATAGATCGTTTTCTTACAGCCGATATTGTTATTTGTAACATTTTAACTGTTTTACACATTATTTTATTACCTATTACTACATTTAAGCATGCAGTTCGACCCCCCAGTGAAATTTCTACAGACTAAGGGTGACCCTCCTATGCCTTGGGTAAGATGGAAGGAGGAGTTCATTACATATATGAAGGCAATTGATGGGGAACGCATGGGAGCAGAAAGGAAGAAAAGTATTTTCCTTCATTGCTTGGGATCAGAGGGTCAGGTTATCTTTAGGTCCCTACCTCAAGTTACAGTACAGAATGATGGTAGTGGTGACAATTTAAATGTGTATAACGAGGCTTTATTACGTATAGAGAAAAGATTTAAGCCTGTCACCAGTATCGCTCTTAATCGTTTTAAATTTTATACAAGAGAACAAAAGTCTGATGAGAACTTTGATGATTTCCTTACTGGTTTGAGATCATTATCTATACATTGCAATTTTGGGATGTTAACAGATGAAATGATCAGAGATCAAATCATAGTGCACGTTAAGAATAAAAAAATACAGGAGAGATTGTGGGTGTTGGGTAATCCCACGTTAACTGAGGCCATTTCAGAAGCTAAAGCTTTAGAACAATCTGAGAAATGGATGGAGGTTGTTAAAGATAATGCTAGTAAGAAGGCCACTGAAGAGGAAATATGTAATGTTAAACTCAGGAATGATAGTCATATGCAACAAACTTTTCAACGTCCTCAATTTTCACGTTTTCAACAGAATTACAGAGGGAGTCCTAATAGAAATTTTCAGGGAACTTTTGGTAGTACGTCTGTATGTTATAGATGTGGAAATAGATCACATTTAGCTTCTTTCCCTGGTTGTCCTGCTCTTAATAAGATATGCAGAAATTGTGGTAGAATGGGACATTTTACTAGTGTTTGCAAAGATGTCAAACGAAATGTCACATCCTCTAAGGGATCAGTTTCTGTTCTTACTAGTAATGAAACCACTCATGAGGACAATTCACAAGATGCATTACAAGTTACAGACATAATAGACAAAGGTTTTGTTGTCTCAATAATTGATATGGTTCCTGCGCACATAAAAAAATCCCCTAATGCTGATTTCATTATATGTCAGGTTAAGTTATCCTTAATGGTAGACTCAGGTTCACCATGGACTATTATGACAGAACAGTATTTGTTTGAAAAGTTAAGTGACCATCTTAGTATTAGTAAGTTGGAACAACCAGATATCATGGCTGTTAGTTTTGAAGGACACCATATCGAAGTTGAAGGTTATTTTGAAGTGTCCATACATTTTAAGCACAGGTCTGCTGACATAAAGCTTTATATTGCCAAAAAAGGTGTTAATGTCCTTGGATGGCGTGATCAATATAAACTAGGCATTATACTTAATCCAAGAGCTAAGGAACCAGTTATGTTGTGTGATGATGCACTTTATAATGAAGTAGCCACAGTAGAAGATAACTTTAAAGTTGATGGTGAAGAACAAAACAAACTTGTCAATTCTTTTAAAAATGTGTTTTGTGACAAATTGGGTAGGTTAAAGAGTTTCTCACACAAAATAGTCTTAAAAGACAATGCTATACCAGTGAAACAAAAAATAAGGGGTGTACCCATCAGTGTGAGACAAGAACTAAAGGACATGTTAAAAGAATTGTCAGATGAGGGAATAATTGAGACTATTGAGTCAGCGGAGTGGGTTTCCCCCATAGTTTTGGTCCGCAAGCCCGATCAAAAATTAAGAGTGTGTGTAGACCTAAGAGCCTTAAATGCTAACATCGTCATAGACTGTCACCCTTTACCTAATATCAACGAAGTGGTTTCAATGTTTGAAGGGGCAAAAATATTTTCAACGTTGGATTTGCGTTCAGCGTACCATCAGATTGAACTCAAAGAAGAATCTAAAAAATTGACAGCATTCATTACGCCATTTGGGTTATATCAATATACTAGAATGCCTTTTGGGTTGGCGTCAGCTGCGTCAGTTTTCCAAAGAGTTATGTTTATGATTTTCAGAGACTTAGATGAATATGTTAAGTGCTTTCAGGACGATATTCTGATTTTTTCAAGGAATGAAAATGACCATGTAGGACACCTCTATGAAGTTTGCAAAAGGTTAGAAAATCATGGCCTTACCCTAAAAGCCCACAAATGTAAACTGTTCCAACGCTCAGTTGAATATTTAGGACATACTTTATCTGGAGATGGTATTATTCCCAAGAAAAATAATGTTGATGCCATACTCAAAGCACCATCACCTGTTAATAGAGATCAATTACTGTCTTTCACAGGAATGTGTGAGTACTATAGCAAATTTGTACAGGGTTTTGCTACCAAAATGGTGCCGTTGCGAAGTTTGTTGAGACAAAATGTGACGTATGTCTGGTCTAAGGAACAACAGGAGGCTTTTGAGTCAATAAAAAGGGATATTGTCAATGCTCCCACATTGAAACCCTTCAGGATGAACAAAGAATGCATTATAACGGTAGATGCGAGCCTATATGGTCTTGGAGGTGTTCTGTCACAAAAAGAAGGAAAAGAGGAGTGGAATGTAGCTTTTGCTTCTCGGACGCTGAATGACTGTGAAAGGAGGTATGCAGTGATTGAGAGGGAGCTTCTTGCTTGTGTGTGGGCTGTTGAACATTTCCGTTTGTATGTCTGGGGCTGTAGATTTATTCTGCGAACCGATCATAAGCCGTTAGTGAATATTCTATCTACTGGCGGGGGATGGAATTCTACGGCCAGGATTGCTAGATTATCATCCAAGTTACAGGAGTATAATTTCAGTACAGAATATGTTCCAGGAAAAAGGAATGTCACAGCGGATTTCCTTTCTCGACTTCCATGTAGACAGAATGGTGTTGATGTGATTAGAGAATTTGATTTTGCTGTATCCATTACTGATGTGTTGGGTGATCAGTTTCAAGAGATTACTGAGGAGATGTGGAATAAGTGTATTAGTGAGGATGATAAGTGGAGCGATCTCAAAAAATTCGTGATGGAGGGTTGGCCCAGGAAAAACATGGTTAGGGAGGAGTTACTGCCTTTTGCTAAGGTTGCTGATGAGTTGGAGATGGAGAATGATTTTTTGTTTAAATCTGGCAAATGTGTTCCACCGCAGGGCATACATGACATGATTCTCAAATTGGCTCACAAGACGCACCCAGGTATATCGTCCATGAAAAGATTGATAAGGACATTTTTTTGGTGGCCAGGAATGGATGCGTTCATTGACAGAATGGTAAGGGAATGTGATGAGTGTGTCTCCAGTGAAAAGATGCTTAGGACTAATGTTCCACCCTTAAAGGTTACAAATTGGCCAGAGGTACCTTGGAAAAAATTAGCTTTTGATATTGCGGGACCTTTCAAGAACTTACCAGAGAATTCGCGTTTTGCATTGGTGTTAATTGATTTCCATTCTAAGTGGCCAGAGGTGAAGTTTGTTCCCTCTGCCACCACTAATGCGGTCATTTTGTTTTTCAAGGAGATTTTTGCTCGAGAAGGCTGCCCTTCTGTTCTTGTAACGGACAATGGTGTCCAGTTGAAATCATTAGAGATGGAGAATTTTCTGAAGGGACATGGTATTGTGCACAAATGTACATCTTTGTATGAACCACACGAAAACGGTCAAGTAGAAAGGTTCAATAGGGTGTTGAAATCTTATGTTACTGATGTCATTAATACACGTGGAGAATGGTTGAGTGAGTTGAGAGAGAGGTTGTGGGTTTATCGAATAACACCCCATTCTACTACTGGAATTAGTCCTTTCAAATTATTGAAGGGTAGAGATCCAGCCTCCAGAATTTGTCCATGGTGGCTTATGGACAAATGTCAAGACAAACTATCAAGTAGGGAATGTGTACATGATACGGCAAAAAGGGTCGAACAGAAACAGAATAAGACCATGTGTTGGTACAACAAAAAATGGAATGTCAAAATGCATGATTTTGTTGTAGGGGATTGGGTACGAATTAAGAAACCTGGTTTAATGACTAAAGGTTCCTCCAAGTTCGGTAGACCCATACAAATAAAGAAAGTGTTCTCTAATTCGGTTATTACTCAGGATGGTAAGTTATGGAACACTAAAAGAATTGCAAAATGTAACCTTCCTGCTCATGGTGCCTGTGCTGACAAGGACTTACCGTGTTCTGATATTTCAGGGCAGGGTAATCAGGACACCATCGCCTCAAGGATCAAACGTGGTATGCGTGTTACCAACAGACCCTTGAAATATAGAGACTATGTGTAGTGCATCTTTGTTATGGAAAAAGGGGGATGTGTTACATCCTGTACTTCTCTTTATTATTAATTATTTATTTATGCTTATATGACATCACTCTGTTCCACTGATGTCTTCCCTGCATGTTATGTTATGATTCCAACCTCACCTGTATTCTAGAAGGTTTAAGGGTAATGAAGCAGTTGTACTGTGGATCTTGATCTGTGTACTTGCTGATGCTGTGCTGGACATTAAACCTACTCATTTTCTACAAAAGCTTCCTGATTGATTTCAACACGGACCCCATACGAAATGCTCTTTGGTATCAAGATGTACGTCCCTGACCTTGATGGTGCAGACTGCCAGGCCCAGGCCGCGGCCTTTGACGTAGATGAACATTGCAATGTTTTACAGGATCTACAAAAGACCAGAGACAGTCTTGCAAAGGAACACTTGCCCTCCACGTCGGATGATGCGTTGCAGATCCCGGTAGTTGGCTGGCTACCCCAAGTTGGAGAACTGGTTCGAGAGAAGATCGATAACAAGAAAGAGTTTGGTCCCTCATATCGAGCGCCGGTTCGAGTCCTTGGAGTGAAGGGCACAAGAACAGTCATTTTACCACCACTTCCAGGTCGTAAAGAAAACAGATTTATTTCTATTGACAATGTCAAGACACACAGGGTGGCCGATTCTTCATAGCATGACACCGGCTGTATCCTGTCCTTCCATGGTGAGGAACTCTGTGCTGGCTATTACATCTGGTGCAGATCAGGAGGTGTCCCTCGAGATGCCTGCTATATCCAGTCCTTTATTAAATACTATTCCTATTACTAACATTGATGAGCTGACCTATGCAGAACCTGCTGAGTTATCTATGTCCGATATACAAGCTCGTTTGGCTAACCAGTCCAGATTCTCTTTTGACTCTGATTCGGAACTTTCAAAGAAACCATCGACTATTGCAAAATATGCCACGTTGTTTAAAAAACATTTTCTAATTCCACCTTGGACATACGTTTGGCTGATACTATTTTCATTTTATCTTTTTATGTCAATTGGTTTTGTGTTTTATTTTTTCCGCTTGATCGATGGCCATTATGTAAAAGAAAGAACAGGAATTCGGTACCTTAATGGAACATTGGCCCCTCTCTCCTCCTCACATTCCGCACACAGACTAAAGAGAGACTTGAAAACTGTAAAAATTACTGCTTGGCCTGTCCTTGATGGGATTGTGTGGGATGCGGTTAGGTTTCAGATACATGGCCCCACATAAGTTATTAATGTTCCTAATGTGCTTAGAGTAAACATGGGAGATGTGATTAAGCAAGATATTCGTTCTGATGATTGGGATCTTCAGGCTGTAGAAGCATTGTTCTCTGATTTGAAATATTATTCGGCCTTTGATGCTGAGGATTTGTACTTAGATTCTGTCAATTATGGTGATTTGTTTTGTTATCAACATTATGGAAATCATTTCTTACACAAGACAAGTTCCAGGAGGGTTCCTGTGAATTACACTCAGTGGGAACATTGCCCTACTCCTATACAGGGTAGCTCAAGTACATTTCTGGGAAAATACTCTTATTTTACAGATTTTAAGCAATCAAATCCTGAGTCGTTTTATTTTAAAGTGAACCAGAAATTCATGCCCAAAGTTAGACTTACTGATACAAAATTGCTGTATTCAAAATCCTTTCTAGAAAGGTTATCTGTGGATGGCTATGAGTTATGGAAGGATGCTATTGACCTTAAATCGGTTTGGGGTACCAAAGATTGGCAGGTACAAGGCACTGAGGCTTTGCATCGTGCATGTCTCATCCCGAATCACATGTTGTTTTTAAATTCTACTATTTCCCAAACAACATGTTTTGGATTGGCTACATCTAAAAAATTAAATACCGCTACTATCCCTGATTTGGAAGAATATTCAGGTTGGAGTAATTTCACTACATTATCCATCAATGGGATACAAGCACTTTTGCAGAATTCCTCCTTTAACATTTCCCGTTTTGATCCGGAGGGGTGGCTTTTGTGGCAAAGAAGCTCTGATGCTTGCCAACGTCGGTTTTTGGGTTTGTCTGAAGGTTTTACACACATCAGACCAGATCCCAGGTTTGAAACAGATCACACTGTTACTACTTATTCAGTAGGCAAACTGTGTCAGAACTGGTTACAACATTCCACTTTGGCTGTGGTTAAACTGCATCTGTCCCAGTTGAATGAGAATATAGAGCTAAATGATTTTATAAAAGGCCCGACTAGGGGTAGATCTAAACGCTTTATTTATGCTATATACAATGAAATTTGGAAATTTTCACAGGTTGAGGCAGCCAAACGCCTGAGAGCAATTGATCAAGCAAATTTGGAGAAAGTGCTAGCAGTTGTTGATAACAGTATTAACATGCTTTCTTCCAGGATTTACACATTGGATAATATTGTTTCGTCTGTTGTTGATATTGTACATGATGAAGTGTCAACGTTATACCATGGTCAAAATCAATTGCGTTCAGTAATGCAGTTTGCCTGGACTCTACAGACAATTAAGGCTGGTCGAGTTCCCTGGACCTCATTAAACGTTTCATCCCTTTTCGCCCCCTTTAATCTTACTGAAAAACAGCGCATGCTTTCAATGCGTGATGCATCGTTTTCTATGTTACATATTGAGAAGCTAGAATCCTTGCCTTTCTCTGTTGCTGAAACCACTACTGCCACGTGGCTTATTCATGGTTTAATTACATTACCATTTCCTTTATATAAATTTACTAACTGTATGCGGTATATTGCTATAGGACGATATGAACCACTAGGCAATGCATTCCTACACGAGGCTTGGTCATTACCATACACATACAGATGTCTGAAGGATGGAAAAGAAGTGAATCTTAATGGTGAGGAATGCACACAGTCGCCTGACCGTTCATTAATATGCAGACACATTCAGTTACACGGTTCTTGTAATCAGGACCGCCCTAATTTAGCATGTGTTTTAAAAGGCACGCCAGTTCCAGCAGTGGTTCCCACATTCACATTATTAGCTAATGGTAGTTATTTGCTTTTAAACAACGAATTATGTTGTGGTTTATTAATTGGTGTGGCTTATGTGGTAACTGTATCAGAGCGTGTAGTGTGCTGCAAGAATGTTCTATACCCACCCACGCATGGATCTTCAGATGTCTCCATCTGGCCACGGATTCCAACCTTGGAAGCAAAATTCAATGGTTTAAGCAGAATAAGGGCCCTTTTGTCTCAAAAACAAGTGACCCTGAGTTCGGCCCGGGAAACTTATGTCCTTCACATAGCTAACACCCGCACAGAGGTGCAGGCGCTTTTAAATACTGATTTGCCGTTTCATTTCTGCGAGCTGGTACACCAGATTTTTAATGCTTCTTCGACGACTGGGCTTGCACATTTTTTTAAATTAGTAAGCAGTGGCCTCGTGACTACGTTTGAAAAAGTTTTTGGTATCATTCCCACGTTTTTCCACACTATTTTTTCGAGTTTGTTTGGTGGACTACCTGTGTTGCTGGCTGTAGCCGCAGGCATTCTGTTGGTGTTTTTCTTCGTAAAACATGGATGCCCATCCTGCGCAAGACGCCATTCAACGCCTCCTGACACTGTGCCGTAATCGGATGCTCAATTACTATGGAACTTTGCCGCTTGCAGCATTAAGCACGGCCTATAGATTGTCATTTCGGTTCACCGACTTCACGTGTGTCCAACCTGTGTTTCACTGCCTGAGCTGCGAGTTCGATTGGGCCATTGATTTGTGCCTATGCTTGAGGACTGCTCCTGACGTCGATTTTGATCAGCTAATGCGTCCCGTGGTGGCTCACGAGCTGATCTGTTCTGGCGAGAGAGTTATGGCCTTGGCAGCGATAAATGGAGTTCTGGGCCATTGGGAGATCTCTGCAGCGGCGAATGCCTTTCTGACACACAGCGATCTGGTGAACCCACCGAGTTGTCCTCTGACGTTACAGGAGGATCCGATGCTGGAGGAGCACGTATGTTCTTTCCCATTGCTAAATTGGATTGCTGAACTATTTTCGGATGATGGCAGTGATTTCATGCTGGAGGCTGTTGCAACTTTCTTTGCATATACTTTCCAATCGTGAGATGCCTGGGAGGAATGCTTTGTTGTGAAATATGACTTTCCCCTCGCTGAATTGGAGGGATGGACTATGTTCAGCTGATGGAGAGTATAATCACGTGATGTCACTGAGGATAACGTCAATGTGGCACATGACTTTGGAAATCGGATAAGTGCCTTGTTTTTTCTCTTACAAACATTTGGATTGATGCGACCTGGTCCTACATTTCATATTTTTGAGACCTGGCGGATGACTTTTGGTTCAAAAGTTTTGTTTTTATTTTTAGATTTGAGGCCACTGTAGGCATTCATACATATTCATTCATACATATTTTTAGCTTGTTTTAGCTCAAGATTATTGAACTTTGCTTTCAATTTTTGTATCTGATTTAGTATTGCCTTTTCCCTTATGTTTGACGGTGCTCGGACCAATGGGGGGGTGTCATATGGATACTTCATTACATATATTGCGTTAAGTTAGCATGAGTGTATTACATGTTTAAACAGCCGGTTTGCCTTCGGCTTCAGTTTTGCACACGACACATACTTGTTGTTGTAGCTTTCACCCTAGAAGCGGTGAGGTGGTTTATTTGAGAATAATATGTTATTTCTATGCTATCAGCTTTGCCTGGTACACTTGGTACAACTGTCTGCACACTGAGAGCTGCACACTCTAAGATTAACCTAACACAAGGTTGCTGGGAGGCCTGATCCTCGCACCACATTAGACATAACACAAATAATGTTGATGCCAACATTTTGGGCTCTACGCGGGTTTAAGATAGAGTTACACGGAATGAACGCAGACACTTGGTGCTGCGCATGAAGAGAGCTGGTAGCTGTTGATGTGAACTGCTCCTACTGACATTGAGAGGTATGGGGCCGCCCTGCTAAAGCCCGAATGAGACCTTCTTAGATATAAAATAATATGCTAGATAGGGTGCGCGAAATATAGGTGATATAGATTTCTATAGGTTTTGCATTATAACATGCTAGCACCTTTTGCTTACTATGGATTAGTGACTATGCTGCTGACTCTGATTTTTATAATCTGCATTTTGGTATTATACAAGATACTGCGTTTGAGAACTTTGCATTGAATAATAAATATTTCAAACTTGCACTTGTGTTCTTTGACTCTCAGTTTTGGTTTGAAATGATTATATAACGAAAGAGTGTTCATGTGTTCCACGATTCCTGAGGTATTCTAAAGATCATGTTCTGGTTTGTCTAAGACATGTATCATTCCATAATGATCCATGAGACACTGTAGCTAGCTAGGTAAGGGGATTTCTGACACTGAGATGAGTTTTGGATCATCCTAACTCACTGAGGTTCTAGATCTCTATGCACAGTTCTGTGGGAGAACGGAAACCCTGCTACACTCCCACTATCTTGGCTGGGCCGAGTGGCAGCAGTAAAGATGATAATCCTCCCGCAAGTTTTATACATTTTTCGTGCTAGCCCGCTCCGTCCCCCGGAGGGATGGATTCGCCGCACGCAATCGGAGCTGGCTCAGTTTGTGTGGAACGGGAAACGGCCCAGACTCAAGCTGAGGCTAGGGATGCTTCCCCTGGAGAGTGGTGGGCTGGGCCTGCCGGATTTGCGTCACTATTACCAGGCGACCCAACTCAGAACCCTAATGGAATGGAGCAAATGGGAATCGGAGCGCCATTGGTTGTTCCAGGTCCAAGCGGTCGCGGGCGTCCACTCCAGGAGGTGCCTTTCCTGCAGCGACAACACCGACCCCCTAACCTATACGCCTCCTTCGTCACAAGGGTACCGCTAGAGGTATGGGATCGAACATGCTTCTTACACGACCTGACGACCTTCCCGTCTCCCCTCACACCCCTGTTAGAGAACCCTGACTTTGGCTCGGGTAGGGATGTCCAGGCCTTTGCACGGTGGCGCCCAGCAGGATGCCGATGCCTCTTTCACATGTATTCAGATGCGGGAGTGATGCCTTTTGAGGAATTCCGGAAGACCTATGACCTCCCGGAGGCTGAAGACCTTAGTTATCTACAGGTCCGACATTGGGCGCTTCAACCCCAGATCCGTGGAGACGCTACACGCAAGCTCAGTACATATGAATACTGGCTTCTCTCGCGCACCACAGATAAGCGACTCATTTCAGACATATATCGGCTCCTCTTGGACAGATACTCGCGCGTTTATAATGCAGAGCGGCTAGATGGGAGAGGGAACTGGGGCGGACTCTGCCCAACAAAGAATGGGAGGACATTTACTACCGCGCCACACACACACGAGATGCGTGAGGTTTGGCACCTCACGCAAGATACGTGAGATTCGGTATCTCACGCGAGATGCGTGAGGTTTGGCACCTCGCCCGGGATGCGTGAGGTTTGGCACCTCACCCGAGATGCGTGAGGTTTGGCACCTCACCCTAAATGCGTGAGGTTTGGCACCTCACCCGAGATGCGTGAGGTTTGGCACCTCACCCGAGATGCGTGAGGTTTGGCACCACACGCGAGATGCGTGAGGTTTGGCACCTCACCCGAGATGCGTGAGGCTTGGCACCTCACCCGAGATGCGTGAGGCTTGGCACCACACGCGAGATGCGTGAGGTTTGGCACCTCACCCGAGATGCGTGAGGGTTGGCACCACACGCGAGATGCGTGAGGGTTGGCACCACACGCGAGATGCGTGAGGGTTGGCACCACACGCGAGATGCGTGAGGGTTGGCACCTCACGCGAGATGCGTGAGGGTTGGACCTCACGGGAGATGCGTGAGGGTTGGCACCTCACGCGAGATGCGTGAGGTTTGGCACCTCACCCGAGATGCGTGAGGTTTGGCACCTCACCCGAGATGCGTGAGGTTTGGCACCACACGCGAGATGCGTGAGGGTTGGCACCTCACGCGAGATGCGCGAGGGTTGGCACCTCACGCGAGATGCGTGAGGGTTGGCACCTCACGCGAGATGCGTGAGGGTTGGCACCTCACGCGAGATGCGTGAGGGTTGGCACCTCACGCGAGATGCGTGAGGGTTGGCACCTCACGCGAGATGCGTGAGGGTTGGCACCTCACGCGAGATGCGTGAGGTTTGGCACCTCACCCGAGATGCGTGAGGTTTGGCACCTCACCCGAGATGCGTGAGGTTTGGCACCACACGCGAGATGCGTGAGGGTTGGCACCTCACGCGAGATGCGTGAGGGTTGGCACCTCACGCGAGATGCGTGAGGGTTGGCACCTCACCCGAGATGCGTGAGGTTTGGCACCTCACCCGAGATGCGTGAGGTTTGGCACCTCACCCGAGATGCGTGAGGTTCGGCACGGGGCATGCCTACGATGATGTCAGCGGCCGTGCCCAGTTCCCCGTGCTCACTATTCAGCGTCTTTTGGTGAAGGAGGAAGAGGATCTTGGGGCTCCGTTTCTCTGCAAGGCCAGCTTTGTTCTTTTGATCGGTGGAGAGTTCTGGGTGCCTGAAATCTGCTACAACGCTCGCTGAGCTGCAGGAGGAGTTTAGAATATGTAGAGACTTCTCTTCTTGATGGGTTCCCGGTGAGGCTTGGTTTTGGGGGGATTACCTGTCACTAACCCAGATTCAGAAGTAGAGTCAATCCATCAATCAGGAGTTTGTTAAAGCGCAACTACTCACCCGTAAGGGTCTCAAGGCGCTAGGGGTGGGGGGGTGCAGGTTCCATTCCATCAAGGAGGGGGTCTGTCGAAGAGCCAAGTTTTGAGGTTTCTTGCGAAGATGGGGAGTGATGTTGTCTGTCTGAGGTGGAGTGTAAGGGCGTTCCATGCTTTGGCGGCGAGGAAGGAGAAGGAGAAGGAGCGGCCTCCCGATCTGGTCTTTCTGGTGCGGGGGACCACGGCGTAGGAGAGCTGGGCTGATCGTAGGGTCCTTTGGGAGTGCCTGGAATTTGAGCCGGCTGTTCAGGTATGCTGGTCCGGTGCCTTGGAGGGCCTTGTGTGCGTGGGTGAGCATCTTAAAGGTGATTCTCGCCTCGACGGGGAGCCAGTGGAGTTGTGCGCAGATGCTGAGAGATGTGGCAGTGTTTTGGCAGGTTGAGGACCAGTCTTGCGGCGGCGTTCTGGATGTTCTGTAGCTTGCGGATGATGATTTCGTTTATTCCGGCGTAGAGTGCGTTGCCGTAGTAGTCTGCTGGTGACCAGGGCGTGAGTGACTGTCTTTCGGTGTTCGAGGGGGATCCATTTGAAGGTCTTACGAAGGAGGCGGAGGGTGTGGAAGCAGGAAGATGAGACAGATTTGATCTGGCGGTCCATTTTGAGCTCGGAGTCCAGGATGATTCCCAGGTTGCGTGCGTGGTTTGTGGGGGTTGGCGGGTTTCCAAGGGCGGTGGGCCACCAGGTTTCGCTCCAGGCGTCGGGGTTTGGGCCCATGATGAGTACTTCTGTTTTGTTGGTGTTTAGTTGTAGGCAGCTGTTTTTCATCCATTTGGCGACCACAAAGACTGCTGGGGTGGCGCTCCTGGTGTCAAAGCGATTTAAGGGGAAGCAGTTACACCGGGGGACAGAGGTTAAAGGGAGACTCCTATCCTGCAGGTTCTCACTGGGTGCTCACACCTTCACGGTGATTGCGGTTTATGCGCCAAATGAGGGGCAGGAGAAGTTCTTCCACCAAGTGCTTACTGAAGCAGCGGCGGCACCTGATAGACACGTTCTGGTTGGGGGGACCTCAATTTAGTTTTTGACAACCTACTTGACAGGTCAGCGCGGCGATCCACGCAGGCAGGCACTTTATCGGAGGGGGGACGGAACAGATTGTCAGTACTGGGTATGACGAACTTGTGGCGCTCCCTCCACCCGGACGACCGGGACTACACATATTACTCCAACGCCCACAAAACCTATGCGCGCCTAGATTATTTTCTAACATCCACTTCATTTAGAGCGCTGGCGTCAAGCGTTGAGATAGGAGCGGCAGCCCTTTCCGATCATGCACCACTCACAGCGGTGTTTACCTTTCCACCGGTGGGGCGCAGTGCCCGTTGCTGGAGGCTTAGGGACACGCTGCTGCACAGACAGGGGGTTGTGGCCAAGATCAAGGAAGCTATAGCTGAATACCTGGTACACAACACACCGACGGACACTTCACATGCAACACATTGGGCAGCACTCAAGGCAGTCATACGGGGCGAGTTCATTGCAATCGCGGCAGCAGACAATGCGGAGAGGGCCCGTAAGAGAGACGAGCTCTCTGCCCGCACGAAGGAATTGGAGCAGGTACACCAGAGGACCGGGGCGCCGCGGGTGTGGAAACAGTTGTGAGTGGCACGTCAACAGTTAGCAGCACTAGATCAAGATAGAGCAGAATACGCGGCACTACGGGTACGACATGCATACTACACGGGAGACGACAGATGCGGGAGGCTGTTGGGTCGGGCACTCCGCGAACAGCAGCAACGACACTCGGTGCAGGAAATACACACGCAGGACGGAGTCACAGTGACGGAGGACGGAGCTATAGCGCAGGCATTTATTGACTTTTATACCACACTATACGAGGGGGCTGCTCTGGATCCAGCGGACGGGGCGGCCTTCCTGGACTCTGTGTCCATACCCGCTTTATCGATGGAACAATCAGAACTCCTTGACAGGGAGATCCGTCCTGAAGAAGTCATTGCCGCGATCTCCCCCCTCAAGCTGGCCAAGGCGCCGGGACCGGATGGCTTCACCGCCGCCTTTTACAAAACATTCTGCCCCCAGGTTGCTCCGTTGTTGACTGCCCTCTTTAATTCCTTCTCGGAGCCCGGCGCCATCCCAAGAGATCTGATGAGTGCCATGATCTTGGTCATTCCCAAACCGGGGAAGGACCGAACGCAATGCGGGGCCTACCGCCCTATCTCGCTACTTAGCATAGATCTGAAGCTTTACACCAGTATACTGTTGAAGCGGCTGGGCCCACTTATGCCTGGTCTGATTGATCCGGACCAGGCCGGCTTTATACCGGAGCGCCAGACGGTCGACAAGATAAAAAGAGCACTCCACTTAGTGGAACGAGCGTCCAGTTTGCCAGGAGAGTTCATGATGTTGGCAATTGATGCGGAGAAGGCCTTCGATCATGTCCACTGGCCGTACTTGGAACAGGTGCTCATCAAGGCAGGGTTAGGCTCGAGATTTCGTACGTGTGTTCTGAACTGCTATACCTTCCCCATGGCGTCGGTTCGGGTGAATGGCTGCTCATCGTCCGTATTCCCCGTCGAACGCGGAACTCGGCAGGGGTGTCCACTCTCGCCCCTGCTCTTCGCGCTGTATATGGAACCCCTGGCGCAGGCCATGCGATCGCATCCCTCCATTAAGGGGATTAAATTTGGGGCTGATATCCACACGATTAGCTTATACGCTGATGACGTCTTGCTTTCCTTTGCTTCTCCTGCGGCATCCCTGCTGGCCGGGGCGGCCTTCCTGGATGCGTTGGCGAAGGCCTCTGGCTTTAAGGTGAACATGACGAAATCAGTAGCACTTGACCTTTCCTTGGAGGCACACACGCGGGCCTCCCTAGAAGCACAATTCCCCTTCCAATGGGCAGACGGTGCAGTCCCCTACCTGGGCATACAATTGGCGGCCACGCTACCAGAAACGGTGCATCTCAACTACGCTAACCTTAGTCGCACCATCCGCGCGGAGGTCGGGCGGTGGCGGCACCTCCCACTATCTTGGCTGGGCCGAGTGGCAGCAGTAAAGATGATAATCCTCCCGCAAGTTTTATACATTTTTCGTGCTAGCCCGCTCCGTCCCCCGGAGGGATGGATTCGCCGCACGCAATCGGAGCTGGCTCAGTTTGTGTGGAACGGGAAACGGCCCAGACTCAAGCTGAGGCTAGGGATGCTTCCCCCGGAGAGTGGTGGGCTGGGCCTGCCGGATTTGCGTCACTATTACCAGGCGACCCAACTCAGAACCCTAGTGGAATGGAGCAAATGGGAATCGGAGCGCCATTGGTTGTTCCAGGTCCAAGCGGTCGCGGGCGTCCACTCCAGGAGGTGCCTTTCCTGCAGCGACAACACCGACCCCCTAACCTATACGCCTCCTTCGTCACAAGGGTACCGCTAGAGGTATGGGATCGAACATGCTTCTTACACGACCTGACGACCTTCCCGTCTCCCCTCACACCCCTGTTAGAGAACCCTGACTTTGGCTCGGGTAGGGATGTCCAGGCCTTTGCACGGTGGCGCCCAGCAGGATGCCGATGCCTCTTTCACATGTATTCAGATGCGGGAGTGATGCCTTTTGAGGAATTCCGGAAGACCTATGACCTCCCGGAGGCTGAAGACCTTAGTTATCTACAGGTCCGACATTGGGCGCTTCAACCCCAGATCCGTGGAGACGCTACACGCAAGCTCAGTACATATGAATACTGGCTTCTCTCGCGCACCACAGATAAGCGACTCATTTCAGACATATATCGGCTCCTCTTGGACAGATACTCGCGCGTTTATAATGCAGAGCGGCTAGATGGGAGAGGGAACTGGGGCGGACTCTGCCCAACAAAGAATGGGAGGACATTTACTACCGCGCCACACACACACGAGATGCGTGAGGTTTGGCACCTCACGCAAGATACGTGAGATTCGGTATCTCACGCGGGATGCGTGAGGTTTGGCACCTCACCCGGGATGCGTGAGGTTTGGCACCTCACCCGAGATGCGTGAGGTTTGGCACCTCACCCTAAATGCGTGAGGTTTGGCACCTCACGCGAGATGCGTGAGGTTTGGGACCTCATCCGAGATGCGTGAGGTTTGGGACCTCACCCGAGATGCTTGAGGTTTGGCACCTCACCCGAGATGCGTGAGGTTTGGCACCTCACCCGAGATGCGTGAGGTTTGGCACCTCACCCGAGATGCGTGAGGTTTGGCACCACACGCGAGATGCGTGAGGTTTGGCACCTCACCCGAGATGCGTGAGGTTTGGCACCACACGCGAGACGCGTGAGGTTTGGCACCTCACCGAGATGCGTGAGGGTTGGCACCACACGCGAGATGCGTGAGGGTTGGCACCACACGCGAGATGCGTGAGGGTTGGCAGCACACGCGAGATGCGTGAGGGTTGGCACCTCACGCGAGATGCGTGAGGGTTGGCACCTCACGCGAGATGCGTGAGGGTTGGCACCTCACGCGAGATGCATGAGGTTTGGCACCTCAGCCGAGATGCGTGAGGTTTGGCACCTCACCCGAGATGCGGGAGGTTTGGCACCTCACCCGAGATGCGTGAGGTTTGGCACCACACGCGAGATGCGTGAGGTTTGGCACCTCACCCGAGATGCGTGAGGTTTGGCACCTCACCCGAGATGCGTGAGGTTCGGCACGGGGCATGCCTACGATGATGTCAGCGGCCGTGCCCAGTTCCCCGTGCTCACTATTCAGCGTCTTTTGGTGAAGGAGGAAGAGGATCTTGGGGCTCCGTTTCTCTGCAAGGCCAGCTTTGTTCTTTTGATCGGTGGAGAGTTCTGGGTGCCTGAAATCTGCTACAACGCTCGCTGAGCTGCAGGAGGAGTTTAGAATCTGTAGAGACTTCTCTTCTTGATGGGTTCCCGGTGAGGCTAGGTTTTGGGGGGATTACCTGTCACTAACCCAGATTCAGAAGTAGAGTCAATCCATCAATCAGGAGTTTGTTAAAGCACAACTACTCACCCGTAAGGGTCTCAAGGCGCTAGGGGTGGGGGGTGCAGGTTCCATTCCATCAAGGAGGGGGTCTGTCGAAGAGCCAAGTTTTGAGGATTCTTGCGAAGATGGGGAGT
Organism: Lissotriton vulgaris; assembly: GCF_964263255.1. NCBI lineage: Eukaryota > Metazoa > Chordata > Amphibia > Caudata > Salamandridae > Lissotriton > Lissotriton vulgaris. Next base: position 213,039 of record NW_028242587.1, read on the forward strand.
GATGTTGTCTGTCTGAGGTGGAGTGTAAGGGCGTTCCATGCTTTGGCGGCGAGGAAGGAGAAGGAGATGGAGCGGCCTCCCGATCTGGTCTTTCTGGTGCGGGGGACCACGGCGTAGGAGAGCTGGGCTGATCGTAGGGTCCTTTGGGAGTGCCTGGAATTTGAGCCGGCTGTTCAGGTATGCTGGTTCGGTGCCGTGGAGGGCCTTGTGTGCGTGGGTGAGCATCTTAAAGGTGATTCTCGCCTCGACGGGGAGCCAGTGGAGTTGTGCGCAGATGCTGAGAGATGTGGCGGTGTTTTGGCAGGTTGAGGACCAGTCTTGCGGCGGCGTTCTGGATGTTCTGTAGCTTGCGGATGATGATTTCGTTTATTCCGGCGTAGAGTGCGTTGCCGTAGTAGTCTGCTGGTGACCAGGGCGTGAGTGACTGTCTTTCGGTGTTCGAGGGGGATCCATTTGAAGGTCTTACGAAGGAGGCGGAGGGTGTGGAAGCAGGAAGATGAGACAGATTTGATCTGGTGGTCCATTTTGAGCTCGGAGTCCAGGATGATTCTCAGGTTGCGTGCGTGGTTTGTGGGGGTTGGCGAGTTTCCAAGGGCGGTGGGCCACCAGGTGTCGCTCCAGGCGTCGGGGTTTGGGCCCATGATGAGTACTTCTGTTTTGTTGGTGTTTAGTTGTAGGCAGCTGTTTTTCATCCATTTGGCGACCACAAAGACTGCTGGGGTGGCGCTCCTGGTGTCAAAGCGATTTAAGGGGAAGCAGTTACACCGGGGACAGAGGTTAAAGGGAGACTCCTATCCTGCAGGTTCTCACTGGGTGCTCACACCTTCACGGTGATTGCGGTTTATGCGCCAAATGAGGGGCAGGAGAAGTTCTTCCACCAAGTGCTTACTGAAGCAGCGGCGGCACCTGATAGACACAGTCTGGTTGGGGGGACCTCAATTTAGTTTTTGACAACCTACTTGAGTGGTCAGCGCGGCGATCCACGCAGGCAGGCACTTTATCGGAGGGGGGACGGAACAGATTGTCAGTACTGGGTATGACGAACTTGTGGCGCTCCCTCCACCCGGACGACCGGGACTACACATATTACTCCAACGCCCACAAAACCTATGCGCGCCTAGATTATTTTCTAACATCCACTTCATTTAGAGCGCTGGCGTCAAGCGTTGAAATTGGAGCGGCAGCCCTTTCCGATCATGCACCACTCACAGCGGTGTTTACCTTTCCACCGGTGGGGCGCAGTGCCCGTTGCTGGAGGCTTAGGGACACGCTGCTGCACAGACAGGGGGTTGTGGCCAAGATCAAGGAAGCTATAGCTGAATACCTGGTACACAACACACCGACGGACACTTCACATGCAACACATTGGGCAGCACTCAAGGCAGTCATACGGGGCGAGTTCATTGCAATCGCGGCAGCAGACAATGCGGAGAGGGCCCGTAAGAGAGACGAGCTCTCTGCCCGCACGAAGGAATTGGAGCAGGTACACCAGAGGACCGGGGCGCCGCGGGTGTGGAAACAGTTGTGAGTGGCACGTCAACAGTTAGCAGCACTAGATCAAGATAGAGCAGAATACGCGGCACTACGGGTACGACATGCATACTACACGGGAGACGACAGATGCGGGAGGCTGTTGGGTCGGGCACTCCGCGAACAGCAGCAACGACACTCGGTGCAGGAAATACACACGCAGGACGGAGTCACAGTGACGGAGGACGGAGCTATAGCGCAGGCATTTATTGACTTTTATACCACACTATACGAGGGGGCTGCTCTGGATCCAGCGGACGGGGCGGCCTTCCTGGACTCTGTGTCCATACCTGCTTTATCGACGGAACAATCAGAACTCCTTGACAGGGAGATCCGTCCTGAAGAAGTCATTGCCGCGATCTCCCCCCTCAAGCTGGCCAAGGCGCCGGGACCGGATGGCTTCACCGCCGCCTTTTACAAAACATTCTGCCCCCAGGTTGCTCCGTTGTTGACTGCCCTCTTTAATTCCTTCTCGGAGCCCGGCGCCATCCCAAGAGATCTAATGAGTGCCATGATCTCGGTCATTCCCAAACCGGGGAAGGACCGAACGCAATGCGGGGCCTACTGCCCTATCTCGTTACTTAACGTAGATCTGAAGCCTTACACCAGTATACTGTCGAAGCGGCTGGGCCCACTTATGCCTGGTCTGATTGATCCGGACCAGGCCGGCTTTATACCGGAGCGCCAGACGGTCGACAACACAAAACAAGCATTGGAAATGCAATAGGTCTCGCAGCATTAGAGTTAGTGCTTTTAGAATTGTTTATGGGTTTTTTTTGTAAATCTTTAGCATTTTTGTTTCCTGTAGCCAATGCTAAAGAATTACAAATAAAAAAAGCCATAAACAATTCTAAAAGCTCTAACTCAAATGCTCCGAGACCTATTGCACTGTGTGAGGGTGAGGGGTTGAGGGTGAGTGAGGGTGAGGGTGGGTGAGGGTGAGTGAGGGTGAGTGAGGGGTTGAGGGTGAGTGAGGGGTTGAGGGTGAGTGAGAGTGAGGGTGAGGGTGAGTGAGGGTGAGTGTGAGTTAGGGTGAGGGGTTGAGGGTGGGTGAGGGTGAGGGTGAGGGGTTGAGGGTGAGTGAGGGTGAGTGAGGGGTTGAGGGTGAGTGAGGGTGAGTGAGGGTGGGTGAGGGTGAGTGAGGGTGGGTGAGGGTGAGTGAGGGAGGGTGAGGGAGGGTGAGTGAGGGTGAGTGAGGGTGAGTGAGAGTGAGAGTGAGGGTGAGTGAGGGTGAGTGAGGGGTTGAGGGTGAGTGAGTGAGGGTGAGGGGTTGAGGATGAGGGGTTGAGGGTGAGGGGTTGAGGGTGAGGGGTTGAGGGTGAGGGGTTGAGGGTGAGTGAGTGAGGGTGAGGGGTTGAGGGTGAGTGAGGGTGAGGGGTTGAGGGTGAGTGAGGGTGAGGGGTTGAGGGGGAGGGGTTGAGGGTGGGTGAGGGGTTGAGGGTGAGGGGTTGAGGGGTTGAGGGTGAGTGAGGGGTTGAGGGGGAGGGGTCGAGGGGGAGGGGTTGAGGGTGAGTGAGGGTGAGTGAGTGAGAGTGAGGGGTTGAGGGTGAGTGAGTGAGGGTGAGGGGTTGAGGGTGGGTGAGTGAGGGTGAGGGTTTGAGGGTGAGGGTTTGAGGGTGAGGGGTTGAGGGTGAGTGAGTGAGGGTGAGGGGTTGAGGGTGAGGGGTTGAGGGTGAGTGAGGTTGAGGGTGGTTGAGTGAGGATGAGTGAGAGTGAGGGTTAGTGAGGGGTTGAGGGTGAGGGGTTGAGGGTGAGGGGTTGAGGGTGAGTGAGTGAGGGTGAGGGGTTGAGGGTGAGTGAGGGTGAGGGTGAGTGAGGGTGAGGGGTTGAGGGTGAGTGAGGATGAGTGAGAGTGAGGGTGAGTGAGGGGTTGAGGGTGAGGGGTTGAGGGTGAGGGTGAGTGAGGGGTTGAGGGTGAGTGAGGGTGAGTGAGGGTGAGGGGTTGAGGGGGAGGGGTCGAGGGGGAGGGGTTGAGGGTGAGTGAGTGAGGGTGAGGGGTTGAGGGTGAGTGAGTGAGGGTGAGGGGTTGAGGGTGGGTGAGTGAGGGTGAGGGTTTGAGGGTGAGGGGTTGAGGGTGAGTGAGGGTGAGGGGTTGAGGGTGAGGGGTTGAGGGTGAGTGAGGTTGAGGGTGGTTGAGTGAGGATGAGTGAGAGTGAGGGTGAGTGAGGGGTTGAGGGTGAGGGGTTGAGGGTGAGTGAGTGAGGGTGAGGGGTTGAGGGTGAGTGAGGGTGAGTGAGGGTGAGTGAGGGTGAGGGGTTGAGGGTGAGTGAGGATGAGTGAGAGTGAGGGTGAGTGAGGGGTTGAGGGTGAGGGGTTGAGGGTGAGTGAGGGTGAGGGTGAGTGAGGGTGAGTGAGGGTGAGGGGTTGAGGGTGAGTGAGACAACACAAGGACAGGAGGAGTCACAAATAATTTTCAGCCTTGACCCGTGACCTCATCAGGAGTCACGCGCTTTTGGCACTTACATGTCATGTGAGGTTATGCTGTTTTATATTGCGAATTGCTCCCTCTTAGCTTTGGCTCTGTCTCACGTTCGAGTATGTAACCATAGCACATCACAATGTTCATTCTTTTTTCAGCATACTGTAAGGGTTTGAGCTCTGTATCTACTATTACCTTATTTGCATGCAAAGTGAAAAGTAACAAAAGGCCATGTTGTGAAATCCTTTGAAAGATCTGCAAAAATTTAATTATTTAAATGAACCATAATCCCTTGAATGCCCCATCATGCAAGAAGCTGTGAACACTGTGCTCAACTTTCAGTTTGCATTAGTGTACGGTTATCATTATTTCTCTCGCTGTTCAGTATATCAAAAGTATTCGCTCTTGTGGCACAAGCATTTGTATGCTGATGTGCATGATTGCTTTTAATGAGCATAGAATGTTTTGATGCACACATACAGGTCTACTGGTGCCGAGACCTGATGCTTCGAAGGTGCTCCGTTGAATCCCAAAAACTGGATGAACTTACCTGCCCCATAGAATAGTACAGTTACACAAAGCTCCTTAACCAATACTTCAAGTGTGTCATGGGACCCCAGTGTAAAGTAGCAGTGAGCCAGGAAGAGGTTAGGTGAGTAGTCCGGCCAGTGCAGCAGAATTACATAATTCCAGTGTCCCTGACTTTAGACAATCGTTTTCACTGCCTCACATAGATGTGCAGGAAGCAAAATGAGCAGGAAGGCGAACAAGTTAGCATAACCTGGAGTGCACAGCATTACATAATCAATATTCTGAGAACAAAGTAAAACGTTTTATTTTTAAAACAACTTTTGATTTTGTGTTTTAACAGTGTCTGCCTCAACCCTGGTCAGTTCATAGCATTGCATTTCTCACTGAGTGATATATATGATTGTTGGGCAGATTTCTTTTAAAGTTCATAAACATTTCTGAGTGCGTGTATGTGTTTATATGAGTGCATGCTGGTGTATACATTTTACTTCTGCGTTTACAGAAATGGAAGAGGGCACATATCTTGATATTAACATTTATTTGTTATTCAAACGTATTTGCGTTTAAAGCTTTTAGCAGTATCTTGTGGTATTGGCGGGGTATGCCAGGGAAGCCTGCCTTTCTAAATTCTGAGATAGGGAAGGCCAGGAACGGAGCGCGCCTCCGCGAGACTATAAAAGCGTGCAGCGCGGGCCTTCTGATGCATGCTGCTTTCAATCTGCTGCGTGCCGGCGGGAGGCGCTGGAACAAAGTAAGATGGAGAAAAGATAATGCTGAGAAATGATAGAATAGTTGTGACCTCCGCGCGCGGGCTGCAAATCCAAGACATAGATTTCACTAAGCATTCCTGCTGCGTTCCCCGGCAGAGTTCAGTTGTCATAAAAGGACAGGAGTCTGCGGTAATGGCGGCGGCGGATGATGGACACTTCACGTTGGGTGTCCACCACACAGGAGTTGGGGGTGCGGGGAAGGGGAGATTACGTAATGATCATGACGTCCACAGGTCACAACTTCCACGGGCTGTGGCTAAACCCTTTGTCGAGGCTTTCCAGGCCAGATAAGAAGTAGAATAAACGTGAATGGGGGGAGGAGGGAGGAGAAATGCGTCTTGGCCGGAGCAGGGGGCGGAGCAGGGAGAGCGGGCTTTGGAATGTAATTGACACGGCCGGCCGGTCGTGAAACTGAAAGCATGGCCGGCCGGCCGTGAAAGCCTTTGATGCGGCAGGGGAAATGCGAGACGGCGGGAAGGGGAGGGGGCGGAGCGGGTAAACAAAGACAGACGTGCACGCGCTTTTAAGCTCAATGCGCATGCGCATTGAGCTTAAAAGTCACGGGCACTGCAAGGAATCGCCACGATTCCTTGCAAGTTGGGGAAAGAGTGGATAAGTCCCAATACTCTCGCTTGCTCGATGCGCATGCGCATCGACAGGTGAGACCTAAAGAGCACTCCACTTAGTGGAATGAGCCTCCAGGTTGCCAGGAGAGTTCATGATGTTGGCAATTGATGCGGAGAAGGCCTTCGATCATGTCCACTGGCCGTACTTGGAACAGGTGCTCATCAAGGCAGGGTTAGGCGCGAGATTTCGTACGTGTGTTCTGAACTGCTATACCTTCCCCATGGCGTCGGTTCGGGTGAATGGCTGCTCATCGTCCGTATTCCCCGTCGAACGCGGAACTCGGCAGGGGTGTCCACTCTCGCCCCTGCTCTTCGCGCTGTATATGGAACCGCTGGCGCAGGACATGCGATCGCATCCGACCATTAAGGGGATTAAATTCGGGGCTGATATCCACACGATTAGCTTATACGCTGATGACGTCTTGCTTTCCTTTGCTTCCCCTGCGGCATCCCTGCTGGCCGGTGCGGCCATCCTGGATGCGTTGGCGAAGGCCTCTGGCTTTAAGGTGAACATAACGAAATCAGTAGCACTTGACCTTTCCTTGGAGGCACACACGCGGGCCTCCCTAGAAGCACAATTCCCCTTCCAATGGGCAGACGGTGCAGTCCCCTACCTGGGCATACAATTGGCGGCCACGCTACCAGAAACGGTGCGTCTCAACTACGCTAACCTTAGTCGCAATATCCGCGCGGAGGTCGGGCGGTGGCGGCACCTCCCACTATCTTGGCTGGGCCGAGTGGCAGCAGTAAAGATGACAATCCTCCCGCAAGTTTTATACGTTTTTCGGGCTAGCCCGCTCCGACCCCCGGAGGGATGGATTCGCCGCACGCAATCGGAGCTGGCTCAGTTTGTGTGGAACGGGAAACGGCCCAGACTCAAGCTGAGGCTAGGGATGCTTCCCACGGAGAGTGGTGGGCTGGGCCTGACGGATTTGCGTCACTATTACCAGGCGACCCAACTCAGAACCCTAGTGGAATGGAGCAAATGGGAATCGGAGCACCATTGGTTGTTCCAGGTCCAAGCGGTCGCGGGCGTCCACTCCAGGAGGTGCCTTTCCTGCAGCGACAACACCGACCCCCTAACCTATATGCCTCCTTCGTCACGAGGGTACCGCTAGAGGTATGGGATCGAACATGCATCTTACACGACCTGACGACCTTCCCGTCTCCCCTCACACCCCTGTTAGAGAACCCTGACTTCGGCCCGGGTAGGGATGTCCAGGCCTTTGCACGGTGGCACCCAGCAGGATGCCGATGCCTCTTTCACATGTATTCAGATGCGGGAGTGATGCCTTTTGAGGAATTCCGGAAGACCTATGACCTCCCGGAGACTGAACACCTTAGTTATCTACAGGTCCGACATTGGACGCTTCAACCCCAGATCCGTGGAGACGCTACACGCAAGCTCAGTAAATATGAATACTGGCTTCTCTCGTGCACCACAGATAAGCGACTAATTTCAGACATATATCGGCTCCTCTTGGACAGATACTCGCGCGTTTATAATGCAGGACGGGCTAGATGGGAGAGGGAACTGGGGCGGACTCTGCGCAACAAAGAATGGGAGGACATTTACTACCGCGCCACACACACACGAGATGCGTGAGGTTTGGAACCTCACGCGAGATGCGTGAGATTCGGTATCTCACGCGGGATGCGTGAGGTTTAGCACCTCACCCGAGATGCGTGAGGTTTGGCACCTCACCCGAGATGTGTGAGGTTTGGCACCTCACCCGAGATGCGTGAGGTTTGGCACCTCACCCGAGATGCGTGGGGGTTGTCACCTCACGCGAGATGCGTGAGGGTTGTCACCTCACCCTAGATGCGTGAGGGTTAGCACCTCAACCGAGATGCGTAAGGTTTGGCACCTCACCCGAGATGCGTGAGGTTTGGCACCTCATCCGAGATGCGTGGGGTTTGGCACCTCACCCGAGATGCGTGAGGTTTGGCACCTCACCCGAGATGCGTGAGGTTCGGCACGGGGCGTGCCTACGATGATGTCAGTGGCCGTGCCCAGTTCCCCGTGCTCACTATTCAGCGTCTTTTGGTGAAGGAGGAAGAGGATCTTGGGGCTCGGTTTCTCTGCAAGGCCAGCTTTGTTCTTTTGATCGGTGGAGAGTTCTGGGTGCCTGAAATCTGCTACAACGCTCGCTGAGCTGCAGGAGGAGTTTAGAATCTGTAGAGACTTCATTTCTTGATGGGCTCCCGGTGAGGCTAGGTTTTGGGGGGATTACCTGTCACTAACCCAGATTCAGAAGTAGAGTCAATCCATCAATCAGGAGTTTGTTAAAGCGCAACTACTCACCCGTAAGGGTCTCAAGGCGCTAGGGGTGGGGGGGGTGCAAGTTCCATTCCATCAAGGAGGGGGTCTGTCGAAGAGCCAAGTTTTGAGGTTTCTTGCGAAGATGGGGAGCGATGTTGTCTGTCTGAGGTGGAGTGTAAGGGCGTTCCATGCTTTGGCGGCGAGGAAGGAGAAAGAGCGGCCTCCCGATCTGGTCTTTCTGGTGTGGGGGACCATGGCGTAGGAGAGCTGGGCTGATCGTAGGGTCCTTTGGGAGTGCCTGGAATTTGAGCCGGCTGTTCAGGTATGCTGGTCCGGTGCCGTGGAGGGCCTTGTGTGCGTGGGTGAGCATCTTAAAGGTGATTCTCGCCTCGACGGGGAGCCAGTGGAGTGTGCGCAGGTGCTGAGAGATGTGGCAGTGTTTTGGCAGGTTGAGGACCAGTCTTGCGGCGGCGTTCTGGATGTTCTGTAGCTTGCGGATGATGATTTTGTTTATTCCGGCGTAGAGTGCGTTGCCGTAGTAGTCTGCTAGTGACCAGGGCGTGAGTGACTGTCTTTCGGTGTTCGAGGGGGATCCATTTGAAGGTCTTACGAAGGAGGTTGAGGGTGTGGAAGCAGGAAGATGAGACAGATTTGATCTGGCGGTCCATTTTGAGCTCGGAGTCCAGGATGATTCCCAGGTTGCGTGCGTGGTCTGTGGGGATTGGCGGGTTTCCAAGGGCGGTGGGCCACCAGGTGTCGCTCCAGGCGTCGGGGTTTGGGCCCATGATGAGTACTTCTGTTTTGTTGGTGATTAGTTGTAGGCAGCTGTTTTTAATCCATTTGGCGACGGCTTCCATGCCTTCTCGAAAGTTGCACCTGGCGGTGTTGGGCTCGTTGGATAGGGAGAGGATGAGCTGGGTGTCGTCTGCATATGACCCGATGTTGAGTCCGTGGGTTCTGACGATGGGGGCAAGTGGAGCCATGTAGACGTTGAAGAGCGTCGGGCTGAGGGAGGAGCCCTGGGGGACTCAGCAGGTGTGGGTGTGGGGTCTGAGAGGAAAGTGGGGAGTCTGACCCGTTGCGTCCTGCCGGAGCGGAAGGAGCAGATCCAGTCGAGGGCCTTGTCCTGGATTCCTGCGTCGTAAAGTCTGCGTATTAGGGTGCGGTGGGAGACTGTGTCGAACGCCGCTGATAGGTCTAGGAGGATGAGGGCTACTGTTTCTCCTTTGTCCAGTTGGGTGCGGATGTCGTCTGTTGCGGCGAGGAGGGCGGTTTCCGTACTGTGGTTTTTTTCTGAAGCCTGATTGGGAGGAGTCGAGGATGTTGTGTTCTTCAATGAATGTGGCGAGTTGGCTGTTGATGGCTTTCTCGATGACTTTCGCTGGGAAAGGGAGCAGGGAGATGGGTCTGTAGTTTTTGAGGTCGGTGGGGTCCGCTGAGGGTTTCTTTAGGAGGGGGTTGACCTCCGCGTGTTTCCAGTCGTCGGGGACGGAGGCGGGCGCCAGGGAGCGGTTGATGGTGTGGTGGAGCACGGGTGCGATGGTATCGGTGGCTCTGTTGAAGATGTGGTGGGGGCAGGGGTCCGTGGGGGCCCCTGAGTGGATTGACTTCATTGTCTTCAGTGTGTCTTCGATGGTGAGGGCTGTCCAGTCATCAATCGTTGGTTTCCTGGGTGTCGGGGGTGGTTCGTGAGGGTTCAGTGTGTTGGTTGTCTTTGTCGAAGTTGTCGTAGATGCTCTTGATTTTGTGGTGGAAAAAGGTGCTGAGTTTGTCGCAGAGGTCTTGTGAGGGAGGGATGTCAGTAGACTCGCTGGTGGGTTGGGCGAACTCCTTGATGATGCTGAAGAGTTTCTTGCTGTTGTGTGCGTGGGTGGAGATTCTGTCTTCAATCGCTTTTTTCCTCGTTTCTCTGCTGAGTTGATGGTGGGCGTTGGTGGCGGCTCTGAAGTTGTTGTGGGCTTCTGTGGATTTGGTGTTTCTCCAGGCCTTTTCGAGGCGGCTGCATGTGCGCCTGGACTCTCGAAGTTTGGTGGTAAACCATCTGGCTTTCTTGGAACGGGTATTGTTGTTTTTCTTGAGGGGGGCTATGGTGTTGGTGCTGTCCGAGATCCATCTATGCAGGGTTCGAGCTGCGTTGTTGGGGTCGTCGTTTTCCGCAATGGTTGGGGTGGAGTTGTTGAGTGAGGAGGTGAGCTGGTCGTTGGTGATTTTGGTCCAGTTTCTTTCTGGAAGCAGGTGCTGGTGTCTGCGTATGGTGTGTGTTCTGAAGGTGAAGTGGACGCAACAATAGTCGGTCCATGGGAGTTCGGTGGTGTGGCTGAAGGTGATGGAGTTTCCTGTAGTGAAGAGGGGGTCGAGGGTGTGTCCTGCTGAGTGCGTGGGCTCTGTCACGATCTGGCAGAGTCCAATGTTGTGGAGGTTGTCCAGGAGGCATGTGGTGTTGGGGTCCAGTTGATTGTCGAGGTGGAAGTTGAGGTCTCCCAGCAGGGTGTAGTTGGTGAATGCGATGGCCTGCGGGTAGATAATGTCCGTGATGGAGTTGGCGAAGGGTCCGCGGGGTCCAGGGGGTTGGTAGATGAGGGTTCCTCGGAGGGCGGCGGTGGGGCTGGCCAGTATCTTGAAGTGAAGGTGTTCCATTAGTTTTGTGGACTCGTCAGGTAGTGTGCTCAGGCGGAGGCTAGATTTGTGGACGATGTCGATTCCTCCTCCTGGGTGGGTGGGGTGGTCCTTTCTGGAGATCTTGTATCCTTGCGGGATGGCGATGGCGATGTCCGGTCCCGAGGTGGTATTGGTCCAGGTTTCGGTGAAGAATGCTACGTCCGGGGTGGTGCTGTCGAGGACGTCCCAGATTTCTGTGGCGTGTTTGTGGAGGGATCGGGCGTTGTGGAGGATGCATTGCAGGGTCTTCGGTTCGGTTGTGTTCTTGGGGGCTGGTTGTGCTGGATCCGTGTTCTTGCCCGTGCTGCAGGTGTGCCGGCAGCGGTGACAGCTGAAAGGTCCATGGGTGTTGGCTGGTGATGCTAGCTTGCAGTTGTTGTTGCAGCCTGGGTTGAGTGCGTGGAGTGCTGATGGGTCGTAGCGTTGGCAGGGCGGAGGTCCAGGGTTCCTGGTGCTGGTCGCGGACGGGCGCAGACGTGCTTGCCTTTGACGCGCCTTCGGTGCACCAGTGGCCGCCATTAAGTAGGGGTTGGGGAGGGCTGGACAGCTGGGAGGCGGGAGCGGGGAGAGGAGCTGGATTGGGCCGGTCGCGCTGGGGGGGAGGGGCCGGGGGGGCAGCAGCGGCGGGGAAAGGTAAAGGGAGGAAAGAAGGGATAAAGAAAAAAGGGAAAATAAGCAGAAATAAGGCACAAAAGAGCAGAGATGCAGAAAAGGGCAGAAAGGTGAAAGATGGAAAGGGTAGAAAAACGAGTGAAAACGAGTGAAGGAGCGAAAGGGAAAATGGGCAGAAATAAGGCACAAAAGAGCAGAGGTGCAGAAACGTGAAAGATAGAAAGGGTAGAAAAACGAGTGAAGGAGCAGAGGGAGAGAAAGGGAAAATGGGCAGAAATAACGCACAAAAGAGCAGAGATGCAGAAAGGTGGAAGATAGAAAGGATAGAAAAACGAGTGAAGGAGCAGAGTGAGAGAAAGGAGACAGAGGTCCACTCTACAGGTAAGATTGCGAATCTTGGTAAAACCATTTCAGTGATTTATTAGGAACATTCAATTTGATTTTCAAGATCATTTACCATATTCACGAGTGCGATTCTTGTTCTATAGTAGTTCCATGAATGTTTTTGGGAACACTTTTAAGTCACATAAAATAAGGAAATTTAAGACACTGATTGCTTAGGTGATTGAAAACCTAGTCATAGAAAGACCTAAACCAAATGCTGCTGCTTATGCCTTTGAGCAGTTTATACTGAAGTGAAGTATTATCGCCACAATATAGCGGATCTAAGAAAGGTCAACTAAGGGTCTGAATGTCTGAATAAACGCAAGCCACAAAGCTCTTAAGCTAGTTCCTGATTGAAGGACAGAATCTGATGTCCTAATTTACGTCTTTGTGCGAAGGAAAGTGCGTGTATTTTTGTTTGCGAGTAACTTTTCCTTTTCAGATCTCCTTCCCAGCTGTTCCCTTTCCCCCCGCTTAATCACTTCAATACTCTGTGTAATCATTAGAATCAGAGTTGGAGGTATTGAGAGGTGGGCCCCTTATATCATCACTCCAGACCCTGAGGAAGAAGCAACCTGACAGAATAGTGAGCCCACGAATAATATTCCTCCCGGTCTGAGAGTTTTGACATTATGGCCACCATGGATGATTTAATGAGGGTTATTGTTCAGATGCAAACATATTTAACTGAAGCTAGGAATGCCACTGCAATGCTCTCTGATAAAGTAGATAGGATACAGCGATTAAGTACTCCGCTTCCTCCTCTCCGTTCTCTGCAGCATACAGACTGAGAGAAATGACGCTGTTGGGGCAGCCGTCCGAACCAATCGGTGCTGGCTGCGGTGGATGGGAGGGAGGTTGCCTGCAGCCTTCCTGTTGACGAGAGCCCAGACCACGTCAGACGCATTCAAAATCCAGGACGGCGGGAGTCGGAAGTCTGCAGTCTCGGGAGTCAGCGCGGGAAGCCAAAGTAAGTTTTATATAATATTTTATTATGTATTATTATCGCATATCGCAGACTTACATGACCATTGCGCACTGCAGAATCTATTGCCGCATTGCTGTTTTAATTATTTTAAAATTAATCTACTTTACTGCGCGCTCGCGCTGTCGATCTTGGCGCTAGGCGCTACCTCTCTCATAGCATGTTATTAGTACCACTCTTACCCGCACTATAATTGTGACCTCATTCCGCACTTTGCGGGAATTTGAGCGCTTCAGGGCACCTTAGGGCTCCTGGGGACATCGCGCTGCGGTTTTGGTAGCCGCCATCTTGGGTGAGGGAGGGAACCAGGGAGTGCCGAATTGCTGCCGCCATCTTGGTTGGGGGGCTAGTGATCGCACTACAGGACTCTTGCGTCTGGAAGTGCATAAAAGCAGAACTTCCCCATCGACAGGTCAGACTTACATGACCATTGCGCGCTGCAGAATCTATTGCCGCATTGCTGTTTTAATTATTTTAAAATTAATCTACTTTACTGCGCGCTCGCGCTGTCGATCTTGGCGCTAGGCGCTACCTCTCTCATAGCGTGTTATTAGTACCACTCTTACCCGCACTATAATTGTGACCTCATTCCGCACTTTGCGGGAATTCGAGCGCTTCAGGGCACCTTAGGGCTCCTGGGGACATCGCGCTGCGGTGTTGGTAGCCGCCATCTTGGGTGAGTGAGGGAACCAGGGAGTGCCGAATTGCTGGCACCATCTTGGTTGGGGGGCTAGTGATCGCACTACAGGACTCTTGCGTATACGGCTATATATGATGGACGCCCCTAAAGCGCGCAGCTGGCGCGCCGGCGGAGCGCCGGAGGTGCGCCAGAGGTAAGCCCGTTTGCGCCCGTTCGCGCACAGGACGCGCCGGGCGCCGAAAGTTCTGCCTCTCGGAACCAAGATGTAACTTCTTACTCTTATTCCCGCGATGAACTTTTACGCCTTAATCTCGGTTCACTCAGTAACCGAAAGTATATCACCACCAGTAAGCACCCAGTTGCCTTGTCCTGTGGCTTGTTAAATGTGAGATCTCTCATCAAACACTGTGAAGAAATTGCGTTACTTATCGATTCTTACCATCTAGACGTACTCTTCATGACAGAGACTTGGACAACACCGACTAGCTCGGTGGAACTGGGGACAGCTTGTCCCACTGGCTTCAAAATAAGGCATAATCCCAGGATGGGAGCCAGAGGAGGTGGAACTGGATTAATTTTTAGGCAGACTCTTGACGTCTCCCAGCTTATCATCAAGGCAATCGCTGGGTGCGAAACATTGGGTTTCTCCATCAAGGACCAAGGAGGCGTGCTATTCACGGGTCTACTATGTTATAGACCCCCGGCTAGCTCGTTATCTGCTGTACCTGAGCTCATAGACTTAATATACGATCTCTCCCACTCCCACACAAAGTTGATGGTGTTAGGGGATTTCAATCTTTGGTCAGAGAGACCGACCAAGACGGCCTATGTAGAGCTGGTCCAAGCTTGTCATAATATTGAGCTACAACAACTGGTACTCTCCAAAACCCATTCAAAGGGCAATATTCTTGATCTACTTTTTGCTGACGCTTGTCGAACGGCTATACGTGACGTCCTGCCTCAGTGTTGGACGGATCACGCCCTCGTCCAGTTCTCCCTCTCGTGCACTAGTGCTCCATTAAAGAAAGGGAGTGTGGGGGGCACTAGAATGGGGAGACAATGGTCTAGACTCCTCAAACAAACGATCTACTAAATCAGGTGAGCTGAGCAACTTTCCTCTACCATCTTTTGAGGACTTCTGCTCTTTCGCTGACGGGGTGTCCTCTGGCTCACCTTCTGATCCTCTTCCACCCAAATTCTGGAAACTTTTTCGTGAAGAGCTGTTTCCCCCACTTTTTTCCATCTGTCGCCAGTCTCTCACTTCAGCACGGGTTCCAGATTGCTGGAAACTGGCGGTGGTCTCCCCACTGCTTAAAAAGGAGAATCTGGACCCCACATGCCCAGCCAACTTTAGGACCATCTCCCTCTTGCCCTTCCCTATTAAAATTCTAGAGAAACTGGCCACAAAACATCTCTCCAACTTTCTTGAGACTACTGATTGTTTGGATGTGGCTCAGTTTGGGTTTAGACCGGCACATGGGACAGAGTCGGCATTGGTGACTGTTCTCGATGACCTTCGAATGCGTGCCGACCAGGGTCGAGCAGCCTTTTTAGTGCTGCTCGACATGTCGGCCGCGTTCGACACGGTCAGCCATGCAATCCTGGTCAGGGGACTGACGGAGGCTGGGGTGACGGGCTTGGCCCTTGAATGGCTGGTGTCATATCTCGATCAAAGGCACCAGGTAGTTGCCCTGCCACCCTTTAAATCCAACATCAGGAGGGTTGGTCAGGGAGTACCCCAGGGCTCGGCCATCAGCCCCATTCTTTTCAATCTTTACCTCCGTCCCCTGATCAAGCTGATTAAATCTTTTGGCATAACAGTCACCAACTACGCCGATGACACCCAACTTATCTTCTCGTTTGAGGGTAAGGACGGGGTGTCACAGGAGGTCTTCCATCGATGCATGAGCACCACGGCAGAATGGCTGGGTAACAACTCCCTACAATTTAACAGCTCGAAAACCGAGGTGCTACATTGCTCTATGGATCGGACCCCCAGACCCCTACCGCAGGGTTTTTGGCCTCCTGATTTCAAAGGTACTAGTCTGCCTGCCGAATCGGTTCAGAATTTGGGGGTAATGTTTAGTTCCGACTTACAGCTGGACACATCAGTGAACAAAACGGTGGCCACTTGTATGGCATTACTTGGATCATTGCGAAAGATTCTACCCTTGCTCCCGGTACAGGCCAGACCAGAGGTAGTGCGGAGCATAATTTTAAGTCGTCTCGACTACTGCAACGCACTGCTGCTGGGGGCACCAGTTACTCTGCTAGGAAAACTCCAACGAGTACAGAATTTTGCTGCCAAACTGGCATTCTCGCGACGCTGCCTGGACTCTTCTGCCAAGGCACTTAGGGACCTCCATTGGTTGCCAATCTCTCAACGGGTGAACTTCAAAGCTTTGTGTTTGGTTTTTAGGGCTCTACACGGACAAGGCCCGTCTCCTATGCAGGACCTTTTCTCATGGTACATCCCTCCAAGACCACTCCGGTCAGCCTCGGCTTACTTGGTGGTAGTACCCAAGTTTCTGAGGTCCCGGATGGGTGGTTGGTCCTTCAGGTTTACCGCAGCGCGGCTGTGGAATTCTCTACCGGTAGGCCTGAGGGGCCTGGAAGATTTTTCTTCCTTTAAAAAAGCATTAAAGACCCATCTGTTCCCCAGAACAATGTAAATAGATTGGAAGCTGGAATCATCATGTATTGTGTCATAACAGTCTAAGCGCCAGGATGCCTGTCGGGTGACAGTTATAGTGCTATAAAAGAACGCCTATACATACATACATACATACATATCGCATGTAAATTATACTTAAGTATTTAAATGTTGCCTGTCTCTGCCGGCTTCGGAGTGAGGGGGATTTTGTTAAGGAGGCGGGTTTCAGAGGGGTGAAGAAGAAGCTCTCTAGTCTGGGGGTTGAGGTGGTTTGTGTTGCGCCACGCGCCGGGACTCCTTTACCCTGTCAGCCGGGATGCTCAGCTCATGCATGCCTCCTTGTGCGCCGGCTCGGGTCCCTTGTCAGTGGCGTGCAGGTGCTTGGTGCTTCTATGGATGCTCTGAGCTCTTCTTGCGGCTGCGTTTGGCAACCCGTGCCTGACTGTGATGGGGCAGGTGGGACTGCGATGTCGCCGTGCCACCTGCCCTTGCTCTGGGAAGAGATGGTCCTGTGCAGTGAGAGCGCTCACGCCTGATTCTTGGTTTCCCGTTCCGACTTCCTTCCCATGTGGTGAGTGCCATTGTGCATGTGCATAAATTAAAAATGAAAACAATATAACATCGAATAAACTCTGAAGACTGTACATTGTTGGCATGTTCCTTGGGTTGCCTTAAATAAGGGCCTCTGTGACTGTGTGTAAATGAGTTGTAACATGTAACCCAATTCAGCCGAAAATACAGTCATGCTTTGCATTCTGTATAAAAGTTCCGAGTAAATAAAGTGCGAGTTTCTCTCATCCGTTTGTGGCAGTAGTTTGTATGTTTGTTTCCATCTCTCATAGTCCTAGTGCCAGTAAGCAGGCACAAACGCGTGTCTCGTTAATTCACTGACACAAGAGAACTGGCGTTCCCCTGCACACCGAACAAGTAGGGACATCTGAGGAGTGACTGGCCTCTGACTAGACACAAACTTGTCAGCACCAGCACCTTCGTCACTCGCCTGATTCACACAGTTTAGCTCAGTCATGCTGGTGCCAAATTGTATATTTGGGAGTGAGAGGATAAGGAGGGGCTGACGATCGACGGAGTGTTAAAAACAGTATCTGCGATAGGTTAAACATTAATTAAAATAAGTTTAAATGGCGTCACTGGAGTCAATTGAGAGGGCTGCTACGGTTTGCATGGCGAGCACGTTATGTAAACAGCTCCGTGTGAGTGCACCTCCGACCCAGCAAGAACTCCCTCAGCTCGGAGTGACACTGGACCAACAGGGCAATTGGATATCTGACTATGGTTGCCCCCAACTTTTTGCCTGGTGTTTTGCTGGTTTCGACTTAGTTGACCTGGGACCCTGCTCTCTCTAAAATGGATTCCATGTACCCTAGGTACATATCTAATTGGTACTGGGCCACCTTATCAGACCCTGTAACTCAGGGCATAGGTGTACCCAGGGCCTACCAGGGGCTGCAGCATGTATTATGCCACCCCTGGCTGGCCATCTAAATCTGACACAACTGGCTGCACGACAGCTGGGGCAAAGTGGTGTAATAACCCTTGGCTGTAGATATAGTATACCTATATCTAACCCTAAAATGGACACATAGATTCCTATCAGGCAGGCCTTAACAATCCTGAAGTCAGAGTGCGTGGAATCATGTGAGATGGTGCTCTGGCATGAGCTGAGCCCATCTGCAGCTTGCAGAACCAAGTCCTAATAGCTGTTCTATGATAACGCGTACCATATACTCTTAAGTGCATTATAATCCTCGCGGTTATTTGCTATCTTTGGTATCGCTTTATCAAAACATGTCGAGTAAGGTGTCATACGAATTGGAATACTAACCCCTCGCCAATTCTGGCGACGGGGTTAGCATTCCACCCTTCTAGAGGGACACGACATGTATGTAACTGTGAACCCCGGTTAAAGTTAACTCGAGCCTCAGCATCACAAAATGGATGCTGCCACCACAGACACAAGTCTGACCTCCTGCTGCTGGGAGTCCTTCCAGCGAGGGAGGCTTGGACAAAGGGTTTCCTGTCAGGGGCGGTGCTAGCACCATCCCAGACAGGGTTTTGTGTATCCTGAGTAGGCAGGGTTTTAGAAGAAGGTGACTGCAAGTGGCACCCCGGTGCTCACTATGCATCTGCCGGCTAGAACCAGTTCCAGGGGCACACCAGCCCCTGAGCTGGGGAAAGTCCGGCATGGGAGAGGGGTGTAACCACCCCCCTTCCTGGTCCCACCCATGGGCAGGACCTAGTCACATGCCAGCCCCCTTTCCTAGTATAAAGATAGGAGCGGGCCCCCTTCCAAATTAGATCATCTTTGAATCCTGAAACTACTTTCTACGAAAGGAACTCTCGACTTCTTCTCAAGATTTCTCCCTTGTGACTAAGGAGTAGTCACCCTGCACCCGCAGGCACCATCTAAGAACACTGCGGTTTGCTGCACGTCCTTCCTCCGGAATCCGACCGACCAGCATGACGAGACCCGGCTTCCCTGGCACCTCTGACCTCTACCTACATCTTCAGCTCAGCTGAGATCCGTGGGTAAGACGAGACCTCAAGGGACCGGCCATCTTCAGAACTGCATGACGATTATCCAGCACAACCGCCGAGGGATCCTCGAGTGAGTGCTTTGGGGTTCAAGAAGCCCTAACCCTGAGCAGCTCCAGCACCAAAGTCCAGCCCCCTAGCATCGACCAGATCTGCGTGGGGCCCTCCTGCTCTTTGCTGCTCACCGCGTTGTCCGGCTACTTGCCTGCTGGCTTGTGACCCTCTTGACGACGCTCCACGACGACAACACCGCTGGTCTGGTTGCTCCAGACTGGCCCTTGCTCCCCTCCAACAGAGGAGCACCCCGGGCCCTCCTGGTCCACTCCAGACGCCATTTTAAATCCACCGCGTGGGCTTGCATTTGCCAAGACTTGTTGCCCCAATCCTGGGTCCAGCGACGTCGACAGCAGATACCATCGTGGGACAGCTCGCACCTCCATCCTGGTCGCCGACAACGCCTCCTGGTCCGTGAGACTGCAGAGCCCAGCGTCGCCCACTCACCTGGTCGAGGTGACTCCATCCGGTGCCATCCTGGTGCCCATCTAATTACTGGCTAGTGATTCAGAACTTGGTCCCCTCTGCTTACAGGTGTCTTCCATCTTCGATCCAGGCTTGGATCCATCCGAATCTCTTCACTGGTCGCCTGCCAGCAACTTCTTCTTTCAGGCTCCATAGACTGCAACGAGGATTCCCGACGTCTTTCCAGACCTATGCATCCGCAGCCCCTGGGCTAGGTAAACTCAGCATTTCGGTGCTCTAGCATAGCTTTGCTATCCAAAGGTCCAGATCCTTTTTCGTTTCAGCTCTACCTAGTCGGATTCGTCCGATAACACTAACTTTACGAAATCTAGCATCCATAGACTTTGTCCCGCATCCCGCGTGAGAGTGCACACTCTGCACCCGATCTCCCTAGGCCTCCTGCTAGTAATCTGAAGGTTCAGTAGTCAAGTCCTAGCGATCCCAAAGCCTATTAGAGTAGTATTTACCTGCTAGTAATTTTGCATTCCACTTTTAGAGTATATGGTTTTTCGTGCCCCTCGGGCATTTGTGTAAATTGTGCGACTTTGCGTATTTTCCTAAGAGCTTTGTATTGTGCTTAGCGCCCTGTCCTCATAAAGAGTCCATGGCTGTTGTGTTCTAAATAAATATACTTTTATTTTCATAACAACTTGTGTGGTGTCCTTTCACTTGGTGTTCAAGGGGTATATGTGATGGTATAACAGCTGGCTTAACACGCCCTCTAGAGTCTAGCCTAAAGACTGCTCTTGTTCATGCCACTAGGATAGCTGGTCTTCGGTTGACTTACAACCAATCATCAATAAGGGTTGTTTGGACTGATACATAGTGATCACTAGAATAGTGAGCACTGCATATCAGGCCAACTACTAACATTCACGACCAACAGGTGGACCTCCAGTCTCACGCCGAGGACCAGGAGAACCGCTCCCGGCGGCACAACATCAGGATTCGGGGAGTGAAGCAGGCTCCCGACACAGACGACCTCTTCCATGTCACCCAAGGCCTCTTCAACCACATCCTGGGCCGACCGGCGGACTCAACGCTTCGGTTGGACAGGGCCCATAGGATGGGCCCGCCCAGGGCGGCCTCGTCCCAACCGGCCGACATCTTGGTCTGCGTGCAGGACTTCCGCACAAAGGAGGAGATCCTTAGCAAAGCGCGCCAGATGGGAACCATCTCATATGGTGCCCACTCGCGACTCTATATCAGGACCTCGCCTCCATCACCCTGGAGAAACGACGGTCATTCCGACCGATCACGGCAGAACTGCGACGCGACATCCCATATAGCTGGGGTCACCCCTTTCGCCTGATGTTTAAGCTGGACAACAAGGTTCACCAGTTGCGGTCTTTCAGGGATGCATGCAAATTGCTAGGCCTTGAGGAACCGACGGAGGATGATGATCAGCCCGGAGGGGGAGCAAATGGCACGGACGGCCCTGGGCAGAGGAAACAGCAACGGCGACGACGAAGACCGAGGCGCCCGGCCGCGCAAGAGATCGAAGATGGTCGCCGTGCTGCGGTAGAAACCGTAGCGCTGGGACTGGCAAACTCCGACAGCGGATAACCAACGATGAGGTGGCACGAGGGCTTTTGATGAGACTGTGGGGATTGGGGCCGACTGAGTCGGCGACGGTGGCGGAGGTATTGTACTCCGACACATTCCCCCGAAGGTGTCCCAACCTCCTCGTCTACAACTATGGACGTTGGACAGGACTATTTTTGGTATTCAAGTTGGGGAAAGGGGATGGAGGGTGGTCTCCTTGGCAGGTGGAGGGTGGGGAGAGACTGTTTTGCTTCTTTGGCCAGTCAGGAAAAGGGGGTTTCTGGACTGGGAGAGACCTTTCCCATTCATCTCTGGATGAAGGACTATCAATGTTGGCATCTTGGGATTGCGGGGGGGTGGGGGGCTGTCAAGGGTTTTGTTCATTGTTGGGAGGGGGGTGGTGTTGGTAAGGGGGAGGAACTCCGGATCCGAGTGAATGTTGGATTAAAATGTTGGTCAATCACGTGATTCTATTGGAGAGACTAAGAGAGGCCGGGGTGGGCGGCACTGCCCTGCATTGGTTTCACTCCTTCCTGCGGAATAGGAAGCAGGCTGTGTCCCTCCCCCCGTTTCAATCTGCCTTCTCCCCGGTGATCCATGGGGTGCTTCAGGGCTCGTCCATCAGCCCAATTTTATTTAACGTCTATCTAATACCACTGATTACGTTAATAAAATCCCACAGGCTAAAGGCAATTAACTATGCCGACGACACTCAGCTCATCCTCTCTTGGGAGGGCGAGGAAGCGATTCCTTTGGAGTCGTTTCATGACTGTCTGCGAGATACGGCTGGCTGGCTACACAAAAATTCCCTACAGTTCAACGCCTCTAAAACCGAGGTTCTGTTCTGTGCCGGAAGTCGGATTCCACGCCCGTTCCCGGCGGAGTTTTGGCCCCCTGAAACCTTGGAAAAGCCACAGCCGGTCACCACTGTTCGCAATCTGGGGGTTATGATGGACAACAAACTCAGCATGGAAGCCCAGGTTGCGAAAACAGTGTCCACCTGCTCCGTCCTTATTCGATCACTTCGCAAAATCTTACCACTCCTACCCTCACAGGCCCGGGCCTTAATAGTCAGGTGCACCATTCTTAGTCGCCTTGACTATTGCAATGCGCTTTTGCTTGAGGCCCCGTCTGTGCTGCTAGACAGACTCCAAAGAGTTCAAACTGCCGCTGCCAAACTGGCCCTGGGTTGGCCTAGGAGATCCCCGGCCACTGCAGCTTTGGCCGAGCTTCATTGGCTCCCTATGAAACAGCGAGTTGCTTTTAAATCTCTCTGTCTTGTTTTTAACGCTTTGCATGGAGTCGGGCCCGGCCCCCTGCAATCGATGTTTGACTGGTACATTCCAACCAGAGCCCTCCGATCTACAACGGCCTGTCTTGTCAAAGTACCAAGATTCAAAAAAGTCAGGACAGGAGGAAGATCTTTCAGGGTTGCTGCAGCGAAACTCTGGAACAGCTTGCCTTTGGATGTCCGTCAAACAAGTGAACTGCTCCCTTTTAGGAAACGGGTTAAAACTTGGCTGTTTCCAAATTATTAGCCGCTGCTTATTCAACTGTTGTTCTCCCAGTGCATCTCTCTTAGGAGCTATCTCAGCGCCAGGATACCTGTAAGGTGATAGCTGTGCTATATAAATGTTTTAAATAAATAAATAAATAATAATAAATAAAAGGGTGTGGCGAATTGCGCAGATCTGAGGGTCCTGGGTGGCCGGGGCAGCTGCGAGACAGGGCTTAGCTGATGTTTTGGCCACTGGAAGTTTTCTCAGAGAGCGTGTGGGGTATGACTCCTTATGCCTGCGACTGAGTTGAGTGTGCTCACGTTGAATGTGCGTGGGCACAGTCCGGTTAAGCGGCGAGAGGTGCTGTCCGTGCTGGAGAATTCAAAAGCAGATATCTGTCTCCTCCAGGAAACGCATTTTCTAACTAAGTATTGTCATAGGCTTAAATCCCGTCACTTTCCGACACCACTTTTCTCATCCACGACCACAAAGATTGCTGGGGTGGCGCTCCTGGTGTCAAAGCGATTTAAGGGGAAGCAGTTACACCGGGGGACAGAGGTTAAAGGGCGACTCCTATCCTGCAGGTTCTCACTGGGTGCTCACACCTTCACGGTGATTGCGGTTTATGCGCCAAATGAGGGGCAGGAGAAGTTCTTCCACCAAGTGCTTACTGAAGCAGCGGCAGCACCTGATAGACACGTTCTGGTTGGGGGGACCTCAATTTAATTTTTGACAACCTACTTGACAGGTCAGCGCAGCGATCCACGCAGGCAGGCACTTTATCGGAGGGGGGACGGAACAGATTGTCAGAACTGGGTATGACGGACTTGTGGCGCTCCCTCCACCCGGACGACCGGGACTACACATATTACTCCAACGCCCACAAAACCTATGCGCGCCTAGATTATTTTCTAACATCCACTTCATTTAGAGCGCTGAGATAGGAGCGGCAGCCCTTTCCGATCATGCACCACTCACAGCGGTGTTTACCTTTCCACCGGTGGGGCGCAGTGCCCGTTGCTGGAGGCTTAGGGACACGCTGCTGCACAGACAGGGGTTTGTGGCCAAGATCAAGGAAGCTATAGCTGAATACCTGGTACACAACACAGCGACGGACACTTCACATGCAACACATTGGGCAGCACTCAAGGCAGTCATACGGGGCGAGTTCATTGCAATCGCGGCAGCAGAAAATGCGGAGAGGGCCCGTAAGAGAGACGAGCTCTCTGCCCGCACGAAGGAATTGGAGCAGGTACACCAGAGGACCGGGGCGCCGCGGGTGTGGAAACAGTTGTGAGTGGCACGTCAACAGTTAGCAGCACTAGATCAAGATAGAGCAGAATACGCGGCATTACGGGTACGACATGCATACTACACGGGAGGCGACAGATGCGGGAGGCTGTTGGGTCGGGCACTCCGCGAACAGCAGCAACGACACTCGGTGCAGGAAATACACACGCAGGACGGAGTCACAGTGATGGAGGACGGAGCTATAGCGCAGGCATTTATTGACTTTTATACCACACTATACGAGGGGGCGGCTCTGGATCCAGCGGACGGGGCGGCCTTCCTGGACTCTGTGTCCATACCCGCTTTATCGACGGAACAATCAGAACTCCTTGACAGGGAGATCCGTCCTGAAGAAGTCATTGCCGCGATCTCCCCCCTCAAGCTGGCCAAGGCGCCGGGACCGGATGGCTTCACCGCCGCCTTTTACAAAACATTCTGCCCCCAGGTTGCTCCGTTGTTGACTGCCCTCTTTAATTCCTTCTCGGAGCCCGGCGCCATCCCAAGAGATCTGATGAGTGCCATGATCTCGGTCATTCCCAAACCGGGGAAGGACCGAACGCAATGCGTGGCCTACCGCCCTATCTCGTTACTTAACGTAGATCTGAAGCTTTACACCAGTATGCTGTCGAAGCGGCTGGGCCCACTTATGCCTGGTCTGATTGATCCGGACCAGGCCGGCTTTATACCGGAGCGCCAGACGGTCGACAACACAAAAAGAGCACTCCACTTAGTGGAACGAGCCTCCAGGTTGCCAGGAGAGTTCATGATGTTGGCAATTGATGCGGAGAAGGCCTTCGATCATGTCCACTGGCCGTACTTGGAACAGGTCCTCATCAAGGCAGGGTTAGGCGCGAGATTTCGTACGTGTGTTCTGAACTGCTATACCTTCCCCATGGCGTCGGTTCGGGTGAATGGCTGCTCATCGTCCGTATTCCCCGTCGAACGCGGAACTCGGCAGGGGTGTCCACTCTCGCCCCTGCTCTTCGCGCTGTATATGGAACCCCTGGCGCAGGCCATGCGATCGCATCCGACCATTAAGGGGATTAAATTCGGGGCTGATATCCACACGATTAGCTTATACGCTGATGACGTCTTGCTTTCCTTTGCTTCCCCTGCGGCCACCCTGCTGGCCGGGGCGGCCATCCTGGATGCGTTGGCGAAGGCCTCTGGCTTTAAGGTGAACATGACGAAATCAGTAGCACTTCACCTTTCCTTGGAGGCACACACGCGGGCCTCCCTAGAAGCACAATTCCCCTTCCAATGGGCAGACGGTGCAGTCCCCTACCTGGGCATACAATTGGCGGCCACGCTACCAGAAACGGTGCGTCTCAACTATGCTAACCTTAGTCGCACTATCCGCGCGGAGGTCGGGTGGTGGGTCACCTCCCACTATCTTTGCTGGGCTGTGTGGCAGCAGTAAAGATGACAATCCTCCCGCAAGTTTTATACGTTTTTCGGGCTAGCCCGCTCCGTCCCCCGGAGGGATGGATTCGCCGCACACAATCGGAGCTGGCTCAGTTTGTGTGGAACGGGAAACGGCCCAGACTCAAGCTGAGGCTAGAGATGCTTCCCCCGGAGAGTGGTGGACTGGGCCTGCCGGATTTGCGTCACTATTACCAGGCGACCCAACTCAGAACCCTAGTGGAATGGAGCAAATGGGAATCTGAGCGCCATTGGTTGTTCCAGGTCCAAGCGGTCGCGGGCGTCCACTCCAGGAGGTGCCTTTCCTGCAGCGACAACACCGACCCCCTAACCTATACGCCTCCTTCGTCACGAGGGTACCGCTAGAGGTATGGGATCGAACATGCGTCTTACACGACCTGACGACCTTCCCGTCTCCCCTCACACCCCTGTTAGAGAACCCTGACTTCGGCCCGGGTAGGGATGTCCAGGCCTTTGCACGGTGGCGCCCAGCAGGATGCCGATGCCTCTTTCACATGTATTCAGATGCGGGAGTGATGCCTTTTGAGGAATTCCGGAAGACCTATGACCTCCCGGAGGCTGAACACCTTAGTTATCTACAGGTCCAACATTGGGCGCTTCAACCCCAGATCCGTGGAGACGCTACACGCAAGCTCAGTAAATATGAATACTGGCTTCTCTCGCGCACCACAGATAAGCGACTCATTTCAGACATATATCGGCTCCTCTTGGACAGATACTCGCACGTTTATAATGCAGGACGGGCTAGATGGGAGAGGAAACTGGGGCGGACTCTGCGCAACGAAGAATGGGAGGACATTTACTACCGCGCCACACACACACGAGATGCGTGAGGTTTGGCACCTCACACGAGATGCGTGAGGTTTGGCACCTCACGCAAGATGCGTGACGTTTGGCACCTCACGCGAGATGCGTGAGGGTTGGCACCTCACCCGAGATGCGTGAGGGTTGGCACCTCACCCGAGATGCGTGAGGTTTGGCACCTCACCCGAGATGCGTGAGGTTTGGCTCCTCACCCGAGATGCGTGAGGTTTGGCACCTCACCCGAGATGCGTGGGGTTTGGCACCTCACGCGAGATGCGTGAGATTCGGTTTCTCACGCGGGATGCGTGCGGTTCAGCACTTCACCCGAGATGCGTGAGGTTTGGCACCTCACGCGAGATGCGTGAGGTTTGGCACCTCACGCGAGATGGGGAGGTTTGGCACCTCACCCGAGATGCGTGAGGTTTGGCACCTCACCCGAGATGCGTGGGGTTTAGCACCTCATCCGAGATGCGTGGGGTTTGGCACCTCACCCGAGATGCGTGAGGTTTGGCACCTCACCCGAGATGCGTGAGGTTCGGCACGGGGCGTGCCTACGATGATGTCAGCGGCCGTGCCCAGTTCCCTGTGCTCACTATTCAGCGTCTTTTGGTGAAGGAGGAAGAGGATCTTGGGGCTCCGTTTCTCTGCAAGGCCAGCTTTGTTCTTTTGATCGGTGGAGAGTTCTGGGTGCCTGAAATCTGCTACAACGCTCACTGAGCTGCAGGAGGAGTTTAGAATCTGTAGAGACTTCTTTTCTTGATGGGCTCCCGGTGAGGCTAGGTTTTGGGGGGATTACCTGTCACTAACCCAGATTCAAAAGTAGAGTCAATCCATCAATCAGGAGTTTGTTAAAGCGCAACTACTCACCCGTAAGGGTCTCAAGGCGCTAGGGGTGGGGGGTGCCGGTTCCATTCCATTAAGGAGGGGGTCTGTCGAAGAGCCAAGTTTTGAGGTTTCTTGCGAAGATCGGGAGCGATGTTGTCTGTCTGAGGTGGAGTGTAAGGGCGTTCCATGCTTTGGCGGCGAGGAAGGAGAAGGAGCGGCCTCCCGATCTGGTCTTTCTGGTGCGGGGGACCACGGCGTAGGAGAGCTGGGCTGATCGTAGGGTCCTTTGGGAGTGCCTGGAATTTGAGCCGGCTGTTCAGGTATGCTGGTCCGGTGCCGTGGAGGGCCTTGTGTGCGTGGGTGAGCATCTTAAAGGTGATTCTCACCTCGACGGGGAGCCAGTGGAGTGTGCGCAGGTGCTGAGAGATGTGGCAGTGTTTTGGAAGGTTGAGGACCAGTCTTGTGGCGGCGTTCTGTATGTTCTGTAGCTTGCGGATGATGATTTTGTTTATTCCGGCGTAGAGTGCGTTGCCGTAGTAGTCTGCTGGGGACCAGGGCGTGAGTGACTGTCTTTCGGTGTTCGAGGGGGATCCATTTGAAGGTCTTACGAAGGAGGCGGAGGGTGTGGAAGCAGGAAGATGAGACAGATTTGATCTGGCGGTCCATTTTGAGCTCGGAGTCCAGGATGATTCCCAGGTTGCGTGCGTGGACTGTGGGGGTTGGCGGGTTTCCAAGGGCGGTGGGCCACCAGGTGTCGCTCCAGCGTCGCAGGTTTGGGCCCATGATGAGTACTTCTGTTTTGTTGGTGTTTAGTTGTAGGCAGCTGTTTTTCATCCATTTGGCGACGGCTTCCATGCCTTCTCGAAAGTTGCGTCTGGCGGTGTTGGGCTCGTTGGATAGGGAGAGGATGAGCTGGGTGTCGTCTGCATATGACACGATGTTGAGTCCGTGGGTTCTGACGATGGGGGCAAGTGGAGCCATGTAGACGTTGAAGAGCGTCGGGCTGAGGGAGGAGCCCTGGGGGACTCCGCAGGTGTAGGTGTGGGGTCTGAGAGGAAAGGGGAGTCTGACCCGTTGCGTCCTGCCGGAGAGGAAGGAGCAGATCCAGTCGAGGGCCTTGTCCTGGATTCCTGCGTCGTAAAGTCTGCGTATTAGGGTGCGGTGGGAGACTGTGTCGAACGCCGCTGATAGGTCTAGGAGGATGAGGGCTACTGTTTCTCCTTTGTCCAGTTGGGTGCGGATGTCGTCTGTTGCGGCGAGGAGGGCGGTTTCCGTACTGTGGTTTTTTCTGAAGCCGGATTGGGAGGAGTCGAGGATGTTGTGTTCTTCAATGAATGTGGCGAGTTGGCTGTTGATGGCTTTCTCGATGACTTTCGCTGGGAAAGGGAGCAGGGAGATGGGTCTGTAGTTTTTGAGGTCGGTGGGGTCCGCTGAGGGTTTCTTTAGGAGGGGGTTGACCTTCGCGTGTTTCCAGTCGTCGGGAACGGAGGCGGTCGCCAGGGAGCGGTTGATGGTGTGGTGGAGCACGGGTGCGATGGTATCGGTGGCTCTGTTGAAGATGTGGTGGGGGCAGGGGTCCGTGGGGGCCCCTGAGTGGATTGACTTCATTGTCTTCAGTGTGTCTTCGATGGTGAGGGCTGTCCAGTCATCCATCGCTGGTTTCCGGGTGTCGGGGGTGGTTCGTGAGGGTTCAGTGTGTTGGTTGTCTTTGTCGAAGTTGTCGTAGATGCTCTTGATTTTGTGGTGGAAAAAGGTGCTGAGTTTGTCGCAGAGGTCTTGTGAGGGAGGGATGTCAGTAGACTCGCTGGTGGGTTGGGCGAACTCCTTGATGATGCTGAAGAGTTTCTTGCTGTTGTGTGCGTGGGTGGAGATTCTGTCTTCAATCGCTTTTTTCCTCGTTTCTCTGATGAGTTGATGGTGGGCGTTGGTGGCGGCTCTGAAGTTGTTGTGGGCTTCTGTGGATTTGGTGTTTCTCCAGGCCTTTTCGAGGCGGCGGCATGTGCGCCTGGACTCTCGAAGTTCGGTGGTAAACCATCTGGCTTTCTTGGCACGGGTATTGTTGTTTTTCTTGAGGGGGGCTATGGTGTTGGTGCTGTCCGAGATCCATCTATGCAGGGTTCGAGCTGCGTCGTTGGGGTCGTCGTTTTCCGCAATGGTTGGGGTGGAGTTGTTGAGTGAGGAGGTGAGCTGGTCGTTGGTGATTTTGGTCCAGTTTCTTTCTGGAAGCAGGTGCTGGGTCTGCGGATGGTGTGTGTTCTGAAGGTGAAGTGGACGCAACAATAGTCGGTCCATGGGAGTTCGGTGGTGTGGCTGAAGGTGATGGAGTTTCCTGTAGTGAAGAGGGGGTCGAGGGTGTGTCCTGCTGAGTGCGTGGGCTCTGTCACGATCTGGCAGAGTCCAATGTTGTGGAGGTTGTCCAGGAGGCATGTGGTGTTGGGGTCCAGTTGATTGTCGAGGTGGAAGTTGAGGTCTCCCAGCAGGGTGTAGTTGGTGAATGCGATGGCCTGCGGGGAGATAATGTCCGTGATGGAGTTGGCGAAGGGTCCGCGGGGTCCAGGGGGTCGGTAGATGAGGGTTCCTCGGAGGGCGGCGGTGGGGCTGGCCAGTATCTTGAAGTGAAGGTGTTCCATAAGTTTTGTGGACTCGTCAGGTAGTGTGCTCAGGCGGAGGCTAGATTTGTGGACGATGGCGATTCCTCCTCCTGGGTGGGTGGGGTGGTCCTTCCTGGAGATCTTGTATCCTTGCGGGATGGCGATGGCGATGTCTGGTCCCGAGGTGGCATTGGTCCAGGTTTCGGTGAAGAATGCTACGTCCGGGGTGGTGCTGTCGAGGAGGTCCCAGATGTCTGTGGCGTGTTTGTGGAGGGATCGGACGTTGAGGAGGATGCATTGCAGGGTCTTCGGTTCGGTTGTGTTCTTGGGGGCGGGTTGTGCTGGATCCGTGTTCTTGGCGGTGCTGCAGGTGTGCCGGCAGCGGTGACAGCTGAAAGGTCCATGGGTGTCGGCTGGTGATGCTAGCTTGCAGTTGTTGTTGCAGCCTGGGTGGAGTGCTGCTGGGTCGTAGCGTTGGCGGGGCGAAGGTCCAGGGTTCCTGGTCGCGAACGGGCGCAGACGTGCTTGCCTTTGACGCGCCTTCGGTGCACCAGTGGCCGCCATTAAGTAGGGGTCGGGGAGGGCTGGACAGCTGGGAGGCGGGAGCGGGGAGAGGAGCTGGATTTGGCCGGTCGCGCTGGGGGGGAGGGGCCATGGGGGCAGCAGCGGCAGGGAAAGGTAAAGGGAGGAAAGAAGGGATAAAGAAAAAAGGGAAAATAAGCAGAAATAAGGCACAAAAGAGCAGAGATGCAGAAAAGGGCAGAAGGGTGAAAGATGGAAAGGGTAGAAAAACGAGTGAAAACGAGTGAAAACGAGTGAAGGAGCGAAAGGGAAAATGGGCAGAAATAAGGCACAAAAGAGTAGAGGTGCAGAAAGGTGAAAGATAGAAAGGGTAGAAAAACGAGTGAAGGAGCAGAGGGAGAGAAAGGGAAAATGAGCAGAAATAACGCACAAAAGAGCAGAGATGCAGAAAGGTGAAAGATAGAAAGGATAGAAAAACGAGTGAAGGAGCAGAGTGAGAGAAAGGAGACAGAGGTCCACTCTACAGGTAAGATTGCGAATCTTGGTAAAACCATTTCAGTGATTTATTAGGAACATTCAATTTGATTTTCAAGATCATTTACCATATTCACGAGTGCGATTCTTGTTCTATAGTAGTTCCATGAATGTTTTTGGGAACACTTTTAAGTCACATAAAATAAGGAAATATAAGACACTGATTGTTTAGGTGATTGAAAACCTAGTCATAGAAAGACCTAAACCAAATTCTGCCGCTTATGCCTTTGAGCAGTTGATACTGAAGTGAAGTATTATCACCACAATATAGCGGATCTAAGAAAGGTCAACTAAGGGTCTGATTGTCTGAATAAACGCAAGCCACAAAGCTCTTAAGCTAGTTCCTGATTGAAGGACAGAATCTGATGTCCTAATTTACGTCTTTGTGCGAAGGAAAGTGCGTGTATTTTTGTTTGCGAGTAACTTTTCCTTTTCAGATCTCCTTCCCAGCTGTTCCCTTTCCCCCCGCTTAATCACTTCAATACTCTGTGTAATCATTACAATCAGAGTTGGAGGTATTGAGAGGTGGGCCCCTAATATCATCACTCCAGACCCTGAGGAAGAAGCAACCTGACAGAATAGTGAGCCCACGAATAATATTCCTCCCGGTCTGAGAGTTTTGACATTATGGCCACCATGGATGATTTAATGAGGGTTATTGTTCAGATGCAAACAGATTTAACTGAAGCTAGGAATGCCACTGCAATGCTCTCTGATAAAGTAGATAGGATACAGCGATTAAGTACTCCGCTTCCTCCTCTCCGTTCTCTGCAGCATACAGACTGAGAGAAATGATGCTGTTGGGGCAGCCGTCCGAACCAATCGGTGCTGGCTGCGGTGGAGGGGAGGGAGGTTGCCTGCAGCCTTCCTGTTGAGGAGAGCCCAGACCACGTCAGACGCATTCAAAATCCAGGACGGCGGGAGTCGGAAGTCTGCAGTCTCGGGAGTCAGCGCGGGAAGCCAAGGTAAGTTTTATATAATATTTTATTATGTATTATTATCGCATATCGCAGACTTACATGACCATTGCGCGCTGCAGAATCTATTGCCGCATTGCTGTTTTAATTATTTTAAAATTAATCTACTTTACTGCGCGCTCACGCTGTCGATCTTGGCGCTAGACGCTACCTCTCTCATAGCGTGTTATTAGTACTACTCTTACCCGCACTATAATTGTGACCTCATTCTGCACTTTGCGGGTGTTAGAACCGGCTGTCTCTAGTTGGCAGAGGTATACACTTCTGACAAATAGGGACACACCTTTTCTAGTCAGGGCAAGGGGATCACACCCTTCGATAACCCCTGCTCACCCCCTCGGTAGCTTGGCAGAGCAGTCAGGCTTATCTCAGAGGCTGTGTGTTAAGCAATTATGACCACATACAGTAATAAAGTGAATACA
The DNA here is from genome assembly GCF_964263255.1 of Lissotriton vulgaris. Classification (NCBI taxonomy): domain Eukaryota; kingdom Metazoa; phylum Chordata; class Amphibia; order Caudata; family Salamandridae; genus Lissotriton; species Lissotriton vulgaris. The sequence goes on from NW_028242587.1 coordinate 244,634, forward strand.
CTACAAATGGACACGACACAGTAGTATTATAAAAATAAGTATTTTTATATAAGGCTTAGCACAAGACCAAATAACGACAAAAATGTACACAATCTGAATAAATACTCTGGGAAGGGAAAAGTAGTTCAAAGGTAGTTTCTTCTTTAGCACAAAGTCTTTAGTATCAAAGCAAATCTTCTTCTTGGAAACACAGTTCTTAGCAACAAGGTAACCCACACGGGGGCTACACGACGTCGAGGCAAAGTTAATCCAAAGGTTCGGCGTCGACCGCGAGGAGCGCTACGTCGAGCCCGGAGTCACACGGACCCCCAACAACACAGTACCTTAGGAAAATGAAGCACACGATGATCAGCGGCGTCGAGCAATCCGGCGTCGCGTCTTCGGTGTCGATCAGGCCTCAGCAGGCGTTGTTGTCGATGATTCGGTTGCAAAGTGTGAGCAGCGCTCACGGCGTCGAGCGGGCACGAGGGCGATGCGATCAGCAGCGGTGCAGACACGAGGTCCCTTGGAGCTGGAGCCGAACTCACTACTCACTGGCGTTGCTGCTGGCGTCGTCCGGGCCCGGCGGCCGGTCGTCGAGGAAGCGGGACACTGGGGCCGTTACCCACTACGTCGAGCTGGATTCGGCGACGTCCGTCGGCGTCGAGGTTGCCGGCTCTTTCAGAGGTGCTGGATTCACAGGTTCCAGCAAATAGCACTTTAAGCAGCTGAAGTCCTTTAGCCCTGTGACTTCAGCAGGAGACTGGCACTCTTCCAGTCCTTGGAGATCTTCTTAGCAAGCGTGAGAGTACACACACAGTTCCTCTCTCCTGGTTTCCTTGGCAAAAATAAAGAAGCACTGCAGGATTCCCCCCAGCAAACAGCACACTGGCAGAAGGGGTAGGCAAGTCCTCAGATCAGCAGGCCTCTTGTCCTTGGTTACAGGGTTCCTTGTCAGAAGTGATCTAAATTCTAGGTTCAGGGGTCCTTCTCTTATACCCCTTTTCGGCTTTGATCCCTTTGTCCATGCCGGGGAATTTCCCAACATCCTGGGTCTGTTGTGGGTGGAGCCAGGCAGAAGCACCTGGCCTATTCATTGCGCAGGGCTGGGTCCTCAGACGCCCAGCAGGAGGTGGAGCCAGCATTGACACTGGCAGGAGCAGAGCTATCGGCCTCCTGGCAGGAGGTGGGGCTAGGATCGTCCATGGCAGGCACAGAGCCATCAGCCGCTTGGCAGGAGGTGGAGCCAGCATTGTATCAGGCAGGGCAGGCTATCAGCAACTACTCTCCCCCTACTCTCAACGCAAATGTCCCACTCATCCCACACTGACTCATCCAGACCTCTGGAGCCACCCAGCTCCTGTCACACACACGCAAGACCAGCAGAAACCAGATATGGTTAGACAAGAAAATAGACACTTTCTAAAAGTGCTATTTTCAAACCCAGAGTCCAAAAACCATACCCACCAACGGATGCGTAATTAAACCCCGAGCTCAGGGATACCAAACTCGACATTGCACCATGCTCCCCGAGCCAGCTAGGATCATAGCGTTAATAATCCAGGCGGCCCATTCTAACCAATGGAGAGCAGGCTACCCCGCAATAGTGAAGAACGAAGATGGCGGTAATTCACTATTAGGACATGCCAACCTGGTCAGGCGTGTCCTACCTTATACTTACAATGCACCCTGCCCGTGGGCCTACCATAGGGGTGACTAACATGAAGTCAAGGGAAGGTTTGAGGGGCTGGCAAGTAGGTATACTTGCGCAGCTTGCGTGACAGCACTAGGCTGCACGTGGGTCTCGCAATGACCGACCCGTAGACATCCTTTTACGAGGCCGCTCCTGTGGGTGGCACAACACGTGCTGCAAGCCCACGGGCGGCATTTGTATTTACAAGCCCCGGCACTCCTGGTGCACTAGACTAGGGACTGACAGTAAACCAAATAGGCCAAACATGGATACAATAGATACATCAATTTAACATAGGGAGCACTTGCGCTGTGGCACTGATCAGCAGTGGCACAGCGCCCAAAGCATATACCAGCAAAACATCGGAAAACAGTGGAGGCAAACAGAAAAAATGGAGGAGAGACTCAAGCCAATGATGTCAGGTCTAACACGTGTCCCCTCCAGCTGAAATGTGGGGAGAACTACCCTTGACCTAGGGAGTCCTCTTCACTAAGGTCGGAAAAATCTGGACAGACCATCAGCATTGGCGTGATCTGTACCAGGGCGGTGTTCCACCGTAAAGTCCATCCCCTGTAGGGAAATGGACCACCTCAACAGTTTTGGATTCTCACCCCTCATCTGCATCAACCATCTGAGGGGCCTGTGGTCTGTCTGAACCCGGAAGTGAGTCCCAAACAGGTAGGGTCTTAGCTTCTTCAGCGCCCAGACCACAGCAAATGCTTCTCTCTCTATCGCACTCCACCTCGTTTCCCTGGGAAGTAACCTCCTACTGATGAAGGCTACAGGCAAGTCTCGGCCCTCTTCGTTCACCTGAACTAGAACAGCCCCCACGCCATGCTCTGAAGCGTCCGTCTGGACAATAAATTCTTTCGAGAAGTCGGGTGCCTGGAGTATAGGTGCTGTGCACATTGCAGTTTTCAGGGTGTCGAAGGCCGTTTGATAGGCATCAGTCCAGATCACGTTTCGTGGCTGCTTCCTGGAAGTCAGCGAAGTCAAGGGGTGCACAATGTTACCGTAATCCTTGACAAACCTCCTGTAATAACCCGTGAGTCCTAAGAAGGCTCTCACCTGTGTTTGGGTTTTGGGCGGCACCCAAGCCAGGATGGTATCAATCTTGGGTTGCAGGGGGGCAACCTTGCCGCTCCCTACCTGGTGCCCCAAGTACACCACAGAACCCTGCCCAATCTGGCACTTACTGGCTTTGATTGTGAGGCCTGCTCTGCGCAGGGCCAACAACACTTCCTGGAGGTGGCGCAAGTGTTCCTCCCAGCTGGCGCTGAACACTGCGATGTCGTCCAGGTAGGCGGCACTGAAATCCTCCAGTCCAGCCAAGACCTGGTTGACCAACCTCTGGAAGGTGGCAGGGGCATTCTTCATCCCAAAGGGCATCACCCGGAACTGGTATAGCCCATCTGGTGTGGAGAATGCCGACCTCTCCTTTGCCCCATCGGTTAAGGCGATCTGCCAGTACCCAGACGTTAAATCAAACGTACTAAGGTACCGGGCAGCCCCCAACCGATCGATGAGCTCATCAGCTCTGGGGATGGGGTGCGCGTCAGTCTTCGTGACCGAATTGAGCCCTCGGTAGTCCACACAGAACCGAAGTTCCGGTGAAGCACCAGGCGCTGCAGCCTTCGGGACCAAGACCACTGGGCTGGCCCAAGGACTGCTAGAGGACTCAACCACCCCTAACGCAAACATTTTGGAGACCTCCTCCTTAATGTATGCTCGAACCTTGTCAGTCACCCTGTAAGCCTTGTGCTTCACAGTAGGGCTGTCTCCGGTGTCAACGTCATGGACACACCAATGAGTGACACCCGGAACCAAGGAAAACAGATCCGGGAATTGTCCCAACAGGTGGCGACAATCCTGTTTCTGCTCAAGGGTCAGTGTGTCAGAGAGGACCATACCATCCACTGACCCGTCTTGCTCTTTAGCACACAGGAGGTCAGGAAGAGGCTCACTCTCCTCCTCCATTCCAGCATCTGTAGCTAGGAGCATGCCCACTTCGGACCTTTCTAAGTGGGGCTTCAAACGGTTGACATGCAGGACCCGCAAGGGGTTCCGGGGAGATTTCAAGTCCACCAGGTAGGTGACATCGCTCTTCTTCTCCACAACCTTAAACGGTCCAGTCCACCTGTCCTTGAGCGCACAAGGTTCCACAGGGGACATGACCCACACTTCCTGACCAGGCTGAAGCTCTACCAGAGTGGCATTCCGGTCGTACCATCGCTTCATCTCCTCCTGGCTGGCCTCCAGATTTGCCTGAGCAAGTTCTCTGAAGCGCCGAGTCTGGTTCCGAAAGGCCAGCATGTAGCTGTAGACATCCTGGGGAGGTTTCCTGGGAGATTGCTCCCAGCCTTTCTTGACCAGACTCAAAGGCCCTCTTACCGGGTGACCGTACAGGAGCTCAAAGGGGCTGAACCCTAGAGACTTCTGCGGCGACTCTCGGTAAGCAAACAACAGGCATGGCAAGAGGACGTCCCATTTCCGCCTCATTGGTTCTTCCAGACCCATGATCATGCCTTTAAGGGTCCGGTTGAATCTCTCAACCAGCCCATTTCCTTGAGGGTGGTAAGGAGTGGTGAACTTGTAGGTTACCCCACACTCCTTCCACAGAGACTTCATATAGTTCGAAATGAAGTTGGTGCCTCGGTCCGAGACCACCTCTCTGGGGAACCCCATCCGGGAGAAAACACCCATCAGTGCCCATCCCACCACGGGGGCCGTCACTGTTCGGAGAGGGATGGCTTCCGGGTACCGCGTGGCATGGTCCACCAAGACCAGGATAAACCTGTTGCCCAGGGCTGTCTTGGGGTCCAGGGGCCCAACAATGTCAATCCCCACCCGGTCAAAGGGGGTACTGACCACTGGAAAAGGTTGGAGGGGAGCCTTCTGCTTCCTTCCGCTTTTCCCACTTGCCTGGCAAGTGTGACAAGTCTTGCAATGGATGTCTACATCCCTACGCATCTGAGGCCAATAAAAATGGGTGACAAGCCTGTCATAGGTCTTGTCCTGCCCCAGATGTCCAGCTAACGGAACGTCATGAGCCAAACCCAGTAGGAAGGCTCTGAAGCGCTGGGGTACCACCAGCACACGGGCTGACCCAGGCTCAGCAGCCTTAGGCTCGCTATACAGGAGGTCATTCTCCCAGTACACAAAATGTGACCCTGACTGATCACCTGAGGATTGGGCTGAGGCCTGCTGCCTCATGCCCACAAGAGAAGGGCACACTTTCTGTTCCGCACAGAATTCCTCTCTGGAGGGACCACCATCCTGCTGCCAATGGGTCAGCTCGGGGAGGTCTCCCAGTTCGGCAATTTGTTCCCCTGTGGGCTCCAGGGCATCCCCCTCAGGGTCTACCTCCTCCTGGACCACGGGAACTACGGGGCCGGTTTCCCGCGCCTCCTGCCTCTTCTCTTCACAGCTGGGTCCTGGGCCGTACTTTCAGGCTCCGGGACCCCATCAACACCCTTACTCGCTGTCATCGATCGAGTGGTTGCACACACCCACTCTGGCACACCCAACATTTTCAAGTGCGCCTCTCTCTCCACCTTAGCCCAAGGGGAGTCTTCTAAATCATTGCCCAGGAGACAATCGACAGGCATGGCGGGCCTCACAGCGACCTGAAGAGTACCTGAAACTCCCCCCCATTCAAAGGAAACCTGAGCTACTTCACACTCTTTCTGGGAGTTGTCAGCAGCTATCACAGGGTAGAATGCGTGGGGAACCACCTGCTCTCTGGACACTAAGTGACATTTGACAGCTGTCACACTCGCTCCGGTGTCTCTGAGAGCTTCCACTCTATGGCCATTAATGGTCACCCACTGCCTATATTTACTAGTGTTACTAGGCAGAGGGGGTGGAGGGACCATTTGCATGTCTCCTAGCGAGACCAGGGACATCTCTGCGGGACCCCTCCCACCATGGACAACCATCTCCTCCCCTCCCAGGGCTACACTCGCCAGCTGACGGGGGGATGCACTCGGCGGTGCATTCGATTTCTTCATGGGACACTAGGGATCGTAATACCGGTGTCCCACCTGCCCACAAGTGTAGCAGGTTAGGGGGCCCCTATGAACAGATTTACCCGTCGGGGCCCCTGGCTTCTTCTCAGGGGGAGGCTGGGAACCTTTCCCTTGGTTCCCTTGGGGATTACTTTGGGGCCCTTTCTGAGACTCCTTCTGTTTACCCTTGTCCCCACCACTCTTCTGCTGGGGACCCTGCCCACCTTTGGCTGAGTCTCCCACTGGACCCTTGTGGACCCTGGTACTGACCCAGCGGTCCGCCTCCTCAGCAAGTTTTCTAGGGTTAGATATCTTGCTATCAATAAGGTGCTGGCGCAGCTCTGGAAAACAGTTATTAGACAAATGCTCCCAAGCAAACAAATCATAAAGAGCTTCATAACTTTCCACTTTGCTGCCCTTTAACCAACCATCCATGGCTCTGCAAAAATAAGACACATACTCAACCCACGTCGTACCAGGCAACTTCTTACATTCTCTAAAAGCTTGTCTGTACTTCTCGGGGGTTAGGCCATACCGCAACATTAAAGCATCTTTCATATGAGCATACGACATCCTATCCGCAACAGGCATGTCTAACAGGGTATCTCTCCCCTCATTCACAAAGCGACCCCACAACCCCGCTCCCCAATTCTTCTCAGGGACCTGGTGGGCCAACAATGCTAACTCATATGCTTTAAACCACTGACCAATATCTTCGTTCCTATGATAATCTTTTATCACATCTTTGGGAAAGTAAAACTTACTTTCTGCAGGCCCAGATGGGATGCTGCCACCAGAGGGATTCAATTCTAACTTCTTAGCTTGGATGTCCAACTCCCTCAACTTGGTATCACGCTCCAAAGCTAACTTCTCTCTTTCAAAATCTAACCTTTTGGTCTCCAAATCAGCTTCTCTTCTACCTCTTGCATTTTCTAACTCCAACTGCCCATTTATCTTTAGCCTTGCCATTTCCATGTTGTATGCCCGCTCCTTCGCCCTTTCTTCTCGTTCTTCAGGGGAAAGACCTTTGGAGGAAACACTGCTTCCGGGAGAGGACTCAGGCCCATTCGCTGGTGCCTCCTCTTCCCCTTCCACTGGCGGTACCACCAACGGATCAGTGGGGTCTCTGGCCTCCAACCAGGCCTGCAATGCTTTGAGATAGGTTTCCTTAGCCTTGAGACCTTTGGTAGGAACTTTAAACTTCTTGCAAAAGGATTTCAACTCCTCCAATCTGTAGTCGTTTAACTTCGCTCTGTCGAATTCCTCCTCAACAACAACAGGGGTAGTGACTCCGGTGTCACTCATGGTCAAAACTGGCAGTGTTCAAAAAATCAAGTTTCATAAAAGCGGAGAACCAAAAATAGGATCCTTCCCAATTAGATTGTGACTGCGCTATGGTCTGCTTTCACTATGTAGCGTACACTAATCACTGCACATGGGTCATAAATGCAAGGTCCAGATCCTCACCGCTGCGTCCAATGTTAGAACCGGCTGTCTCTAGTTGGCAGAGGTATATACTTCTGACAAATAGGGACACACCTTTTCTAGTCAGGGCAAGGGGATCACACCCTTCGATAACCCCTGCTCACCCCCTCGGTAGCTTGGCAGAGCAGTCAGGCTTATCTCAGAGGCTGTGTGTTAAGCAATTATGACCACATACAGTAATAAAGTGAATACACTACAAATGGACACGACACAGTAGTATTATAAAAATAAGTATTTTTATATAAGGCTTAGCACAAGACCAAATAACGACAAAAATTTACACAATCTGAATAAATACTCTGGGAAGGGAAAAGTAGTTCAAAGGTAGTTTCTTCTTTAGCACAAAGTCTTTAGTATCAAAGCAAATCTTCTTCTTGGAAACACAGTTCTTAGCAACAAGGTAACCCACACGGGGGCTACACGACGTTGAGGCAAAGTTAATCCAAAGGTTCGGCGTCGACCGCGAGGAGCGCTACGTCGAGCCCGGAGTCACACGGACCCCCAACAACACAGTACCTTAGGAAAATGAAGCACACGATGATCAGCGGCGTCGAGCAATCCGGCGTCGCGTCTTCGGTGTCGATCAGGCCTCAGCAGGCGTCGTTGTCGATGATTCGGTTGCAAAGTGTGAGCAGCGCTCACGGCGTCGAGAGGGCACGAGGGCGATGCGGTCAGCAGCGGTGCAGACACGAGATCCCTTGGAGCTGGAGCCGAACTCACTACTCACTGGCGTTGCTGCTGGCGTCGATCGGGCCCGGCGGCCGGTCGTCGAGGAAGCGGGACACTGGGGCCATTACCCACTACGTCGAGCTGGATTCGGCGACGTCCGTCGGCGTCGAGGTTGCCGGCTCTTTCAGAGGTGCTGGATTCACAGGTTGCAGCAAATAGCACTTTAAGCAGATGAAGTCCTTTAGCCCTGTGACTTCAGCAGGAGACTGGCACTCTTCCAGTCCTTGGAGATCTTCTTAGCAAGCGTGAGAGTACACACACAGTTCCTCTCTCCTGGTTTCCTTGGCAAAAATAAAGAAGCACTGCAGGATTCCCCCCAGCAAACAGCACACTGGCAGAAGGGGTAGGCAAGTCCTCAGATCAGCAGGCCTCTTGTCCTTGGTTACAGGGTTCCTTGTCAGAAGTGATCTAAATTGTAGGTTCAGGGGTCCTTCTCTTATACCCCTTTTCGGCTTTGATCCCTTTGTCCATGCCGGGGAATTTCCCAACATCCTGGGTCTGTTGTGGGTGGAGCCAGGCAGAAGCACCTGGCCTATTCATTGCGCAGGGCTGGGTCCTCAGACACCCAGCAGGAGGTGGAGCCAGCATTGACACTGGCAGGAGCAGAGCTATCGGCCTCCTGGCAGGAGGTGGGGCTAGGATCGTCCATGGCAGGCACAGAGCCATCAGCCGCTTGGCAGGAGGTGGAGCCAGCATTGTATCAGGCAGGGCAGGCTATCAGCAACTACTCTCCCCCTACTCTCAACGCAAATGTCCCACTCATCCCACACTGACTCATCCAGACCTCTGGAGCCACCCAGCTCCTGTCACACACACGCATGACCAGCAGAAACCAGATATGGTTAGACAAGAAAATAGACACTTTCTAAAAGTGCTATTTTCAAACCCAGAGTCCAAAAACCATCCCCACCAACGGATGCGTAATTAAACCCCGAGCTCAGGGATACCAAACTCGACATTGCACCATGCTCCCCGAGCCAGCTAGGATCATAGCGTTAATAATCCCGGCGGCCCATTCTAACCAATGGAGAGCAGGCTACCCCGCAATAGTGAAGAACGAAGATGGCAGTAATTCACTATTAGGACATGCCAACCTGGTCAGGCGTGTCCTACCTTATACTTACAATGCACCCTGCCCGTGGGCCTACCATAGGGGTGACTAACATGAAGTCAAGGGAAGGTTTGAGGGGCTGGCAAGTAGGTATACTTGCGCAGCTTGCGTGACAGCACTAGGCTGCACGTGGGTCTCGCAATGACCGACCCGTAGACATCCTTTTACGAGGCCGCTCCTGTGGGTGTCACAACATGTGCTGCAAGCCCACGAGCGGCATTTGTATTTACAAGCCCCGGCACTCCTGGTGCACTAGACTAGGGACTGACAGTAAACCAAATAGGCCAAACATGGATACAATAGATACATCAATTTAACATAGGGAGCACTTGCGCTGTGGCACTGATCAGCAGTGGCACAGCGCCCAAAGCATATACCAGCAAAACATCGAAAAACAGTGGAGGCAAACAGAAAAAATGGAGGAGAGACTCAAGCCAATGATGTCAGGTCTAACAGCGGGAATTTGAGCGCTTCAGGGCACCTTAGGGCTCCTGGGGACATCGCGCTGCGTTTTTGGTAGCCGCCATCTTGGGTGAGGGAGGGAACCAGGGAGTGCCGAATTGCTGGCGCCATCTTGGTTGGGGGGCTAGTGATCGCACTACATGACTCTTGCGTCTGGAAGTGCATAAAAGCAGAACTTCCCCATCGACGGGTCAGACTTACATGACCATTGCGCGCTGCAGAATCTATTGCCGCATTGCTGTTTAATTATTTTAAAATTAATCTACTTTACTGCGCGCTCGCTCTGTCGATCTTGGCGCTAGGCGCTACCTCTCTCATAGCGTGTTATTAGTACCCCTCTTACCCGCACTATAATTGTGACCTCATTCCGCACTTTGCGGGAATTCGAGCGCTTCAGGGCACCTTAGGGCTCCTGGGGACATCGCGCTGCCGTGTTGGTAGCCGCCATCTTGGGTGAGTGAAGGAACCAGGGAGTGCCGAATTGCTGGCACCATCTTGGTTGGGGGGCTAGTGATCGCACTACAGGACTCTTGCGTATACGGCTATATATGACAGACGCCCCCAAAGGTGCGCAGTGTAGGCGCGCAGCTGGCGCGCCGGCGGAGCGCCGGAGGTGCGCCAGAGGTAAGCCCGTTTGCGCCGGGGAACAACCTTTACAACGAAGGTTTTACAACACGGTACTGTTACCACGCAACTTTTACAACGCAAGTCGTTACAACGACTTGTGCTGGGGGGCGCTCCAGGATGAGTAAATAGTCTAATTTACTATCCAACTCCTTCCCTACTATCCACGGGGACTGGAGTTGGAATAGTAAATTAAAATATTTACTATCCAGCACCCCTCAACGCAAGTCGTTGTAACGACTTGCGTTGTAAAAGTTGCGTAGTAACGGCACGCGTTGTAAAAGTACGCGTTGTAACGTCGTACATCTGTTTGCGCCCGTTCGCGCAGAGGACGCGCCGGGCGCCGAAAGTTCTGCCTCTCGGAACCAAGATGTAACTTCTTACTCTTATTCCCGCGATGAACTTTTACGCCTTAATCTCGGTTCACTCAGTAACCGAAAGTATATCACCACCAGTAAGCACCCAGTTGCCTTGTCCTGTGGCTTGTTAAATGTGAGATCTCTCATCAAGCACTGTGAAGAAATTGCGTTACTTATCGATTCTTACCATCTAGACGTACTCTTCATGACAGAGACTTGGACAACAGGGACTAGCTCGGTGGAACTGGGGACAGTTTGTCCCACTGGCTTCAAAATAAGGCATAATCCCAGGATGGGAGCCAGAGGAGGTGGAACTGGCAGACTCTTGACGTCCCCCAGCTTATCATCAAGGCAATCGCTGGGTGCGAAACATTGGGTTTCTCCATCAAAGACCAAGGAGGCGTGCTATTCACGGGTCTACTATGTTATAGACCCCCGGCTAGCTCGTTATCTGCTGTACCTGAGCTCATAGACTTAATATACGATCTCTCCCACTCCCACACAAAGTTGATGGTGTTAGGGGATTTCAATCTTTGGTCAAAGAGACCGACCAAGACGGCCTATGTAGAGCTGGTCCAAGCTTGTCATAATATTGAGCTACAACAACTGGTACTCTCCAAAACCCATTCAAAGGGCAATATTCTTGATCTACTTTTTGCTGACGCTTGTCGAACGGCTATACGTGACGTCCTGCCTCAGTGTTGGACGGATCACGCCCTCGTACAGTTCTCCCTCTCGTGCACTAGTGCTCCATTAAAGAAAGGGAGTGTGGGGGGCACTAGAATGGGGAGACAATGGTCTAGACTCCTCAAACAAACGATCTTGCCCTCTCTGCTGCCAGATGGCTTTGCATTGGGAGCGAATGTGGACGTAAGTTACGAGACTCTCTGTCAGCGAATCTCGGCTTCTCTGGACTCTTTGGCCCCGCTGCGAAAAATCAAAGATAGGACTAATCTTGCTATGCCATGGTACTCGGAAGAACTTCGGCAGCTCAAGCTCCAATGTAAACAGGCTGAGCGGACCTGGAGGAAACAGTACCTGGAATCACATAGAGTCCTCTTCAAACAAGCACTGGCGTCCTATAAAATCCAGATCAAGCTTGCCAAAGCTAGATTCTTAGAAGAATCTATGATGGCAGCTGTAAATAAATCTCAGGCCTTATTTAAGATCGTAAAGGACCTGGCCCATCCTGGCTGTACCAAAATTGTCATCCCGGCCTCTCAAGCTCTCTGTGATTCGCTAGCACAGGCCTTTGAGGATAAGATTGCCAACATCTTAAAGAATCTTCCCTCGTCAACTGGCCGTGCTGTGCACGATTCCATCTCGTTTGAGAATAGGAAGGAGTGTACTAAATCAGGTGAGCTGAGCAACTTTCCTCTACCATCTTTTGAGGACTTCTGATCTTTCGCTGACGGGGTGTCCTCTGGCTCACCTTCTGATCCTCTTCCACCCAAATTCTGGAAACTTTTTCGTGAAGAGCTGTTTCCCCCACTTTTTTCCATCTTTCGCCAGTCTCTCACTTCAGCACGGGTTCCAGATTGCTGGAAATTGGCGGTGGTCTCCCCACTGCTTAAAAAGGAGAATCTGGACCCCACATGCCCAGCCAACTTTAGGCCCATCTCCCTCTTGCCATTCCCTATTAAAATTCTAGAGAAACTGGCCACAAAACATCTCTCCAACTTTCTTGAGACTACTGATTGTTTGGATGTGGCTCAGTTTGGGTTTAGACCGGCACATGGGACTGAGTCGGCATTGGTGACTGTTCTCGATGACCTTCGAACGCGTGCCGACCAGGGTCGAGCAGCCTTTTTAGTGCTGCTTGACATGTCGGCCGCGTTCGACACGGTCAGCCATGCAATCCTGTTCAGGGGACTGACGGAGGCTGGGGTGTCGGGCTTGGCCCTTGAATGGCTGGTGTCATATCTCGATCAAAGGCACCAGGTAGTTGCCCTGCCACCCTTTAAATCCAACATCAGGAGGGTTGGTCAGGGAGTACCCCAGGGCTCGGCCATCAGCCCCATTCTTTTCAATCTTTACCTCCGTCCCCTGATCAAGCTGATTAAATCTTTTGGCATAACAGTCACCAACTACGCCGATGACACCCAACTTATCTTCTCGTTTGAGGGTAAGGACGGGGTGTCACAGGAGGTCTTCCATCGATGCATGAGCACCACGGCAGAATGGCTGGGTAACAACTCCCTACAATTTAACAGCTCGAAAACCGAGGTGCTACATTGCTCTATGGATCGGACCCCCAGACCCCTACCGCAGGGTTTTTGGCCTCCTGATTTCCAAGGTACTAGTCTGCCTGCCGAATCGGTTCAGAATTTGGGGGTAATGTTTAGTTCCGACTTACAGCTGGACACATCAGTGAACAAAACGGTGGCCACTTGTATGGCATTACTTGGATCATTGCGAAAGATTCTACCCTTGCTCCCGGTACAGGCCAGACCAGAGGTAGTGCGGAGCATAATTTTAAGTCGTCTCGACTACTGCAACTCACTGCTGCTGGGGGCACCAGTGACTCTGCTAGGAAAACTCCAACGAGTACAGAATTTTGCTGCCAAACTGGCACTCTTGCGACGCTGCCTGGACTCTTCTGCCAAGGCACTTAGGGACCTCCATTGGTTGCCAATCTCTCAACGGGTGAACTTCAAAGCTTTGTGTTTGGTTTTTAGGGCTCTACACGGACAAGGCCCGTCTCCTATGCAGGACCTTTTCTCATGGTACATCCCTCCAAGACCACTCCGGTCAGCCTCGGCTTACTTGGTGGTAGTACCCAAGTTTCTGAGGTCCCGGATGGGTGGTCGGTCCTTCAGGTTTACCGCAGCGCAGCTGTGGAATTCTCTACCGGTAGGCCTGAGGAGCCTGGAAGATTTTTCTTCCTTTAAAAAAGCATTAAAGACCCATCTGTTCCCCAGAACAATGTAAATAGATTGGAAGCTGGAAACATCATGTATTGTGTCATAACAGTCTAAGCGCCAGGATGCCCGCCGGGTGACAGTTATAGTGCTATAAAAGAACGCCTATACATACATACATACATACATATCGCATGTAAATTATACTTAAGTATTTAAATGTTTCCTGTCTCTGCCGGCTTCGGAGTGAGGGGGATTTCGTTAATGAGGCGGGTTTCAGAGGGGTGAAGAAGAAGCTCACTAGTCTGGGGGTTGAGGTGGTTTGTGTTGCGCCACGCGCCGGGACTCCTTTACCCTGTCACCCGGGATGCTCAGCTCATGCATGCCTCCTTGTGCGCCGGCTCGGGTCCCTTGTCAGTGGCGTGCAGGTGCTTGGTGCTTCTATGGATGCTCTGAGCTCTTCTTGCGGCTGCGTTTGGAAACCCGTGCCTGACTGTGATGGGGCAGGTGGGACTGCGATGTCGCCGTGCCACCTGCCCTTACTCTGGGAAGAGATGGTCCTTAGGCACCTCCCCCTCCGCCTGGGATGACTCTTGGTGGCCAGAAGCCCTTGGAAAAGCACCCATCCCGACGGACCACGCACGGAACCTGGGCGTCATCCTGGACTCCTCACTCTCGATGACCAGACAAGTCAACGCCGTTTCATCATCTTGCTTCAACATTCTTCGCATGCTCAAAAAAAACATTTCGCTGGATCCCCACCGAAACTAGAAAAACGGTCACCCACGCACTGGTCACGAGCCGCCTGGACTACGGAAAAACACTATACGCCGGCACCACCGCAAAACTCCAGAAAAAACTCCAACGCGTCCAGAACGCTTCAGCCAGGCTCATACTAGACATCCCGCGTAAAGAACACATCTCTGGTCACCTGAAAAACCTCCACTGGCTCCCCGTAAATAAGAGGATTACTTTCCGCCTCCTAACCCACGCACACAAAGCACTTTACGAACTTGGACCCGAATGCCTCAACACACGATTATCCTTCTACACCCCCTCCCGTCAGCTACGATCCTCCAACCAAGCCCTTGCCACTGTACCTCGCATCAACAAAACCACCATGTGAGGTAGATCCTTCTCCTACCTGGCAGCTAAAACCTGGAACTCACTTCCCACTCATCTCCGCCTTACTCAGAACCACCTAGCATTCAGAAAGCAACTTAAAACTTGGATATTCGACAAGTAATTCCCCACCCTTCCTCTAGCCCCTTGAGACCCTATGGGTATTTAGCGCGCTATATAAATCTCTTGACTTGACTTGACTTGACTTGCAGTGAGAGCGCTCACGCCTGATTCTTGGTTTCCCGTTCCGACTTCCTTCCCATGTGGTGAGTGCCATTGTGCATGTGCATACATAATAATTAAAAATGAAAACAATATAACATCGAATAAACTCTGAAGACTGTACATTGTTGGCACGTTCCTTGGGTTACCTTAAATAAGGGCCTCTGTGACTGTGTGTAAATGAGTTGTAACATGTAACCCAATTCAGCCGAAAATACAGTCATGCTTTGCATTCTGTATAAAAGTTCCGAGTAAATAAAGTGCGAGTTTCTCTCATCCGTTATTGGCAGTAGTTTGTATGTTTGTTTCCATCTCTCATAGTCCTAGTGCCAGTAAGCAGGCACAAACGCGTGTCTCGTTAATTCACTGACACAAGAGAACTGGCGTTCCCCTGCACACCGAACAAGTAGGGACATCAGAGGAGTGACTGGCCTCTGACTAGACACGAACTTGTCAGCACCAGCACCTTCGTCACTCGCCTGATTCACACAGTTTAGCTCAGTCATGCTGGTGCCAAATTGTATATTTGGGAGTGAGAGGATAAGGAGGGGCTGACGATCGACGGAGTGTTAAAAACAGTATCTGCGATAGGTTAAACATTAATTAAAATAAGTTTAAATGGCGTCACTGGAGTCAATTGAGAGGGCTGCTACGGTTTGCACGGCGAGCACGTTATGTAAACAGCTCCATGTGAGTGCACCTCCGACCCAGCAAGAACTCCCTCAGTTCGGAGTGACACTGGACCAACAGGGCAACAGGGCAATTGGATATCTGACTATGGTTGCCCCCAACTTTTTGCCTGGTGTTTTGCTGGTTTCGACTTAGTTGACCTGGGACCCTGCTCTCTCTAAAATGGATTACATGTACCCTAGGTACATATCTAATTGGTACTGGGCCACCTTATCAGACCCTGTAACTCAGGGCATAGGTGTACCCAGGGCCTACCAGGGGCTGCAGCATGTATTATGCCTCCCCTGGCTGGCCATCTAAATCTGACACAACTGGCTGCACAACAGCTGGGGCAAAGTGGTGTAATAACCCTTGGCTGTAGATATAGTATACCTATATCTAACCCTAAAATGGACACATAGATTCCTATCAGTCACTCCTATGGCAGGCCTTAACAATCCTGAAGACAGAGTGCGTGGAATCATGTGAGATGGTGCTCTGGCATGAGCGGAGCCCATCTGCAGCTTGCGGAAAAAAGTCCTAATAGCTGTTCTATGATAACGCGTACCATATACTCTTAAGTGCATTATAATCCTCGCGGTTATTTGCTATCTTTGGTATCGCTTTATCAATACATGTCGAGTAAGGTGTCATACGAATTGGAATACTAACCCCTCGCCAATTCTGGCGGCGGGGTTAGCATTCCACCCTTCTAGAGGGACACGACATGTATGTAACTGTGAACCCCGGTTTAAATTAACTGGAGCCTCAGCATCACAAAATGGATGCTGCCACCACAGACACAAGTCTGACCTCCTGCTGCTGGGAGTCCTTCCAGCGAGGGAGGCTTGGACAAAGGGTTTCCTGTCAGGGGCGGTGCTAGCACCATCCCAGACAGGGTTTTGTGTATCCTGGGTAGGCAGGGTTTTAGAGGAAGGTGACTGCAAGTGGCACCCCGGTGCTCACTATGCATCTGCCGGCTAGAACCAGTTCCAGGGGCACACCAGCCCCTGAGCTGGGGAAAATCCGGCATGGGAGAGGGGTGTAACCACCCCCCTTCCTGGTCCCACCCATGGGCAGGACCTAGTCGCGTGCCAGCCCCTTTTCCTAGTATAAAGATAGGAGCGGGCCCCCTTCCAAATTAGATCATCTTTGAATCCTGAAACTACTTTCTACGAAAGGAACTCTCGACTTCTTCTCAAGATTTCTCCCTTGTGACTAAGGAGTAGTCACCCTGCACCCGCAGGCACCATCTAAGAACACTGCGGTTTGCTGCACGTCCTTCCTCCGGAATCCGACCGACCAGCATGACGAGACCCGGCTTCCCTGGCACCTCTGACCTCTACCTACATCTTCAGCTCAGCTGAGATCCGTGGGTAAGACGAGACCTCGAGGGACCGGCCATCTTCAGAACTGCATGACGCTTATCCAGCACGACCGCCGAGGGATCCTCGAGTGAGTGCTTTGGGGTTCGAGAAGCCCTAACCCTGAGCAGCTCCAGCACCGAAGTCCAGCCCCCCAGCATCCACCAGATCTGCGTCGGGCCCTCCTGCTCTTTGCTGCTCACCGCGTTGTCCGGCTACTTGCCTGCTGGCTTGTGACCCTCTTGACGACGTTCCACGACGACAACACCGCTGGTCTGGTTGCTCCAGACTGGCCCTTGCTCCCCTCCAACAGAGGAGCACCCCGGGCCCTCCTGGTCCACTCCAGACGCCATTTTAAATCCTCCGCGTGGGCTTGCATTTGCCAAGACTTGTTGCCCCAACCCTGTGTCCAGCGACGTCGACAGCAGATACCATCGTGGGACAGCTCGCACCTCCATCCTGGTCGCCGACAACGCCTCCTGGTCCGTGAGACTGCAGAGCCCAGCGTCGCCCACTCACCTGGTCGAGGTGACTCCATCCGGTGCCATCCTGGTGCCCATCTAATTACTGGCTAGTGATTCAGAACTTGGTCCCCTCTGCTTACAGGTGTCTTCCATCTTCGATCCAGGCTTGGATCCCTCCGAATATCTTCACTGGTCGCCTGCCAGCAACTTCTTCTTTCAGGCTCCATAGACTGCAACGAGGATTCCCGACGTCTTTCCAGACCTATGCATCCGCAGCCCCTGGGCTAGGTAAACTCAGCATTTCGGTGCTCCAGCATAGCTTTGCTATCCAAAGGTCCAGATCCTTTTTCGTTTCAGCTCTACCTAGTCGGATTCGTCCGATAACACTAACTTTACGAAATCTAGCATCCATAGACTTTGTCCCGCATCCCGCGTGAGAGTGCACACTCTGCATCCGATCTCCCTAGGCCTCCTGCTAGTAATCTGAAGGTTCAGTAGTCAAGTCCTAGCGATCCCAAAGCCTATTAGAGTAGTACTTACCTGCTAGTAATTTCGCATTCCACTTTTAGAGTATATGGTTTTTCGTGCCCCTCGGGCATTTGTGTAAATTGTGCGACTTTGCGTATTTTCCTAAGAGCTTTGTATTGTGCTTAGCGCCCTGTCCTCATAAAGAGTCCATGGCTGTTGTGTTCTAAATAAATATACTTTTATTTTCATAACAACTTGTGTGGTGTCCTTTCACTTGGTGTTCAAGGGGTATATGTGATGGTATAACAGCTGGCTTAACACGCCCTCTAGAGTCTAGCCTAAAGACTGCTCTTGTCCATGCTACTAGGATAGCTGGTCTACGGTTAACTTACAACCAATCATCAATAAGGGTTGTTTGGACTGATACATAGTGATCACTAGAATAGTGAGCACTGCATATCAGGCCAACTTCTCACATTCACGACCAACAGGTGGACCTCCAGTCTCACGCCGAGGACCTGGAGAACCGCTCCCGGCGGCACAACATCAGGATTCGGGGAGTGAAGCAGGCTCCCGACACAGACGACCTCTTCCATGTCACCCAAGGCCTCTTCAACCACATCCTGGGCCGACCGGCGGACTCAACGCTTCGGTTGGACAGGGCCCATAGGATGGGCCCGCCCAGGGCGGCCTCGTCCCAACCGGCCGACATCTTGGTCTGCGTGCAGGACTTCCGCACGAAGGAGGAGATCCTTAGCAAAGCGCGCCAGATGGGAACCATCTCATATGGTGCCCACTCGCCGACTCTATATCAGGACCTCGCCTCCATCACCCTGGAGAAACGACGGTCATTCCGACTGATCACGGCAGAACTGCGACGCGACATCGCATATAGCTGGGGTCACCCCTTTCGCCTGGTGTTTAAGCTGGACAACAAGGTTCACCAGTTGCGGTCTTTCAGGGATGCATGAAAATTGCTAGGCCTTGAGGAACCGACGGAGGATGATGATCAGCCCGGAGGGGGAGCAAATGGCACGGACGGCCCTGGGCAGAGGAAACAGCGACGACGAAGACCGAGGCGCCCGGCCGCGCAAGAAATCGAAGATGGTCGCCGTGCTTCGGTAGAAACCGTAGCGCTGGGACTGGCAAACTCCGACAGCGGATAACCAACGATGAGGTGGCACGAGGGCTTTTGATGAAACTGTGGGGATTGGGGCCGACTGAGGCAGTGGCGGAGGTATTGGACTCCGACACATTCCCCCGAAGGTGTCCCAACCTCCTCGTCTACAACTATGGACGTTGGACAGGACTATTTTTGGTATTCAAGTTGGGGAAATGGGATGGAGGGGGTCTCCTTGGCAGGTGGAGGGTGGGGAGAGACTGTTTTGCTTCTTTGGCCAGTCAGGAAAAGGGGGTTTCTGGACTAGGAGAGACCTTTCCCATTCATCTCTGGATGAAGGACTGTCAATGTTGGCATCTTGGGATTGCGGGGGGGTGGGGGGCTGTCAAGGGTTTTGTTCATTGTGGGGAGGGGGTGGTGTTGGTAAGGGGGAGGAACTCCGGATCCGAGTGAATGTTGGACTAAAAGGGTGTGGCGAATTTCGCAGATCTGAGGGTCCTGGGTGGCCGGGGCAGCTGCGAGACAGGGCTTAGCTGATGTTTTGGCCACTGGAAGTTTTCTTAGAGAGCGTGTGGGGTATGACTCCTTATGCCTGTGACTAAGTTGAGTGTGCTCACGTTGAATGTGCGTGGGCACAGTCCGGTTAAGCGGCGAGAGGTGCTGTCCCTGCTGGAGAATTCAAAAGCAGATATCTGTCTCCTCCAGGAAACGCATTTGCTAACTAAGGATTGTCATAGGCTTAAATCCCGTCACTTTCCGACACCACTTTTCTCATCCACGACCACAAAGACTGCTGGGGTGGCGCTCCTGGTGTCAAAGCGATTTAAGGGGAAGCAGTTACACAGGGGGACAGAGGTTAAAGGGCGACTCCTATCCTGCAGGTTCTCACTGGGTGCTCACACCTTCACGGTGATTGCGGTTTATGCGCCAAATGAGGGGCAGGAGAAGTTCTTCCACCAAGTGCTTACTGAAGCAGTGGCGGCACCTGATAGACACGTTCTGGTTGGGGGGGACCTCAATTTAGTTTTTGACAACCTACTTGACAGGTCAGCACAGCGATCCACGCAGGCAGGCACTTTATCGGAGGGGGGACGGAACAGATTGTCAGAACTGGGTATGACGGACTTGTGGCGCTCCCTCCACCCGGACGACTGGGACTACACATATTACTCCAACGCCCACAAAACCTATGCGCGCCTAGATTATTTTCTAACATCCACTTCATTTAGAGCGCTGGCGTCAAGCGTTGAGATAGGAGCGGCAGCCCTTTCCAATCATGCACCACTCACAGCGGTGTTTACCTTTCCACCGGTGGGGCGCAGTGCCCGTTGCTGGAGGCTTAGGGACACGCTGCTGCACAGACAGGGGGTTGTGGCCAAGATCAAGGAAGCTATAGCTGAATACCTGGTACACAACACACCGACGGACACTTCACATGCAACACATTGGGCAGCACTCAAGGCAGTCATACGGGGCGAGTTCATTGCAATTGCGGCAGCAGAAAATTCGGAGAGGGCCCGTAAGAGAGACGAGCTCTCTTCCCGCACGAAGAAATTGGAGCAGGTACACCAGAGGACCGGGGCGCCGCGGGTGTGGAAACAGTTGTGAGTGGCACGTCAACAGTTAGCAGCACTAGATCAAGATAGAGCAGAATACGCGGCACTACGGGTACGACATGCATACTACACGGGAGGCGACAGATGCGGGAGGCTGTTGGGTCGGGCACTCCGCGAACAGCAGCAACGACACTCGGTGCAGGAAATACACACGCAGGACGGAGTCACAGTGACGGAGGACAGAGCTGTAGCGCAGGCATTTATTGACTTTTATACCACACTATACGAGGGGGCTGCTCTGGATCCAGCGGACGGGGCGGCCTTCCTGGACTCTGTGTCCATACCCGCTTTATCGACGGAACAATCAGAACTCCTTGACAGGGAGATCCGTCCTGAAGAAGTCATTGCCGCGATCTCCCCCCTCAAGCTGGCCAAGGCGCCGGGACCGGATGGCTTCACCGCCGCCTTTTACAAAACATTCTGCCCCCAGGTTGCTCCGTTTTTGACTGCCCTCTTTAATTCCTTCTCGGAGCCCGGCGCCATCCCAAGAGATCTAATGAGTGCCATGATCTCGGTCATTCCCAAACCGGGGAAGGACCGAACGCAATGCGGGGCCTACCGCCCTATCTCGTTACTTAACGTAGATCTGAAGCTTTACACCAGTATACTGTCGAAGCGGCTGGGCCCACTTATGCCTGGTCTGATTGATCCGGACCAGGCCGGCTTTATACCGGAGCGCCAGACGGTCGACAACACAAAAAGAGCACTCCACTTAGTGGAACGAGCCTCCAGGTTGCCAGGAGAGTTCATGATGTTGGCAATTGATGCGGAGAAGGCCTTCAATCATGTCCACTGGCCGTACTTGGAACAGGTGCTCATCAAGGCAGGGTTAGGCGCGAGATTTCGTACGTGTGTTCTGAACTGCAATACCTTCCCCATGGCGTCGGTTCGGGTGAATGGCTGCTCATCGTCCGTATTCCCCATCGAACGCGGAACTCGGCAGGGGTGTCCACTCTCGCCCCTGCTCTTCGCGCTGTATATGGAACCCCTGGCACAGGCCATGCGATCGCATCCGACCATTAAGGGGATTAAATTCGGGGCTGATATCCACACGATTAGCTTATACGCTGATGACGTCTTGCTTTCCTTTGCTTCCCCTGCGGCATCCCTGCTGGCCGGGGCGGCCATCCTGGATGCGTTGGCGAAGGCCTCTGGCTTTAAGGTGAACATGACGAAATCAGTAGCACTTGACCTTTCCTTGGAGGCACACACGCGGGCCTCCCTAGAAGCACAATTCCCCGTCCAATGGGCAGACGGTGCAGTCCCCTACCTGGGCATACAATTGGCGGCCACGCTACCAGAAACGGTGCGTCTCAACTACGCTAACCTTAGTCGCAATATCCGCGCGGAGGTCGGGCGGTGGCGGCACCTCCCACTATCTTGGCTGGGCCGAGTGGCAGCAGTAAAGATGACAATCCTCCCGCAAGTTTTATACGTTTTTCGGGCTAGCCCGCTCCGTCCCCCGGAGGTATGGATTCGCCGCACGCAATCGGAGCTGGCTCAGTTTGTGTGGAACTGGAAACGGCCCAGACTCAAGCTGAGGCTAGGGATGCTTCCCCCGGAGAGTGGTGGGCTGGGCCTGCCGGATTTGCGTCACTATTACCAGGCGACCCAACTCAGAACCCTAGTGGAATGGAGCAAATGGGAATCGGAGCGCCATTGGTTGTTCCAGGTCCAAGCGGTCGCGGGCGTCCACTCCAGGAGGTGCCTTTCCTGCAGCGACAACACCGACCCCCTAACCTATATGCCTCCTTCGTCACGAGGGTACCGCTAGAGGTATGGGATCGAACATGCGTCTTACACGACCTGACGACCTTCCCGTCTCCCCTCACACCCCTGTTAGAGAGCCCTGACTTCGGCCCGGGTAGGGATGTCCAGGCCTTTGCACGGTGGCGCCCAGCAGGATGCCGATGCCTCTTTCACATGTATTCAGATGCGGGAGTGATGCCTTTTGAGGAATTCCGGAAGACCTATGACCTGCCGGAGACTGAACACCTTAGTTATCTACAGGTCCGACATTGGGCGCTTCAACCCCAGATCCGTGGAGACGCTACACGCAAGCTCAGTAAATATGAATAATGGCTTCTCTCGCGCACCACAGATAAGCGACTCATTTCAGACATATATCGGCTCCTCTTGGAAAGATACTCGAGCGTTTATAATGCAGGACGGGCTAGATGGGAGAGGGAACTGGGGCGGACTCGGCGCAGCAAAGAATGGGAGGACATTTACTACCGCGCCACACACACACGAGATGCGTGAGGTTTGGCACCTCACGCGAGATGCGTGAGATTCGGTATCTCAAGCGGGATGCGTGAGGTTTGGCACCTCACCCGAGATGCGTGAGGTTTGGCACCTCACCCGAGATAAGTGAGGTTCGGCACCTCACCCGAGATGCGTGAGGTTTGGCACCTCACCCGAGAATCGTGGGGTTTGGCACCTCCCCCGAGATGCGTGAGGGTTGGCACCTCACGCGAGATGCGTGAGGGTTGGCACCTCACCCTAGATGCGTGAGGGTTAGCACCTCACCCGAGATGCGTGCGGTTTGGCACCTCACCCGAGATGCGTGAGGTTTGGCACCTCACCCGAGATGCGTGAGGTTTGGCACCTCACCCGAGATGCGTGAGGTTCGACACGGGGCGTGCCTACGATGATGTCAGCGGCCGTGCCCAGTTCCCCGTGCTCACTATTCAGCGTCTTTTGGTGAAGGAGGAAAAGGATCTTGGGGCTCCGTTTCTCTGCAAGGCCAGCTTTGTTCTTTTGATCGGTGGAGAGTTCTGGGTGCCTGAAATCTGCTACAACGCTCGCTGAGCTGCAGGAGGAGTTTAGAATCTGTAGAGACTTCTCTTCTTGATGGGCTCCCGGTGAGGCTAGGTTTTGGGGGGATTACCTGTCACTAACCCAGATTCAGAAGTAGAGTCAATCCAACAATCAGGAGTTTGTTAAAGCGCAACTACTCACCCGTAAGGCTCTCAAGGCGTTCCATTCCATCAAGGAGGGGGTCTGTCGAAGAGCCAAGTTTTGAGGTTTCTTGCGAAGATGGGGAGCGATGTTGTCTGTCTGAGGTGGAGTGTAAGGGCGTTCCATGCTTTGGCGTCGAGGAAGGAGAAGGAGCGGCCTCCCGATCTGGTCTTTCTGGTGCGGGGGACCACGGCGTAGGAGAGCTGGGCTGATCGTAGGGTCCTTTGGGAGTGCCTGGAATTTGAGCCGGCTGTTCAGGTATGCTGGTCCGGTGCCGTGGAAGGCCTTGTGTGCGTGGGTGAGCATCTTAAAGGTGATTCTCGCCTCGACGGGGAGCCAGTGGAGTGTGCGCAGGTGCTGAGAGATGTGGCAGTGTTTTGGCAGGTTGAGGACCAGTCTTGCGGCGGCGTTCTGGATGTTCTGTAGCTTGCGGATGATGTTTTTGTTTATTCCGGCGTAGAGTGCGTTGCCGTAGTAGTCTGCTGGTGACCAGGGCGTGAGTGACTGTCTTTCGGTGTTCGAGGGGGATCCATTTGAAGGTCTTACGAAGGAGGTGGAGGGTGTGGAAGCAGGAAGATGAGACAGATTTGATCTGGCGGTCCATTTTGAGCTCGGAGTCCAGGATGATTCCCAGGTTGCGTGCGTGGTCTGTGGGGGTTGGCAGGTTTCCAAGGGCGGTGGGCCACCAGGTGTAGCTCCAGGTGTCGGGGTTTGGGCCCATGATGAGTACTTCTGTCTTGTTGGTGTTTAGTTGTAGGCAGCTGTTTTTCATCCATTTGGCGACGGCTTCCATGCCTTCTCGAAAGTTGCGTCTGGCGGTGTTGGGCTCGTTGGATTGGGAGAGGATGAGCTGGGTGTCGTCTGCATATGACACGATGTTGAGTCCGTGGGCTCTGACGATGGGGGCAAGTGGAGCCATGTAGACGTTGAAGAGCGTCGGGCTGAGGGAGGAGCCCTGGGGGACTCCGCAGGTGTAGGTGTGGGGTCTGAGAGGAAAGTGGGGAGTCTGACCCGTTGCGTCCTGCCGGAGAGGAAGGAGCAGATCCAGTCGAGGGCCTTGTCCTGGATTCCTGCCTCGTAAAGTCTGCGTATTAGGGTGCGGTGGGAGACTGTGTCGAACGCCGCTGATAGGTCTAGGAGGATGAGGGCTACTGTTTCTCCTTTGTCCAGTTGGGTGCGGATGTCGTCTGTTGCGGCGAGGAGGGCGGTTTCCGTACTGTGGTTTTTTTCTGAAGCCTGATTGGGAGGAGTCGAGGATGTTGTGTTCTTCAATGAATGTGGCGAGTTGGCTGTTGATGGCTTTCTCGATGACTTTCGCTGGGAAAGGGAGCAGGGAGATGGGTCTGTAGTTTTTGAGGTCGGTGGGGTCCGCTGAGGGTTTCTTTAGGAGGGGGTTGACCTCCGCGTGTCTCCAGTCGTCGGGGATGGAGGCGGGCGCCAAGGAGCGGTTGATGGTGTGGTGGAGCACGGGTGCGATGGTATCGGTGGCTCTGTTGAAGATGTGGTGGGGGCAGGGGTCCGTGGGGGCCCCTGAGTGGATTGACTTCATTGTCTTCAGTGTGTCTTCGATGGTGAGGGCTGTCCAGTCATCAATCGCTGGTTTCCGGGTGTCGGGGGTGGTTCGTGAGGGTTCAGTGTGTTGGTTGTCTTTGTCGAAGTTGTCGTAGATGCTCTTGATTTTGTGGTGGAAAAAGGTGCTGAGTTTGTCGCAGAGGTCTTGTGAGGGAGGGATGTCAGTAGACTCGCTGGTGGGTTGGGCGAACTCCTTGATGATGCTGAAGAGTTTCTTGCTGTTGTGTGCGTGGGTGGAGATTCTGTCTTCAATCGCTTTTTTCCTCGTTTCTCTGCTGAGTTGATGGTGGGCGTTGGTGGCGGCTCTGAAGTTGTTGTGGGCTTCTGTGGATTTGGTGTTTCTCCAGGCCTTTTCGAGGCGGCGGCATGTGCGCCTGGACTCTCGAAGTTCGGTGGTAAACCATCTGGCTTTCTTGGCACGGGTATTGTTGTTTTTCTTGAGGGGGCTATGGTGTTGGTGCTGTCCGAGATCCATCTATGCAGGGTTCGAGCTGCGTTGTTGCGGTCGTCGTTTTCCGCAATGGTTGGGGTGGAGTTGTTGAGTGAGGAGGTGAGCTGGTCGTTGGTGATTTTGGTCCAGTTTCTTTCTGGAAGCAGGTGCTGGTGTCTGCGTATGGTGTGTGTTCTGAAGGTGAAGTGGACGCAACAATAGTCGGTCCATGGGAGTTCGGTGGTGTGGCTGAAGGTGATGGAGTTTCCTGTAGTGAAGAGGGGGTCGAGGGTGTGTCCTGCTGAGTGTGTGGGCTCTGTCACGATCTGGCAGAGTCCAATGTTGTGGAGGTTGTCCAGGAGGCATGTGGTGTTGGGGTCCAGTTGATTGTCGAGGTGGAAGTTGAGGTCTCCCAGCAGGGTGTAGTTGGTGAATGCGATGGCCTGCGGGTAGATAATGTCCGTGATGGAGTTGGCGAAGGGTCCGCGGGGTCCAGGGGGTCGGTAGATGAGGGTTCCTCGGAGGGCGGCGGTGGGGCTGGCCAGTATCTTGAAGTGAAGGTGTTCCATTAGTTTTGTGGACTCGTCAGGTAGTGTGCTCAGGCGGAGGCTAGATTTGTGGATGATGGCGATTCCTCCTCCTGGGTGGGTGGGGTGGTCCTTTCTGGAGATCTTGTATCCTTGCGGGATGGCGATGTCCGGTCCCGAGGTGGCATTGGTCCAGGTTTCGGTGAAAAATGCTACGTCTGGGGTGGTGCTGTCGAGGAGGTCCCAGATTTCTGTGGCGTGTTTGTGGAGGGATCGGGCGTTGTGGAGGATGCATTGCAGGGTCTTCGGTTCAGTTGTGTTCTTGGGGGCTGGTTGTGCTGGATCCGTGTTCTTGGCGGTGCTGCATGTGTGCCGGCAGCGGTGACAGCTGAAAGGTCCATGGGTGTCTGCTGGTGATGCTAGCTTGCAGTTGTTGTTGCAGCCTGGGTTAAGTGCGTGGAGTGCTGATGGGTCGTAGCGTTGGCGGGGCGGAGGTCCAGGGTTCCTGGTGCTGGTCGCGGACGGGCGCAGACGTGCTTGCCTTTGACGCGCCTTCGGTGCACCAGTGGCCGCCATTAAGTAGGGGTCGGGGAGGGCTGGACAGCTGGGAGGCGGGAGCGGGGAGAGGAGCTGGATTGGGCCGGTCGCGCTGGGGGGGAGGGGCCGGGGGGCAGCAGCGGCGGGGAAAGGTAAAGGGAGGAAAGAAGGGATAAAGAAAAAAGGGAAAATAAGCAGAAATAAGGCACACAAGAGCAGAGATGCAGAAAAGGGAAGAAAGGTGAAAGATGGAAAGGGTAGAAAAACGAGTGAAAACGAGTGAAGGAGCGAAAGGGAAAATGGGCAGAAATAAGGCACAAAAGAGCAGAGGTGCAGAAAGGTGAAAGATAGAAAGGGTAGAAAAACGAGTGAAGGAGCAGAGGGAGAGAAAGGGAAAATGGGCAGAAATAACGCACAAAAGAGCAGAGATGCAGAAAGGTGAAAGATAGAAAGGATAGAAAAACGAGTGAAGGAGCAGAGTGAGAGAAAGGAGACAGAGGTCCACTCTACAGGTAAGATTGCGAATCTTGGTAAAACCATTTCAGTGATTTATTAGGAACATTCAATTTGATTTTCAAGATCATTTACCATTTTCACGAGTGCGATTCTTGTTCTATAGTAGTTCCATGAATGTTTTTGGGAACACTTTTAAGTCACATAAAATAAGGAAATTTAAGACACTGATTGTTTAGGTGAAACCTAGTCATAGAAAGACCTAAACCAAATTCTGCCGCTTATGCCTTTGAGCAGTTGATACTGAAGTGAAGTATTATCGCCACAATATAGCGGATCTAAGAAAGGTCAACTAAGGGTCTGATTGTCTGAATAAACGCAAGCCACAAAGCTCTTAAGCTAGTTCCTGATTGAAGGACAGAATCTGATGTCCTAATTTACGTCTTTGTGCGAAGGAAAGTGCGTGTATTTTTGTTTCCGAGTAACTTTTCCTTTTCAGATCTCCTTCCCAGCTGTTCCCTTTCCCCCGCTTAATCACTTCAATACTCTGTGTAATCATTAGAATCAGAGTTGGAGGTATTGAGAGGTGGGCCCCTTATATCATCACTCCAGACCCTGAGGAAGAAGCAACCTGACAGAATAGTGAGCCCACGAATAATATTCCTCCCGGTCTGAGAGTTTTGACATTATGGCCACCATGGATGATTTAATGAGGGTTATTGTTCAGATGCAAAGAGATTTAACTGAAGCTAGGAATGCCACTGCAATGCTCTCTGATAAAGTAGATAGGATACAGCGATTAAGTACTCCACTTCCTCCTCTCCGTTCTCTGCAGCATACAGACTGAGAGAAATGACGCTGTTGGGGCAGCCGTCCGAACCAATCGGTGCTGGCTGCGGTGGATGGGCGGGAGGTTGCCTGCAGCCTTCCTGTTGACGAGAGCCCAGACCACGTCAAACGCATTCAAAATCCAGGACGGCGGGAGTCGGAAGTCTGCAGTCTCGGGAGTCAGTGCGGGAAGCCAAGGTAAGTTTTATATAATATTTTATTATGTATTATTATCGCATATCGCAGACTTACATGACCATTGCGCGCTGCAGAATCTATTGCCGCATTGCTGTTTTAATTATTTTAAAATTAATCTACTTTACTGCGCGCTCGCGCTGTCGATCTTGGCGCTAGGCGCTACCTCTCTCATAGCGTGTTATTAGTACCACTCTTACCCGCACTATAATTGTGACCTCATTCCGCACTTTGCGGGAATTTGAGCGCTTCAGGGCACCTTAGGGCTCCTGGGGACATCGCGCT
Source organism: Lissotriton vulgaris (assembly GCF_964263255.1). Classification (NCBI taxonomy): domain Eukaryota; kingdom Metazoa; phylum Chordata; class Amphibia; order Caudata; family Salamandridae; genus Lissotriton; species Lissotriton vulgaris. Next base: position 272,777 of record NW_028242587.1, read on the forward strand.
GTGGTTTTGGTAGCCGCCATCTTGGGTGAGGGAGGGAACCAGGGAGTGCCGAATTGCTGGCGCCATCTTGGTTTGGGGGGCTAGTGATCGCACTTCAGGACTCTTGCGTCTGGAAGTGCATAAAAGCAGAACTTCCCCATCGACAGGTCAGACTTACATGACCAATGCGTGCTGCAGAATCTATTGCCACATTGCTGTTTTAATTATTTTAAAATTAATCTACTTTACTGCGCGCTCGCGCTGTCGATCTTTGCGCTAGGCGCTACCTCTCTCATAGCGTGTTATTAGTACCACTCTTACCCGCACTATAATTGTGACCTCATTCCGCACTTTGCGGGAATTCGAGCGCTTCAGGGCACCTTAGGGCTCCTGGGGACATCGCGCTGCGGTGTTGGTAGCCGCCATCTTGGGTGAGTGAGGGAACCAGGGAGTGCCGAATTGCTGGCACCCTCTTGGTTGGGGGGCTAGTGATCGCACTACAGGACTCTTGCGTATACGGCTATATATGATGGGCGCCCCTAAAGCGCGCAGCGTAGGCGCGCAGCTGGCGCGCCGGCGGAGCGCCGGAGGTGCGCCAGAGGTAAGCCCTTTTGCGCCCGTTCGCGCACAGGACGCGCCGGGCGCCGAAAGTTCTGCCTCTCGGAACCAAGATGTAACTTCTTACTCTTATTCCCACGATGAACTTTTACGCCTTAATCTCGGTTCACTCAGTAACCAGAAGTATATCACCACCAGTAAGCACCCAGTTGCCTTGTCCTGTGGCTTGTTAAATGTGAGATCTCTCATCAAACACTGTGAAGAAATTGCGTTACTTATCGATTCTTACCATCTAGACGTACTCTTCATGACAGAGACTTGGACAACACCGACTAGCTCGGTGGAACTGGGGACAGTTTGTCCCACTGGCTTCAAAATAAGGCATAATCCCAGGATGGGAGCCAGAGGAGGTGGAACTGGATTAATTTTTAGGCAGACTCTTGACGTCTCCCAGCTTATCATCAAGGCAATCGCTGGGTGCGAAACATTGGGTTTCTCCATCAAGGACCAAGGAGGCGTGCTATTCACGGGTCTACTATGTTATAGACCCCCGGCTAGCTCGTTATCTGCTGTACCTGAGCTCATAGACTAAATATACGATCTCTCCCACTCCCACACAAAGTTGATGGTGTTAGGGGATTTCAATCTTTGGTCAGAGAGACCGACCAAGACGGCCTATGTAGAGCTGGTCCAAGCTTGTCATAATATTGAGCTACAACAACTGGTACTCTCCAAAACCCATTCAAAGGGCAATATTCTTGATCTACTTTTTGCTGACGCTTGTCGAACGGCTATACGTGACGTCCTGCCTCAGTGTTGGACGGATCACGCCCTCGTCCAGTTCTCCCTCTCGTGCACTAGTGCTCCATTAAAGAAAGGGAGTGTGGGGGGCACTAGAATGGGGAGACAATGGTCTAGACTCCTCAAACAAATGATCTTGCCCTCTCTGCTGCCAGATGGCTTTGTATTGGGAGCGAATGTGGACGTAAGTTACGAGACTCTCTGTCAGCGAGTCTCGGCTTCTCTGGACTCTTTGGCCCCGCTGCGAAAAATCAAAGATAGGACTAATCTTGCTATGCCATGGTACTCGGAAGAACTTCGGCAGCTCAAGCGCCAATGTAAACAGGCTGAGCGGACCTGGAGGAAACAGTACCTGGAATCACATAGAGTCCTCTTCAAACAAGCACTGGCGTCCTATAAAATCCAGATCAAGCTTGCCAAAGCTAGATTCTTAGAAGAATCTTTGATGGCAGCTGTAAATAAATCTCAGGCCTTATTTAAGATCGTAAAGGACCTGGCCCATCCTGGCTGTACCAAAATTGTCATCCCGGCCTCTCAAGCTCTCTGTGATTCGCTAGCACAGGCCTTTGAGGATAAGATTGCCAACATCTTAAACAATCTTCCCTCGTCAACTGGCCGTGCTGTGCACGATTACATCTCGTTTGAGAATAGGAAGGAGTGTACTAAATCAGGTGAGCTGAGCAACTTTCCTCTACCATCTTTTGAGGACTTCTGCTCTTTCGCTGACGGGGTGTCCTCTGGCTCACCTTCTGATCCTCTTCAACCCAAATTCTGGAAACTTTTTCGTGAAGAGCTGTTTCCCTCACTTTTTTCCATCTGTCGCCAGTCTCTCACTTCAGCACGGGTTCCAGATTGCTGGAAATTGGCGGTGGTCTCCCCACTGCTTAAAAAGGAGAATCTGGACCCCACATGCCCAGCCAACTTTAGGACCATCTCCCTCTTGCCATTCCCTATTAAAATTCTAGAGAAACTGGCCACAAAACATCTCTCCAACTTTCTTGAGACTACTGATTGTTTGGATGTGGCTCAGTTTGGGTTTAGACCGGCACATGGGACAGAGTCGGCATTGGTGACTGTTCTCGATGACCTTCGAATGCGTGCCGACCAGGGTCGAACAGCCTTTTTAGTGCTGCTCGACATGTCGGCCGCGTTCGACACGGTCAGCCATGCAATCCTGGTCAGGGGACTGACGGAGGCTGGGGTGACGGGCTTGGCCCTTGAATGGCTGGTGTCATATCTCGATCAAAGGCACCAGGTAGTTGCCCTGCCACCCTTTAAATCCAACATCAGGAGGGTTGGTCAGGGAGTACCCCAGGGCTCGGCCATCAGCCCCATTCTTTTCAATCTTTACCTCCGTCCCCTGATCACGCTGATTAAATCTTTTGGCATAACAGTCACCAACTACGCCGATGACACCCAACTTATCTTCTCGTTTGAGGGTAAGGACGGGGTGTCACAGGAGGTCTTCCATCGATGCATGAGCACCACGGCAGAATGGCTGGGTAACAACTCCCTACAATTTAACAGCTCGAAAACGGAGGTGCTACATTGCTCTATGGATCGGACCCCCAGACCCCTACCGCAGGGTTTTTGGCCTCCTGATTTCCAAGGTATTAGTCTGCCTGCCGAATCGGTTCAGAATTTGGGGGTAATGTTTAGTTCCGACTTACAGCTGGACACATCAGTGAACAAAACGGTGGCCACTTGTATGGCATTACTTGGATCATTGCGAAAGATTCTACCCTTGCTCCCGGTACAGGCCAGACCAGAGGTAGTGCGGAGCATAATTTTAAGTCGTCTAGACTACTGCAACGCACTGCTGCTGGGGGCACCAGTTACTCTGCTAGGAAAACTCCAACGAGTACAGAATTTTGCTGCCAAACTGGCACTCTCGCGACGCTGCCTGGACTCTTCTGCCAAGGCACTTAGGGACCTCCATTGGTTGCCAATCTCTCAACGGGTGAACTTCAAAGCTTTGTGTTTGGTTTTTAGGGCTCTACACGGACAAGGCCCGTCTCCTTTGCAGGACCTTTTCTCATGGTACATCCCTCCAAGACCACTCCGGTCAGCCTCGGCTTACTTGGTGGTAGTACCCAAGTTTCTGAGGTCCCGGATGGGTGGTCGGTCCTTCAGGTTTACCGCAGCGTGGCTGTGGAATTCTCTACCGGTAGGCCTGAGGGGCCTGGAAGATTTTTCTTCCTTTAAAAAAGCATTAAAGACCCATCTGTTCCCCAGAACAATGTAAATAGATTGGAAGCTGGAAACATCATGTATTGTGTCATAACAGTCTAAGCGCCAGGATGCCCGTCGGGTGACAGTTATAGTGCTATAAAAGAACGCCTATACATACATACATACATACATATCGCATGTAAATTATACTTAAGTATTTAAATGTTGCCTGTCTCTGCCGGCTTCGGAGTGAGGGGGATTTTGTTAAGGAGGCGGGTTTCAGAGGGGTGAAGAAGAAGCTCTCTAGTCTGGGGGTTGAGGTGGTTTGTGTTGCGCCACGCGCCGGGACTCCTTTACCCTGTCAGCCGGGATGCTCAGCTCATGCATGCCTCCTAGTGCGCCGGCTCGGGTCCCTTGTCAGTGGCGTGCAGGTGCTTGGTGCTTCTATGGATGCTCTGAGCTCTTCTTGCGGCTGCGTTTGGCAACCCGTGCCTGACTGTGATGGGGCAGGTGGGACTGCGATGTCGCCGTGCCACCTGCCCTTACTCTGGGAAGAGATGGTCCTGTGCAGTGAGAGCGCTCACGCCTGATTCTTGGTTTCCCGTTCCGACTTCCTTCCCATGTGGTGAGTGCCATTGTGCATGGGCATACATAATAATTAAAAATGAAAACAATATAACATCGAATAAACTCTGAAGACTGTACATTGTTGGCACGTTCCTTGGGTTGCCTTAAATAAGGGCCTCTGTGACTGTGTGTAAATGAGTTGTAACATGTAACCCAATTCAGCCGAAAATACAGTCATGCTTTGCATTCTGTATAAAAGTTCCGAGTTAATAAAGTGCGAGTTTCTCTCATCCGTTTGTGGCAGTAGTTTGTATGTTTGTTTCCATCTCTCATAGTCCTATTGCCAGTAAGCAGGCACAAACGCGTGTCTCGTTAATTCACTGACACAAGAGAACTGGCGTTCCCCTGCACACCGAACAAGTAGGGACATCAGAGGAGTGACTGGCCTCTGACTAGACACGAACTTGTCAGCACCAGCACCTTCGTCACTCGCCTGATTCACACAGTTTAGCTCAGTCATGCCGGTGCCAAATTGTATATTTGGGAGTGAGAGGATAAGGAGGGGCTGACGATCGACGGAGTGTTAAAAACAGTATCTGCGATAGGTTAAACATTAATTAAAATAAGTTTAAATGGCGTCACTGGAGTCAATTGAGAGGGCTGCTACGGTTTGCACGGCGAGCACGTTATGTAAACAGCTCCATGTGAGTGCACCTCCGACCCAGCAAGAACTCCCTCAGTTCGGAGTGACACTGGACCAACAGGGCAATTGGATATCTGACTATGGTTGCCCCCAACTTTTTGCCTGGTGTTTTGCTGGTTTCGACTTAGTTGACCTGGGACCCTGCTCTCTCTAAAATGGATTCCATGTACCCTAGGTACATATCTAATTGGTACTGGGCCACCTTATCAGACCCTGTAACTCAGGGCATAGTTGTACCCAGGGCCTACCAGGGGCTGCAGCATGTATTATGCCACCCCTGGCTGGCCATCTAAATCTGACACAACTGGCTGCACGACAGCTGGGGCAAAGTGGTGTAATAACCCTTGGCTGTAGATATAGTATACCTATATCTAACCCTAAAATGGACACATAGATTCCTATCAGTCACTCCTATGGCAGGCCTTAACAATCCTGAAGGCAGAGTGCGTGGAATCATGTGAGATGGTGCTCTGGCATGAGCTGAGCCCATCTGCAGCTTGCGGAACCAAGTCCTAATAGCTGTTCTATGATAACGCGTACCATATACTCTTAAGTGCATTATAATCCTCGCGGTTATTTGCTATCTTTGGTATCGCTTTATCAAAACATGTCTAGTAAGGTGTCATACGAATTGGAATACTAACCCCTCGCCAATTCTGGCGACGGGGTTAGCATTCCACCCTTCTAGAGGGACACGACATGTATGTAACTGTGAACCCCGGTTAAAGTTAACTCGAGCCTCAGCATCACAAAATGGATGCTGCCACCACAGACACAAGTCTGACCTCCTGCTGCTGGGAGTCCTTCCAGCGAGGGAGGCTTGGACAAAGGGTTTCCTGTCAGGGGCGGTGCTAGCACCATCCCAGACAGGGTTTTGTGTATCCTGGGTAGGCAGGGTTTTAGAGGAAGGTGACTGCAAGTGGCACCCCGGTGCTCACTATGCATCTGCCGGCTAGAACCAGTTCCAGGGGCACACCAGCCCCTGAGCTGGGGAAAGTCCGGCATGGGAGAGGGGTGTAACCACCCCCTTCCTGGTCCCACCCATGGGCAGGACCTAGTCGCGTGCCAGCCCCTTTTCCTAGTATAAAGATAGGAGCGGGCCCCCTTCCAAATTAGATCATCTTTGAATCCTGAAACTACTTTCTACGAAAGGAACTCTCGACTTCTTCTCAAGATTTCTCCCTTGTGACTAAGGAGTAGTCACCCTGCACCCGCAGGCACCATCTAAGAACACTGCGGTTTGCTGCATGTCCTTCCTCCTGAATCCGACCGACCAGCAGGACGAGACCCGGCTTCCCTGGCACCTCTGACCTCTACCTACATCTTCAGCTCAGCTGAGATCCGTGGGTAAGATGAGACCTCGAGGGACCGGCCATCTTCAGAACTGCATGACGCTTATCCAGCACGACCGCCGAGGGATCCTCGAGTGAGTGCTTTGGGGTTCGAGAAGCCCTAACCCTGAGCAGCTCCAGCACCGAAGTCCAGCCCCCCAGCATCCACCAGATCTGCGTGGGGCCCTCCTGCTCTTTGCTGCTCACCGCGTTGTCCGGCTACTTGCCTGCTGGCTTGTGACCCTCTTGACGACGCTCCACGACGACAACACCGCTGGTCTGGTTGCTCCAGATTGGCCCTTGCTCCCCTCCAACAGAGGAGCACCCCGGGCCCTCCTGGTCCACTCCAGACGCCATTTTAAATCCACCGGGTGGGCTTGCATTTGCCAAAACTTGTTGCCCCAATCCTGGGTCCAGCGACTTCGACAGCAGATACCATCGTGGGACAGCTCGCACCTCCATCCTGGTCGCCGACAACGCCTCCTGGTCCGTGAGACTGCAGAGCCCTGCGTCGCCCACTCACCTGGTCGAGGTGACTCTATCCGGTGCCATCCTGGTGCCCATCTAATCACTGGCTAGTGATTCAGAGCTTGGTCCCCTCTGCTTACAGGTGTCTTCCATCTTCGATCCAGGCTTGGATCCCTCCGAATCTCTTCACTGGTCGCCTGCCAGCAACTTCTTCTTTCAGGCTCCATAGACTGCAACGAGGATTCCCGACGTCTTTCCAGACCTATGCATCCGCAGCCCCTGGGCTAGGTAAACTCAGCATTTCGGTGCTCCAGCATAGCTTTGCTATCCAAAGGTCCAGATCCTTTTTCGTTTCAGCTCTACCTAGTCGGATTCGTCCGATAACACTAACTTTACGAAATCTAGCATCCATAGACTTTGTCCCGCATCCCGCGTGAGAGTGCACACTCTGCACCCGATCTCCCTAGGCCTCCTGCTAGTAATCTGAAGGTTCAGTAGTCAAGTCCTAGCGATCCCAAAGCCTATTAGAGTAGTACTTACCTGCTAGTAATTTCGCATTCCACTTTTAGAGTATATGGTTTTTCGTGCCCCTCGGGCATTTGTGTAAATTGTGCGACTTTGCGTATTTTCCTAAGAGCTTGTGCTTAGCGCCCTGTCCTCATAAAGAGTCCATGGCTGTTGTGTTCTAAATAAATATACTTTTCTTTTCATAACAACTTGTGTGGTGTCCTTTCACTTGGTGTTCAAGGGGTATATGTGATGGTATAACAGCTGGCTTAACACGCCCTCTAGAGTCTAGCCTAAAGACTGCTCTTGTCCATGCTACTAGGATAGCTGGTCTAGGGTTGACTTACAACCAATCATCAATAAGGGTTGTTTGGACTGATACATAGTGATCACTAGAATAGTGAGCACTGCATATCAGGCCAACTTCTCACATTCACGACCAACAGGTGGACCTCCAGTCTCACGCCGAGGACCTGGAGAAAGGCTCCCGGCGGCACAACATCAGGATTCGGGGAGTGAAGCAGGCTCCCGACACAGACGACCTCTTCCATGTCACCCAAGGCCTCTTCAACCACATCCTGGGCCGACCGGCGGACTCAACGCTTCGGTTGGACAGGGCCCATAGGATGGGCCTGCCCAGGGCGGCCTCGTCCCAACCGGCCGACATCTTGGTCTGCGTGCAGGACTGCCGCACGAAGGAGGAGATCCTTAGCAAAGCGCGCCAGATGGGAACCATCTCATATGGTGCCCACTCGCCGACTCTATATCAGGACCTCGCCTCCATCACCCTGGAGAAACGAAGGTCATTCCGACCGATCACGGCAGAACTGCGACGCGACATCGCATATAGCTGTGGTCACCCCTTTCGCCTGGTGTTTAAGCTGGACAACAAGGTTCACCAGTTGCGGTCTTTCAGGGATGCATGCAAATTGCTAGGCCTTGAGGAACCGACGGAGGATGACGATCAGCCCGGAGGGGGAGCAAATGGCACGGACGGCCCTGGGCAGAGGAAACAGCAACGGCGACGACGAAGACCGAGGCGCCCTGCTGCGCAAAAGATCGAAGATGGTCGCCGTGCTGCGGTAGAAACCGTAGCGCTGGGACTGGCAAACTCCGACAGCGGATAACCAACGATGAGGTGGCACGAGGGCTTTTGATGAGACTGTGGGGATTGGGGCCGACTGAGGCGGTGGCGGAGGTATTGGACTCCGACACATTCCCCCGAAGGTGTCCCAACCTCCTCGTTGTGAGAAGTTGGCCCGATATGCAACGTTCGCTATTCTAGCGACCGCTATGTATCGTTCCAACGACCCTTATGGTGTTTGGTTGTAAGTCAACCTATAGACCAGCTATCCTAGTAGCGTGGATACGAGCAGTCTAAGGCTAAAGACTCGAGAGGGCGCGTTAAGCCAGCTGTTTACCACACATGTACCCCTTGAACACCCAGTGAAAGGACACCACACAAGTGTTATGAAAATAAACAGTATATTTATTAAGAATCACAACAGCCCTGTACTCTTTATGAGGACAGGGTACTAAGCACAAACCAAATCTCTTTAGCAAATACTTCAAGTGCACAGTTTAAAGACAAGTGTCCGAGGACACGGAAAGGTTAAGGCAAGTCGGAAGCGAGGGACTCGGGACCCTAGAGTAAGGAGGCTATGCAGGCACCGAAATGCCGAGTTACCTAGCCACGAGGGCTGCGGCTGCACAAGTCTTACAGGCGTCGGGGTCTTCGCTGACGAGCCAGGAGCCGGAAGAAAAAGGAGTTGCTGGCCGGCGACCAGTGTTGAATAGTTCGTAGAGATTGATGAAACCTGAAAGCAGAGGGGACCAAGTTCGTACTACTAGCCAGTAGTTAGAGGGTACCAGGAAGGCACCGGTTGGCCGTCACCTCGACCAGGTGAGTGGGCGACGCTAGGCTCTGCAGTCTCACGGACCAGGAGGCGTTGTCGGCGACCACGGTGGAGGTGCGAGCTGTCCCACGACGGATGTCGCTGTCGGCGTCTTGGGTGGACCAGGAGGGTCCGCGGTGCTTCTCAAAAGATGGAAGCAAGGGCCAGTCTGGAGCAACCAGACCGGCAGTGTTGATTCTTGGTCGTCGTCACAGAAGGGCACAAGCCAGCGGCTAGTGACCAGACAACGTGCTGAGCAGCGAGCAGAAGGGCCCCACGCAGATCGTGGAGATGCTGGGAGACTGCACTTCGGTGCTAGAGCGGCTCAGGGTCGGGGCTTCTCGGACCCCAGAGCACTCACCAGAGAGTTATCTCGATGGTCGTGCTGGTTTTTAAGAGCGTGCAGGTTCTGATGATGGCCGGTCCCTCGAGGTCTCGTCGCACCCACAGATCACAGCTGAGCTGATGACGTGGGTAGAGGTCAGAGGTGCCAGGGAAGCCGGTTCTCGTCGAGCTGGGCCGTCGGATTCCTTGAGGAAGGACTTACAGCAAACCGCAGAGTTCTTAGATGGTGCCCGCTGATGCAGGGTGACTACTCCTTAGCCACAAGGGAGAAATCTTAAGAAGAGTCTTGAAGTCCTTTCGTAGAAAGTATTCTTGATTCAAAGATGATCTAATTTGGAAGGGTCCCCGCTCCGGCCTTTATCCTAAAGAAAGGGGTGGGTACATGACTAGGTCCTGCCCTAAGGGTGGGACCAGGAAGGGGGGTAGTTACACCCCTCTCCCCTGCCGGACTTTCCCCAGGCCAGGGCTGTCGCCCCTGGAACTGGTTCTAACCGGCAGATGCGTAGTGAGCACCGGGGTGCCACTCCGCAGTCACCTTCTCGCAAAAGCCCTACCTACCCAGAATACACAAACCCTGTCTGGGACGGTGCGAACACCGCCCTCGACAGGAAACCCTTTGTCCAAGTGCTCCTCGCTGGAAGGACTCCCAGCAGCAGGAGGTCAGACTTGTGTCTGTGGTGGCAGCATCCATTTTGTGGAGCTGAGGCTTTCGTTAACTTTAACCGGGGTTCACAGTTACGTACATGTCGTGTCCCTCTAGAAGGGCGGAATGCTAACCTCGTCGCCAGAGTTGGTGAGAGGGCAGCATCCCGATTCGTATGACACCTTACTCGACATGTCTTGATAACGCGACACCGAAGTTACCGATATGGTACGCGTTATCATGGAACAGCCGTTGGGTCTTGATTCCGCAAGCTGCAACCGGGCTCGGCTCGGGCCAGAGCTTAGTTCACACGAGCCCATGCACTCTGCCTTCAGGATTGTCAAGGCCTGCCATAGGAGTGACTGATAGGAACTCGGGTGTCCATTGGAGGGTTAGATATAGGGCTACTATATCTAAAGCAAAGGGTGATTACACGACTTTGCCCCAGCTGTCATGCAGCCAGTTGTGTCAAATTTAGGAGGCCAGCCAGGGGTGGCATAATACATGCTGCAGCCCCTGGCGGCCCTGGATACACCTACGCCCTGGGTTACAGGGTCTGATAAGGTGGCCCAGTACCAATTGGTATATGCACCTAGGGTACATCTCGTAATTTAGAAAGAGAACAGCCAGGCTGTGGGTCTGATTGGCAGACCCACAGCCAGAGAAAGTCGTAAACCAGTGAAACAAAAGCAAAAAATCTGGGTGATCATAGGATTGCAGACCCTACTCTCCTACATGACCCCCCCCCAAACGTCGGAACAACTAACTAACCTTGACCAGGTAAGTCTTCTTGTTCTAAGTGGAAATATCTGGAGAGCCCATCGGCATTGCCATGATCAGTACCAGGTCTATGTTCCACTGTGAAGTCCATCCCCTGTAGGGAAATGGACCACCTAAGCAGTTTGGGGTTTTCACCCTTCATCTGATTTAGCCACAAGAGGGGCTTATGGTCGGTCTGAATCTTGAAGTGAGTGCCAAACAAGTATGGCCTCAGCTTCTTCAGGGCCCAAACCACAGCAAAGGCCTCCCTCTCAATAGCTGACCAATTCTTCTCTCTAGGGGTCAGCCGTCTACTTATAAAAGCAATGGGCTGGTCTTGACCATCAAAATTCAGTTGAGAAAGAACAGCTCCCACACCCAACTCAGAAGCATCTGTTTGGACAATGAATGGTTTGGAGTAGTCCGGACTCTTGAGGATAGGCGCCGTGCACATGGCCTGCTTTAGGTCATCGAATGCTTTTTGACAGCTCGCTGTCCACTGAACCTTTTTTGGCATTTTCTTACTTGTCAGTTCATTTAATGGTGTCACGATGGAACCATAGTTCCTGACAAACTTCCTGTAGTATCCAGTCAGGCCCAAGAAAGCTCGAACCTGAGTCTGGGTGGTTGGAGGAGCCCAGTCCCTGATTGACTGTATCTTGCTCTCCAGTGGCTGAACCTGACCTCCACCGACAAGGTGGCCCAGGTACACAACCTGTGTCTGCCCTATCTGGCACTTGGTGGCCTTGATAGTGAGACCTGCTGCTTGCAGTGCCTCTAACGTCTTCCGCAGGTGGACCAGGTGATCCTCCCAGGTGGAGCTAAAGACAGCAATATCGTCAAGATACGCCGCACAGAAGTCATCCAGCCCAGTAAGGACATGATTCACCAACCGTTGGAAGGTGGCAGGTGCATTTTTCAGACCAAAGGGCATCACCACGAACTGATAATGCCCACCAGGGGTTGAAAATGCTGTCTTAGGTTTGGCGTCCTCAGCTAACCTGATTTGCCAATACCCAGCTGTCAGGTCAAACGTACTTAAGTAGTTGGCCGAAGCCAGCCTATCAATAAGCTCGTCTGCCCTTGGTATTGGGTGGGCGTCAGTCTTAGTGACTGCATTGAGACCCCTGTAGTCTACGCAAAACCTCATCTCTCTCTTACCACCCTGGGTGTGAGGTTTCGGCACTAGAACTACGGGACTAGCCCAAGGGCTATCCGAGGGTTCAATGACTCCCAGCTCCAACATTTTCTGCACTTCACTTTTGATGCAGTCTCTGACGTGATCAGGCTGCCGGTAGATTTTACTCTTTACGGGCAAGCTGTCACCAGTGTCGACTTCATGGGTGCACCAATCGGTCTGACTGGGTGTCAGAGAAAACAGATGTCGGAACGACTGAAGAACCTGTTTACAGTCACTCTGCTGATGGTCGGAGAGGCTGCCGCAAAAGACAACACCATCTACCGAGCCATCGTCAGGATTCTGAGAGAGCAGGTCGGGGAGAGGGTCACTCTCCTCCTCCTGTCCCTCATCTATGGCCATGAGCAAACTCATGTCCTTCCTGTCGACATATGCTTTTAGCCTGTTGACATGAAGCACCCTGTGGGGGCTCCGGGGAGTTCCCAGGTCGACCAGGTAGGTGACCTCTCCCTTTTTCTCCAGGATGGTGTGGGGCCCGGACCATTTGTCCTTGAGTGCTGCTGGGGCCACTGGCTCCAACACCCACACCTTCTGTCCGGGCTGGTAAACAGTCAAGACAGCCTTTTGGTCATGCCAAGCTTTCTAGGGTTCTTGGCTGGCCTTAAGGTTTTCGGATGCCTTCTCCATGTATTCAGCCATCCGCGAGCGGAGGCCGAGCACATAGTCCACTATGTTGGCTGCAGGCTTTTTGAGAGGTCTCTCCCATCCTTCCTTCACCAAACACAGGGGTCCTCTTACAGGATGCCCGTACAAAAGTTCAAAAGGGCTGTAGCCAACCCCCTTCTGTGGGACTTCTCTGTAGGCGAACAAGAGGCAGGGGATCAGGACGTCCCATCTACGCCGAAGCTTTTCCGGTAGTCCATGAATCATCCCTTTTAGGGTCCTGTTGAACCTCTCAACAAGCCCATTGCATTGTGGATGATAGGGTGTAGTGAACTTGTAGTTGACACCACATTCCTTCCACATAGCAGTTAAGTAGCTCGACATAAAGTTTGCACCTCTGTCGGAGACGACCTCCTTAGGGAAGCCCACTCTGGAGAATACTCCAACTAGGGCTCTTGCCACAACAGGTGCTGTAGTGGTCCTAAGGGGAATAGCTTCAGGATACCTGGTGGCATGATCCACTACCACCAGTATAAACTTGTGCCCTGATGCTGTCGGTGGTTCCATGGGACCGACGATGTCGATCCCCACCCGTTCAAAGGGCACCCCCACCACAGGCATTGGTATAAGGGGGGCCTTTGTCGTGCCACCTGACTTACCACTGGCTTGGCAAGTGACACAGGAGCGGCAAAACTCCTTGGTATCTTCGTTCATGTGCGGCCAGTGAAAGTGCGAGACAAGCCTGTCCCACGTTTTCGTCTGGCCTAAGTGACCTGCTAAGGGAATCTCGTGGGCCAAGGTAAGTAGGAAACCACGCTGAGACAAGGGGACGACCAGCCTCCTGGTCATGCCAGGCTTGGGGTCTCTTGCCTCAGTGTACAGGAGTCCATCTTCCCAGTATACCTTGTGGGTACCTGTGGCGTTCCCAGCAGCCTCAGCAGCAGCCTGCTGTCTGAGGGGTTCAAGAGAAGGGCAGTCTAACTGGTCCTTCCCCAGATCTTCCCTTGAGGGTCCCCCTGAGCCCAAGAACTCAACTTGATCAAGTTCGAACTCTCTCGGCTCAGTTTCCCTCAATTCCTGTAGGTCAGCCTCCTCTGAGACTTGATCCTCGACCTGGGGCAAGGGGGAAGGCGCAGCCTTAACCCTACTGCTCTTTTTCTTGGGAGGTGTCTGGTCCGTTGTTTCAGGATCCAGCACCTGTTCAGTGGGGCATTTCCTGACCTGTGACCTAGTCACAGCGAACACATGTGCTGGCAAACCTAACATTTCCATGTGAGTCCGGTGCTCCACTTCTGACCATTGTGACGACTCCAAATCATTGCCCAACAAACAATCCACTGGGAGGTCTGGACTAACTACAACCTTCTTTTGGCCAGTTACCCCTCCCCAGGAGAAAGCTACAATTGCCATACTGTGATTGGTAGTGACATTGCTTGCATTGGTCACCAGGAATTCTGTACCTGGCATGATCTGTCCAGGGTCCACGAAGTTAGGCGTCACCATGGTGACGCTGGCACAAGTGTCCCTATAGGCCTGAGCCATCTTTCCATTGATAAAAGGCGTCTGTCTGTATTTGCCCAACGTATTGGGGCTTACGTCAGGGGACACGTCCGCGTCCCCTGTACTGACAAGGACAGCCTGAGTGAGTGTGCCAACTAAGTTGTCACGCCCCTCAGAACCCAGGGTTAACCCTACTAAACCCTTGGGAGGCGCACTACCACTGCTGACTGTACTAGGGGGCACAGGTGCCTTAGGGGCTGCAGTGGCAGGAGTCTGCCCTCCTCCTTTCTTGGTGCACTCACTAAACCAGTGAGACTTACTTTTACAGTACTGGCACCATCGTTTGGATTGGCCTTCTTTCTTCTTTTGGGGAGCCTGACCCCCACCCTCTTTGGGTTGTTGGGGACCTGTCGAAGACTTCTGGTCATTTTGTTCCCCCTTTGAATCTTTACCCTTCTGGTCTGCTTTCTTCTGACCACCTTGATTCTGGCCCTGGTTCTGTTTAACTCTCGTACGAACCCATTTGTCTGCCTTCTGCCCCAATTCTTGAGGAGAGGTCAGATCCGAGTCGACAAGATGCTGATGCAACAACTGGTTCTGACAATTGTTTAAAATTTGTTCTCTCATCATCAAATTATACAATCCTTTGTAATCAGTAACCTTACTGCCCAGCAACCAGCCCTCAAAAGCCTTAGTGGCACAATCGACAAAATCAGACCAATCTTGAGACTGCGTTTTCTGGGTATCCCTGAACAGCACCCTGTACTGTTCAGTGGTTAGGCCGAACCCTTCAACGAGTGTATTCTTCAAGACTTGGTAATTGTTGGCGTCCTCTACCCTTGTGGTGAGGAGCTTGTCTCTTCCTTTACCTTCAAAGGAGAGCCACAAGATAGCTGCCCACTGACTCTGGGGAACGCCTTGCACAGTGCAGGCCCTCTCCAAAGCAGTAATCCATTTGTGGATGTCGTCCCCTTGTTTAAAGGGGGGCACTATCTTCCCAAGGTGTTTCGTATCGAAACTCTTTTCCCTATTACTAGGTACATTGCTGCCACCAGTGGGGACTGCCCCACTTAACTGTTGCTCTCTAGCGAAAGCAAGCTTTTCCTTGGCCAGGGCAAGTTCTTCCCTTTCGATCCGCAGATTAGCTGCCCTTTCTTTCGCTTCGTACACTCTCCTCTGAGGGGACGTCATCCCTCTTTGAGAAGAGTTGTGAGAGCCGTTGGTATGAAGGGATCTGCCAGAGCCTCTTGATAGAGATCTGGCTCGTCCATTCCCCATGTTAAGCTGACCTGATAGTGGCCCCAGGGGTCCCCCAGTACCGCTATCATGTTTGCTTAAGTTGGACCTGCTTAGTCTGCCGACTTCTACCTGTCCCTTATCTGCCTCGTCCCCAGAGAGATCCTCATCCTCATCCTCCTCCACATCCTCGTTCTCGGTTGCGAGGTGAATGAGGTCAGGATCGTCCCGGGTTCCCTCGAGGGGAGGCATGTCTCCTTCTGGATTAGAAGAGCTACGAAGTTTCTCAGCTCTCCTGGCATCATAAGTCTCCAAGAGACCAATCAGAAAGGACGTTGTGGGGTTAGACCCCTGCTGAATCTTCCGGGAGTGACACAATCGTCTTAACTCCTTGAAGCTCAGCACAGTATATCCTGAAGGGATGACCTGTGGAGGGTCAACTGACACAAGGGGAGACTCGGGGTTTCCTCCTTGGCCCGACATACTGTTTCTAGTGTGGTGTAAGTGATGCACCTACCTACACTATGTGTTTTCCTACTTTTCCCTTGCTAAGAGCTGTAGCCAAGGTGTGCTAAGCCTTGAGGAGCTACAACAGCTGGTTCAGTAGAACTCAGAGTATTCTAAGCTTTAGTTATATGTACTAACAGTACTTGTGCGATCTTTCAACAAGATATTCTTAGGATACGTGTGGTAAAACAACAGCAAGCTCAAATCCCAACCGCTGCTCACCAATGTGAGAAGTTGGCCCGATATGCAACGTTCGCTATTCTAGCGACCGCTATGTATCGTTCCAACGACCCTTATGGTGTTTGGTTGTAAGTCAACCTATAGACCAGCTATCCTAGTAGCGTGGATACGAGCAGTCTAAGGCTAAAGACTCGAGAGGGCGCGTTAAGCCAGCTGTTTACCACACATGTACCCCTTGAACACCCAGTGAAAGGACACCACACAAGTGTTATGAAAATAAACAGTATATTTATTAAGAATCACAACAGCCCTGTACTCTTTATGAGGACAGGGTACTAAGCACAAACCAAATCTCTTTAGCAAATACTTCAAGTGCACAGTTTAAAGACAAGTGTCCGAGGACACGGAAAGGTTAAGGCAAGTCGGAAGCGAGGGACTCGGGACCCTAGAGTAAGGAGGCTATGCAGGCACCGAAATGCCGAGTTACCTAGCCACGAGGGCTGCGGCTGCACAAGTCTTACAGGCGTCGGGGTCTTCGCTGACGAGCCAGGAGCCGGAAGAAAAAGGAGTTGCTGGCCGGCGACCAGTGTTGAATAGTTCGTAGAGATTGATGAAACCTGAAAGCAGAGGGGACCAAGTTCGTACTACTAGCCAGTAGTTAGAGGGTACCAGGAAGGCACCGGTTGGCCGTCACCTCGACCAGGTGAGTGGGCGACGCTAGGCTCTGCAGTCTCACGGACCAGGAGGCGTTGTCGGCGACCACGGTGGAGGTGCGAGCTGTCCCACGACGGATGTCGCTGTCGGCGTCTTGGGTGGACCAGGAGGGTCCGCGGTGCTTCTCAAAAGATGGAAGCAAGGGCCAGTCTGGAGCAACCAGACCGGCAGTGTTGATTCTTGGTCGTCGTCACAGAAGGGCACAAGCCAGCGGCTAGTGACCAGACAACGTGCTGAGCAGCGAGCAGAAGGGCCCCACGCAGATCGTGGAGATGCTGGGAGACTGCACTTCGGTGCTAGAGCGGCTCAGGGTCGGGGCTTCTCGGACCCCAGAGCACTCACCAGAGAGTTATCTCGATGGTCGTGCTGGTTTTTAAGAGCGTGCAGGTTCTGATGATGGCCGGTCCCTCGAGGTCTCGTCGCACCCACAGATCACAGCTGAGCTGATGACGTGGGTAGAGGTCAGAGGTGCCAGGGAAGCCGGTTCTCGTCGAGCTGGGCCGTCGGATTCCTTGAGGAAGGACTTACAGCAAACCGCAGAGTTCTTAGATGGTGCCCGCTGATGCAGGGTGACTACTCCTTAGCCACAAGGGAGAAATCTTAAGAAGAGTCTTGAAGTCCTTTCGTAGAAAGTATTCTTGATTCAAAGATGATCTAATTTGGAAGGGTCCCCGCTCCGGCCTTTATCCTAAAGAAAGGGGTGGGTACATGACTAGGTCCTGCCCTAAGGGTGGGACCAGGAAGGGGGGTAGTTACACCCCTCTCCCCTGCCGGACTTTCCCCAGGCCAGGGCTGTCGCCCCTGGAACTGGTTCTAACCGGCAGATGCGTAGTGAGCACCGGGGTGCCACTCCGCAGTCACCTTCTCGCAAAAGCCCTACCTACCCAGAATACACAAACCCTGTCTGGGACGGTGCGAACACCGCCCTCGACAGGAAACCCTTTGTCCAAGTGCTCCTCGCTGGAAGGACTCCCAGCAGCAGGAGGTCAGACTTGTGTCTGTGGTGGCAGCATCCATTTTGTGGAGCTGAGGCTTTCGTTAACTTTAACCGGGGTTCACAGTTACGTACATGTCGTGTCCCTCTAGAAGGGCGGAATGCTAACCTCGTCGCCAGAGTTGGTGAGAGGGCAGCATCCCGATTCGTATGACACCTTACTCGACATGTCTTGATAACGCGACACCGAAGTTACCGATATGGTACGCGTTATCATGGAACAGCCGTTGGGTCTTGATTCCGCAAGCTGCAACCGGGCTCGGCTCGGGCCAGAGCTTAGTTCACACGAGCCCATGCACTCTGCCTTCAGGATTGTCAAGGCCTGCCATAGGAGTGACTGATAGGAACTCGGGTGTCCATTGGAGGGTTAGATATAGGGCTACTATATCTAAAGCAAAGGGTGATTACACGACTTTGCCCCAGCTGTCATGCAGCCAGTTGTGTCAAATTTAGGAGGCCAGCCAGGGGTGGCATAATACATGCTGCAGCCCCTGGCGGCCCTGGATACACCTACGCCCTGGGTTACAGGGTCTGATAAGGTGGCCCAGTACCAATTGGTATATGCACCTAGGGTACATCTCGTAATTTAGAAAGAGAACAGCCAGGCTGTGGGTCTGATTGGCAGACCCACAGCCAGAGAAAGTCGTAAACCAGTGAAACAAAAGCAAAAAATCTGGGTGATCATAGGATTGCAGACCCTACTCTCCTACACTCGTCTACAACTATGGACGTTGGACAGGACTATTTTTGGTATTCAAGTTGGGGAAAGGGGATGGAGGGTGGTCTCCTTGGCAGGTGGAGGGTGGGGAGAGACTGTTTTGCTTCTTTGGCCAGTCAGGAAAAGGGGGTTTCTGGACTGGGAGAGACCTTTCCCATTCATCTCTGGATGAAGGACTATCAATGTTGGCATCTTGGGATTGCGGGGGGTGGGGGGCTGTCAAGGGTTTTGTTCATTGTGGGGAGGGGGGTGGTGTTGGTAAGGGGGAGGAACTCCGGATCCGAGTGAATGTTGGACTAAAAGGGTGTGGCGAATTGCGCAGATCTGAGGGTCCTGGGTGGCCGGGGCAGCTGCGAGACAGGGCTTGGCTGATGTTTTGGCCACTGGAAGTTTTCTCAGAGAGCGTGTGGGGTAGGACTCCTTATGCCTGCGACTGAGTTGAGTGTGCTCACGTTGAATGTGCGTGGGCACAGTCCGGTTAAGCGGCGAGAGTTGATGTCCCTGCTGGAGAATTCAAAAGCAGATATCTGTCTCCTCCAGGAAACGCATTTTCTAACTAAGGATTGTCATAGGCTTAAATCCCGTCACTTTCCGACACCACTTTTCTCATCCACGACCACAAAGACTGCTGGGGTGGCGCTCCTGGTGTCAAAGCGATTTAAGGGGAAGCAGTTACACCGGGGAACAGAGGTTAAAGGGCGACTCCTATCCTGCAGGTTCTCACTGGGTGCTCACACCTTCACGGTGATTGCGGTTTATGCGCCAAATGAGGGGCAGGAGAAGTTCTTCCACCAAGTGCTTACTGAAGCAGCGGCGGCACCTGATAGACACGTTCTGGTTGGGGGGGACCTCAATTTAGTTTTTGACAACCTACTTGACAGGTCAGCGCAGCGATCCACGCAGGCAGGCACTTTATCGGAGGGGGGACGGAACAGATTGTCAGAACTGGGTATGACGGACTTGTGGCGCTCCCTCCACCCGGACGACCGGGACTACACATATTACTCCAACGCCCACAAAACCTATGCGCGCCTAGATTATTTTCTAACATCCACTTCATTTAGAGCGCTGGCGTCAAGCGTTGAGATAGGAGCGGCAGCCCTTTCCGATCATGCACCACTCACAGCGGTGATTACCTTTCCACCGGTGGGGCGCAGTGCCCGTTGCTGGAGGCTTAGGGACACGCTGCTGCACAGACAGGGGGTTGTGGCCAAGATCAAGGAAGCTATAGCTGAATACCTGGTACACAACACACCGACGGACACTTCACATGCAACACATTGGGCAGCACTCAAGGCAGTCATACGGGACGAGTTCATTGCAATCGCGGCAGCAGAAAATGCGGAGAGGGCCTGTAAGAGAGACGAGCTCTCTGCCCGCACGAAGGAATTGGAGCAGGTACACCAGAGGACCGGGGCGCCGCCGGTGTGGAAACAGTTGTGAGTGGCACGTCAAAAGTTAGCTGCACTAGATCAAGATAGAGCAGAATACGCGGCACTACGGGTACGACATGCATACTACACGGGAGGCGACAGATGCGGGAGGCTGTTGGGTCGGGCACTCCGCGAACAGCAGCAACGACACTCGGTGCGGGAAATACACACGCAGGACGGAGTCACAGTGACGGAGGACGGAGCTATAGCGCAGGCATTTATTGACTTTTATACCACACTATACGAGGGGGCTGCTCTGGATCCAGCGGACGGGGCGGCCTTCCTGGACTCTGTGTCCATACCCGCTTTATCGACAGAACAATCAGAACTCCTTGACAGGGAGATCCGTCCTGAAGAAGTCATTGCCGCGATCTCCCCCCTCAAGCTGGCCAAGGCGCCGGGACCGGATGCCTTCACCGCCGCCTTTTACAAAACATTCTGCCCCCAGGTTGCTCCGTTGTTGACTGCCCTCTTTAATTCCTTCTCGGAGCCCGGCGCCATCCCAAGAGATCTGATGAGTGCCATGATCTCGGTCATTCCCAAACCGGGGAAGGACCGAACGCAATGCGGGGCCTACCGCCCTATCTCGTTACTTAACGTAGATCTGAAGCTTTACACCAGTATACTGTCGAAGCGGCTGGGCCCACTTATGCCTGGTCTGATTGATCCGGACCAGGCCGGCTTTATACCGGAGCGCCAGACGGTCGACAACACAAAAAGAGCACTCCACTTAGTGGAACGAGCCTCCAGGTTGCCAGGAGAGTTCATGATGTTGGCAATTGATGCGGAGAAGGCCTTCGATCATGTCCACTGGCCGTACTTGGAACAGGTGCTCATCAAGGCAGGGTTAGGCGCGAGATTTCGTACGTGTGTTCTGAACTGCTATACCTTCCCCATGGCGTCGGTTCGGGTGAATGGCTGCTCATCGTCCATATTCCCCGTCGAACGCGGAACTCGGCAGGGGTGTCCACTCTCGCCCCTGCTCTTCGCGCTGTATATGGAACCCCTGGCGCAGGCCATGCGATCGCATCCAACCATTAAGGGGATTAAATTCGGGGCGGATATCCACACGATTAGCTTATACGCTGATGACGTCTTGCTTTCCTTTGCTTCCCCTGCGGCATCCCTGCTGGCCGGGGCGGCCATCCTGGATGCGTTGGCGAAGGCCTCTGGCTTTAAGGTGAACATGACGAAATCAGTAGCACTTGACCTTTCCTTGGAGGCACACACGCGGGCCTCCCTAGAAGCACAATTCCCCTTCCAATGGGCAGACGGTGCAGTCCCCCACCTGGGCATACAATTGGCGGCCACGCTACCAGAAACGGTGCGTCTCAACTACGCTAACCTTAGTCGCACTATCCGCGCGGAGGTCGGGCGGTGGCGGCACCTCCCACTATCTTGGCTGGGCCGAGTGGCAGCAGTAAAGATGACAATCCTCCCGCAAGTTTTATACGTTTTTCAGGCTAGCCCGCTCCGTCCCCCGGAGGGATGGATTCGCCGCACGCAATCGGAGCTGGCTCAGTTTGTGTGGAACGGGAAACGGCCCAGACTCAAGCTGAGGCTAGGGATGCTTCCCCCGGAGAGTGGTGGGCTGGGCCTGCCGGATTTGCGTCACTATTACCAGGCGACCCAACTCAGAACCCTAGTGGAATGGAGCAAATGGGAATCGGAGCGCCATTGGTTGTTCCAGGTCCAAGCGGTCGCGGGCGTCCACTCCAGGAGGTGCCTTTCCTGCAGCGACAACACCGACCCCCTAACCTATATGCCTCCTTCGTCACGAGGGTACCGCTAGAGGTATGGGATCGAACATGCGTCTTACACGACCTGACGACCTTCCCGTCTCCCCTCACACCCCTATTGGAGAACCCTGACTTTGGCCCGGGTAGGGATGTCCAGGCCTTTGCACGGTGGCGCCCAGCAGGATGCCGATGCCTCTTTCACATGTATTCAGATGCGGGAGTGATGCCTTTTGAGGAATTCCGGAAGACCTATGACCTTCCGGAGACTGAACACCTTAGTTATCTACAGGTCCGACATTGGGCGCTTCAACCCCAGATCCGTGGAGACGCTACACGCAAGCTCAGTAAATATGAATACTGGCTTCTCTCGCGCACCACAGATAAGCGACTCATTTCAGACATATATCGGCTCCTCTTGGGCAGATACTCGCGCGTTTATAATGCAGGACGGGCTAGATGGGAGAGGGAACTGGGGCGGACTCTGCGCAACAAAGAATGGGAGGACATTTACTACCGCGCCACACACACACGAGATGCGTGAGGTTTGGCACCTCACGCTGTCATATGGTTACTACGTTTCTATATATTGTGTTAAGTTAGCATGTGCTTATTAAATGTTTAAACGCCATATTTTCTTTCTGCTTCGGTTTGCACACGACACCTAATTGTTATTGCAGCTTTTAACCTAGACGAAAGATGTGATTTATTTGAGAATAATATGTTATTGCACTGATATCAGTCGTGCTTGGTACACTTGGTACAACTGTCTGCACACTGAGAACTGCACACTCTCAGAATAACCTAACACAAGGTTGCTGTAGGCCTGATCCTCGCACCACGTTAGTCATAACACAAATAATGTTTGTGCCAACATTTGGCTCTACGTGGGTTTAAGATACAGTTACAGGGAATGAATCAACACACTTGATGCTTCGCATGCTGAGAGCTGGTAGCGGTTGATGTGATCTCCTTCTACTGAGAATTAGAGGTATGGGTCCGCCCTGCTAAGAACCCAGATGAGACCTTCTTAGATATAATAATAATAATATGCTAATTAGGGTGCGCGAAATATAGGTGATACAGAATTCTATAGATCTTTGCATCATAACATGCTATCACCATTTGCTTATTATGGATTAGTGACTATGCTGCTAACTCTGATTTTTATCATATGTATGTTGATATTATATAAGATACTGCGTTTGAGAATGTTGCATTGAAAAATAAACATTTCAAACTTGCACGTGTGTTCTCTGCCTCCCAGTTTCGGTTTGGAATGATAATATAACGAAAGAGTGTTCATGTGTTCCACGATACCTGAGGTATTCTAAGTTCATGTTCTGGATTGTCTAAGTCATTGGGAAGTATTTACTCCGATGCGACACTGTAGCTAGCTTGGTAAGGGGATTTCTGAAACAAAGGTGAGTTGTGGGTCACCCTAACTCACCCAGGTTCTAGATCTCTGTGCACAGTTCTGTGAGAGAACGGAAACCCTGCGACAACGCGAGATGCGTGAAATTCGGTATCTCACGTGGGACGCGTGAGGTTTGGCACCTAACCCGAGATGCGTGAGGTTTGGCACCTCACCCGAGATGCGTGAGGGTTGGCACCTCACCCGAGATGCGTGGGGTTTGGCACCTCACCCGAGATGCGTGAGGTTTGGCACCTCACCCGAGATGCGTGAGGTTCGGCACGGGGCGTGCCTACGATGATGATGTCAGCGGCCGTGCCCAGTTCCCCGTGCTCACTATTAAGCGTCTTTTGGTGAAGGAGGAAGAGGATCTTGGGGCTCCGTTTCTCTGCAAGGTCAGCTTTGTTCTTTTGATCGGTGGAGAGTTCTGGGTGCCTGAAATCTGCTACAACGCTCGCTGAGCTGCAGGAGTTTAGAATCTGTAGAGACTTCTCTTCTTGATGGGCTCCCGGTGAGGCTAGGTTTTGGGGGGATTACCTGTCACTAACCCAGATTCAGAAGTAGAGTCAATCCATCAATCAGGAGTTTGTTAAAGCGCAACTACTCACCCGTAAGGGTCTAAAGGCGCTAGGGGTGGGGGGTGCAGGTTCCATTCCATCAAGGAGGGGGTCTGTCGAAGAGCCAAGTTTTGAGGTTTCTTGCGAAGATGGGGAGCGATGTTGTCTGTCTGAGGTGGAGTGTAAGGGCGTTCCATGCTTTGGCGGCGAGGAAGGAGAAGGAGCGGCCTCCCGATCTGGTCTTTCTGGTGCGGGGGACCACGGCGTAGGAGAGCTGGGCTGATCGTAGGGTCCTTTGGGAGTGCCTGGAATTTGAGCCGGCTGTTCAGGTATGCTGGTCCGGTGCCGTGGAGGGCATTGTGTGCGTGGGTGAGCATCTTAAAGGTGATTCTCGCCTCGACGGGGAGCCAGTGGAGTGTACGCAGGTGCTGAGAGATGTGGCAGTGTTTTGGCAGGTTGAGGACCAGTCTTGCGGCGGCGTTCTGGATGTTCTGTAGCTTGCGGATGATGATTTTGTTTATTCCGGCGTAGAGTGTGTTGCCGTAGTAGTCTGCTGGTGACCAGGGCGTGAGTGACTGTCTTTCGGTGTTCGAGGGGGATCCATTTGAAGGTCTTACGAAGGAGGCGGAGGGTGTGGAAGCAGGAAGATGAGACAGATTTGATCTGGCGGTCCATTTTGAGCTTGGAGTCCAGGATGATTCCCAGGTTGCGTGCGTGGTCTGTGGGGGTTGGCGGGTTTCTGTGATGACCACGACAGACGACAGACGCCGGACACTAGGACCCTGTGGGTCACAGGGTGGTGACCAGGTCACCGGACACCACTTCCTGTGGAGGGACAGGAAAGGACACTCTATAGCAGGACGAGGACGAGGACGGACGTGCCCAATACATGACAGTTTCCAAGGGCAGTGGGCCACCAGGTGTCGCTCCAGGCGTCGGGGTTTGGGCCCATGATGAGTACTTCTCTTTTGTTGGTGTTTAGTTGTAGGCAGCTTTTTTTCATCCATTTGGCGACGGCTTCCATGCCTTCTCGAAAGTTGCGTCTGGCGGTGTTGGGCTCGTTGGATAGGGAGAGGATGAGCTGGGTGTCGTCTGCATATGACACGATGTTGAGTCCGTGGGTTCCGATGATGGGGGCAAGTGGAGCCATGTAGACGTTGAAGAGCGTCGGGCTGAGGGAGGAGCCCTGCGGGACTCCGCAGGTGTAGGTGTAGGTGTGGGGTCTGAGAGGAAAGGGGGGAGTCTGACCCGTTGCGTCCTGCCGGAGAGGAAGGAGCAGATCCAGTCGAGGGCCTTGTCCTGGATTCCTGCGTCGTAAAGTCTGCGTATTAGGGTGCGGTGGGAGACTGTGTCGAACGCCGCTGATAGGTCTAGGAGGATGAGGGCTACTGTTTCTCCTTTGTCCAGTTGGGTGCGGATGTCGTCTGTTGCGGCGAGGAGGGCGGTTTCCGTACTGTGGTTTTTTTCTGAAGCCGGATTGGGAGGAGTCGAGGATGTTGTGTTCTTCAATGAATGTGGCGAGTTGGCTGTTGATGTATTTCTCGATGACTTTCGCTGGGAAAGGGAGCAGGGAGATGGGTCTGTAGTTTTTGAGGTCGGTGGGGCCCGCTGAGGGTTTCTTTAGGAGGGGGTTGACCTCCGCGTGTTTCCAGTCGTCGGGGACGGAGGCGGTACCCAGGGAGCGGTTGATGGTGTGGTGGAGCACGGGTGCGATGGTATCGGTGGCTCTGTTGAAGATGTGGTGGGGGCAGGGGTCCGTGGGGTACCCTGAGTGCATTGACTTCATTGTCTTCAGTGTGTCTTCGATGGTGAGGGCTGTCCAGTCATCAATCGCTGGTTTCCGGGTGTCGGGGGTGGTTCGTGAGGGTTCAGTGTGTTGGTTGTCTTTGTCGAAGTTGTCGTAGATGCTCTTGATTTTGTGGTGGAAAAAGGTGCTGAGTTTGTCGCAGAGGTCTTGTGAGGGAGGGATGTCAGTTGACTTGCTGGTGGGTTGGGCGAACTCCTTGATGATGCTGAAGAGTTTCTTGCTGTTGTGGGTGTGGGTGGAGATTCTGTCTTCAATCGCTTTTTACCTAGTTTCTCTGATGAGTTGATGGTGGGCGTTGGTGGCGGCTCTGAAGTTGTTGTGGGCTTCTGTGGATTTGGTGTTTCTCCAGGCCTTTTCAAGGCGGCGGCATGTGCGCCTGGACTCTCGAAGTTCGGTGGTAAACCATCTGGCTTTCTTGGCACAGGCTTTGTTGTTTTTCTTGAGGGGGGCTATGGTGTTGGTGCTGTCCGAGATCCATCTATGCAGGGTTCGAGCTGCGTTGTTGGGGTCATCGTTTTCCGCAATGGTTGGGGTGGAGTTGTTGAGTGAGGAGGTGAGCTGGTCGTTGGTGATTTTGGTCCAGTTTCTTTCTGGAAGCAGGTGCTGGTGTCTGTGGATGGTGTGTGTTCTGAAGGTGAAGTGGACGCAACAATAGTCGGTCCATGGGAGTTCGGTGGTGTGGCTGAAGGTGATGGAGTTTCCTGTAGTGAAGAGGGGGTCGAGGGTGTGTCCTGCTGAGTGCGTGGGCTCTGTCACGATCTGGCAGAGTCCAATGTTGTGGAGGTTGTCCAGGAGGCATGTGGTGTTGGGGTCCAGTTGATTGTCGAGGTGGAAGTTGAGGTCTCCCAGCAGGGTGTAGTTGGTGAATGCGATGGCCTGCGGGGAGATAATGTCCGTGATGGAGTTGGCGAAGGGTCCGCGGGGTCCAGGGGGTCGGTAGATGAGGGTTCCTCGGAGGGCGGCGGTGGGGCTGGCCAGTATCTTGAAGTGAAGGTGTTCCATCAGTTTTGTGGACTCGTCAGGTAGTGTGCTCAGGCGGAGGCTAGATTTGTGGACGATGGCGATTCCTCCTCCTGGGTGGGTGGGGTGGTCCTTCCTGGCGATCTTGTATCCTTGCGGGATGGCGATGGCGATGTCTGGTCCCGAGGTGGCATTGGTCCAGGTTTCGGTGAAGAATGCTACGTCCGGGGTGGTGCTGTTGAGGAGGTCCCAGATTTCTGTGGCGTGTTTGTGGAGGGATCGGACGTTGAGGAGGATGCATTGCAGGGTCTTCGGTTTGGTTGTGTTCTTGGGGGCGGGTTGTGCTGGATCAGTGTTCTTGGCGGTGCTGCAGGTGTGCCGGCAGCGGTGACAGCTGAAAGGTCCATGGGTGTCGGCTGGTGATGCTAGCTTGCAGTTGTTGTTGCAGCCTGGGTTGAGTGTGTGGAGTGCTGCTGGGTCGTAGCGTTGGCGGGGCGGAGGTCCAGGGTTCCTGGTGCTGGTCGCGATCGGGCGCAGACGTGCTTGCCTTTGACGCGCCTTCGGTGCACAAGTGGCCGCTATTAAGTAGGGGTCGGGGAGGGCTGGACAGCTGGGAGGCGGGAGCGGGGAGAGGAGCTGGATTGGTCCGGTCGCGCTGGGGGGGAGGGGCCGCGGGGGCAGCAGCGGCGGGGAAAGGTAAAGGGAGGAAAGAAGGGATAAAGAAAAAAGGGAAAATAAGCAGAAATAAGGCACAAAAGAGCAGAGATGCAGAAAAGGGCAGGAAGGTGAAAGATGGAAAGGGTAGAAAAACGAGTGAAAACGAGTGAAGGAGCGAAAGGGAAAATGGGCAGAAATAGGGCACAAAAGAGCAGAGGTGCGGAAAGGTGAAAGATAGAAAGGGTAGAAAAACGAGTGAAGGAGCAGAGGGAGAGAAAGGGAAAATGGGCAGAAATAACGCACAAAAGAGCAGAGATGCAGAAAGGTGAAAGATAGAAAGGATAGAAAAACGAGTGAAGGAGCAGAGTGAGAGAAAGGAGACAGAGGTCCACTCTACAGGTAAGATTGCGAATCTTGGTAAAACCATTTCAGTGATTTATTAGGAACATTCAATTTGATTTTCAAGATCATTTACCATATTCACGAGTGCGATTCTTGTTCTATAGTAGTTCCATGAATGTTTTTGGGAACACTTTTAAGTCACATAAAATAAGGAAATATAAGACACTGATTGTTTAGGTGATTGAAAACCTAGTCATAGAAAGACCTAAACCAAATTCTGCTGCTTATGCCTTTGAGCAGTTGATACTGAAGTGAAGTATTATCGCCACAATATAGCGGATCTAAGAAAGGTCAACTAAGAGTCTGATTGTCTGAATAAACGCAAGCCACGAAGCTCTTAAGCTAGTTCCTGATTGAAGGACAGAATCTGATGTCCTAATTTATGTCTTTGTGCAAAGGAAAGTACGTGTATTTTTGTTTGCGAGTAACTTTTCCTTTTCAGATCTCCTTCCCAGCTGTTCCCTTTCCCCCCGCTTAATCACTTCAATACTCTGTGTAATCATTACAATCAGAGTTGGAGGTATTGAGAGGTGGGCCCCTTATATCATCACTCCAGACCCTGAGGAAGAAGCAACCTGACAGAATAATGAGCCCACGAATAATATTCCTCCCGGTCTGAGAGTTTTGACATTATGGCCACCATGGATGATTTAATGAGGGTTATTGTTCAGATGCAAACAGATTTAACTGAAGCTAGGAACGCCACTGCAATGCTCTCTGATAAAGTAGATAGGATACAGCGATTAAGTACTCCGCTTCCTCCTCTCCGTTCTCTGCAGCATACAGACTGAGAGAAATGACGCTGTTGGGGCAGCCGTCCGAACCAATCGGTGCTGGCTGCGGTGGAGGGGAGGGAGGTTGCCTGCAGCCTTCCTGTTGACGAGAGCCCAGACCACGTCAGACGCATTCAAAATCCAGGACGGCGGGAGTCGGAAGTCTGCAGTCTCGGGAGTCAGCGCGGGAAGCCAAAGTAAGTTTTATATAATATTTTATTATGTATTATTATCGCATATCGCAGACTTACATGACCATTGCGCGCTGCAGAATCTATTGCCGCATTGCTGTTTTAATTATTTAAAAATTAATCTACTTTACTGCGCGCTCGCGCTGTCGATCTTGGCGCTAGGCGCTACCTCTCTCATAGCGTGTTATTAGTACTACTCTTACCCGCACTATAATTGTGACCTCATTCCGCACTTTGCGGGTGTTAGAACCGGCTGTCTCTAGTTGGCAGAGGTATACACTTCTGACAAATAGGGACACACCTTTTCTAGTCAGGGCAAGGGGATCACACCCTTCGATAACCCCTGCTCACCCCCTCGGTAGCTTGGCAGAGCAGTCAGGCTTATCTCAGAGGCTGTGTGTTAAGCAATTATGACCACATACAGTAATAAAGTAAATACACTACGAATGGACACGACACAGTAGTATTATAAAAATAAGTATTTTTATATAAGGCTTAGCACAAGACCAAATAACGACAAAAATGTACACAATCTGAATAAATACTCTGGGAAGGGAAAAGTAGTTCAAAGGTAGTTTCTTCTTTAGCACAAAGTCTTTAGTATCAAAGCAAATCTTCTTCATGGAAACACAGTTCTTAGCAACAAGGTAACCCACACGGGGGCTACACGACGTCGAGGCAAAGTTAATCCAAAGGTTCGGCGTCGACCGCGAGGAGCGCTACGTCGAGCCCGGAGTCACACGGACCCCCAACAACACAGTACCTTAGGAAAATGAAGCACACGATGATCAGCGGCGTCGAGCAATCCGGCGTCGCGTCTTCGGTGTCGATCAGGCCTCAGCAGGCGTCGTTGTCGATGATTCGGTTGCAAAGTGTGAGCAGCGCTCACGGCGTCGAGAGGGCACGAGGGCGATGCGATCAGCAGCGGTGCAGACACGAGGTCCCTTGGAGCTGGAGCCGAACTCACTACTCACTGGCGTTGCTGCTGGCGTCGATCGGGCCCGGCGGCCGGTCGTCGAGGAAGCGGGACACTGGGGCCGTTACCCACTACGTCGAGCTGGATTCGGCGACGTCCGTCGGCGTCGAGGTTGCTGGCTCTTTCAGAGGTGCTGGATTCACAGGTTCCAGCAAATAGCACTTTAAGCAGATGAAGTCCTTTAGCCCTGTGACTTCAGCAGGAGACTGGCACTCTTCCAGTCCTTGGAGATCTTCTTAGCAAGCGTGAGAGTACACACACAGTTCCTCTCTCCTGGTTTCCTAGGCAAAAATAAAGAAGCACTGCAGGATTCCCCCCAGCAAACATCACACTGGCAGAAGGGGTAGGCAAGTCCTCAGATCAGCAGGCCTCTTGTCCTTGGTTACAGGGTTCCTTGTCAGAAGTGATCTAAATTCTAGGTTCAGGGGTCCTTCTCTTATACCCCTTTTCGGCTTTGATCCCTTTGTCCATGCCGGGGAATTTCCCAACATCCTGGGTCTGTTGTGGGTGGAGCCAGGCAGAAGCACCTTGTAGGAAGGTACCTCCTGACTATGGTTGCCCCCAACTTTTTGCCCTGTGTTTTAGCTGGTTTTTGACATAGTCGACCTGGGACCCTGCCAATCAGGACCCCAGGCCTACTGCTCTCTCTGTAAAATGGATTCCATGTACCTTAGGTACATTTCCAATTGGAACTGGGCCACCTTATCAGACCCTGTAACTCAGGGCATAGGTGTACCCAGGGCCTACCAGGGGCTGAAGCATGTATTATGCCACCCCTGGCTGGCCTCCTAAATTTGACACAACTGGCTGCATGACAGCTGGGGCAAAGTTGTGTAATCACCCTTTGCTGTAGATATAGTATACCTATATCTAACCCTAAAAATGGACACACAGATTCCAATCAGTCACTCCTATGGCAGGCCTTGACAATCCTGAAGGCAGAGTGCTTGGAATCATGTGAGATGGTGCTCTGGCATGAGCTGAGCCTGTCTGCAGCTTGCGGAACCAAGTCCTAATAGCTGTTCCATGATATCGCATACCATATACTCTTAAGTGCATTATAATCCTCGCAGTTAAATGCTATCTTTGGTATTGCTTTATCAAAACATGTCGAGTAAGGTGTCATACGAATTGGAATACTAACCCCTCGCCAATTCTGGTGACGGGGTTAGCATTCCACCCTTCTAGAGGGACACGACATGTATGTAACTGTGAACCCCGGTTAAAGTTAAATGAAGCCTCAGCTCCACAAAATGGATGCTGCCACCACAGACACGAGTCTGACCCCCTGCAGCTGGGAGTCCTCCCAGCGAGGGGAGCCTGGACAAAGGGTTTCCTGTCAGGGGCGGTGCTAGCACCGTCCCAGACAGGGTTTTGTGTATCCTGGGTAGGCAGGGCTTTACAGGAAGGTGACTGCTGAGTGGCACCCCGGTGCTCACTACGCATAGGCCGGTCAGAACCAGTTCCAGGGGCACACCAGCCCCTGGCCTGGGGGAAGTCCGGCATGGGAGAGGGGTGTAACCACCCCCCACCTAGTCCCACCCATAGGCAGGACCTAGTCACCGGGTCAGCCCCTTTTTTTTTAGTATAAAGATAGGAGCGGGCCCCCTGTTCAAATTAGATCATCTTTGGAATCAAGACACGACTTTCTGCGAAAGGACTTCAAGATTTCTTCTTCAAGATTCTCCCTTGTGACTAAGGAGTAGTCACCCTGCATCCGCAGGCACCATCTTAAGAACACTGCAGTCTGCTGCAAGTCCTTCCTCCGGAATCCGACTGCCCAGCTCGACGAGAACCGGCTTCCCTGGCACCTCTGACCTCTACTCACCTCTACAGCCAAGCTGAGAACTGTGAGTGCGACGAGACCTCGAGGGACCGACGATCGCCAAGACTGCACGACTTCTTTGCAACAAGCCCACCGTGTGCTCCACTGGTGAGTGCTTTGGGGTCCGAGAAGCCCCCACCCTGAGCAGCTCCAGCACCGAAGATCAGCCCTCCAGCATCTCCACGATCTGCGTGGGGCCCTTCTGCTTTTGCCTGCTCATCGCGTTGTGCGGCTACTAGCCCGCTGGCTTGTGGCCTTCTTCACAACGCCCGACGACATCACTGCTGCTGGTCTGGTTGCTCCAGACTGGCCCTTGCTTCCTTCTTCAAGAGAGGCACCCCGGACCCTCCTGGTCCACTCCAGACGCCATTTTGAGTCCACCGCGTGGGCTTGAATTTGCCAAGGCTTTGTTGCCCAATCCTGGGTCCAGCGACGCCGACAGCTTCATCCATCGTGGGACAGCTCGCTCCTCCATCCTGGTCGCCGACAACGCCTCCTGGTCCGTGAGATCTGCGAGCACAGCGTCACCCACTCACCTAGTCGAGGTGGCTACCATCCGGTGCCCTCATGGTGCCCACTGACTACTGGCTAGTAGTCTCGAACTTGGTCCCCTCTGCTTTCAGGTGTCATCTGTCTTCAAGATCCAGGCTTGGATCACTTCGAACTCTCTTCACTGGTCGCCTGCCAGCATCTTTCTTCCAGGCTCCTGGTCCGTCTACGAGGATTCCCGACGTCTTTTGAGACCTATGCAGCTGCAGCCCCTGGGCTAGGTAACTTCGGCATTTCGGTGCCCCAGCATAGCCTCACTATCCAAGGGTCAGAATCCACTTTCGTTTTCCTCCTACCAGGTTGGGTTCGCCCGAGAACACTAACTTTCTGAAATCTAGCTACCATAGACTTTGTCCCGCATCACGCGTGAGTGCACACTCTGCACCCGAGTCCCCTGGGTCTCCTAGAAGTAATCTAACAATTCTATAGTCAAGATCTAGCGATTCCAAAGCCTATTAGTACTGTACTTACCTGCTAGTAATTTCGCATTCCACTTTCAGAGTATATGGTTTTCCGTGCCCCTCGGGCATTTGTATATACTGTGCTAACTTAAGTATTTTCGTAAGAGTTTTGTTTTGTGCTTAGTACCCTGTCCTCATAAAGAGTACAGGGCTGTTGTGATTTTAATAAATACACTGTTTATTTTCATAACACTTGTGTGGTGTCCTTTCACTGGGTATTCAAGGGGTATATGTGTGGTATAACAGCTGGCTTAACACGCCCTCTCGAGTCTTTAGCCTTAGACTGCTCGTATCCATGCTACTAGGATAGCTGGTCTATAAGGTTGACTTACAACCAATCATCAATAAGGGTTGCTGGACTGATACATAGTGTTCACTAGAATAGTGAGCACTGCATATCAGGCCACCTTCTCACATTGGTGAGCAGCGGTTGGGATTTGAGCTTGCTGTTGTTTTACCACACGTATCCTAAGAATATCTTGTTGAAAGATCACATAAGTACTTTTAGGTACATATAAACCTAGCTTAGAATACTCTGAGTTCTACTGAACCAGCAGTTGCAGCTCCTCAAGGCTTAGCACACCTTGGCTGCAACTCTTAGCAAGGGATCAGTAGGCAAACACATAGTGTAGGTAGGTGCATCACTTACACCACAATAGAAGCATGTCTAACCACGGAGAGTCTACTGAGACCCCTCAGGTGGTTGAGGACCCTCCACAGGCCTCTTCTAGATATGCAGCCCTTAGCTTCCAGGAGATGAGACAAGTGTGTACCTCCAGGAAGCTAAAACAGGGGTCTAACCCCGCAATCCCATTTCTGATTGGTCTCTTAGAGACTTATGATGCCAGGAAAGCTGAGAAACTTCTTAGCTCTTCTCATCCAGAAGGGGACATGCCAGCCCTAGAAGGAACCAGGGGTGACCCAGATCTCATCCATCTCTCAGGTGAGGAGGATGATGATCAGGAGACATCTGGGGATGAGGCAGACAAAGGTCCAGAAATAGTTAGTCAGCTAACTAGGGACAACTTAAGCAGGCATGAGAATGGTACTAGGAGAGCCCTGGGACCCCTCTCAGGCCAGCTTAACATTGGGAATGGACGAGTTAGGTCTCTATCCAGAGGCTCTAGCAGATCCCTTCAAACCAATGGCTCTCAGGACTCTGCTCTGAGGAGGATGACCTCCCCTCAGAGGAGAGTGTATGAAGCTAAAGAAAGGGCAGCCAATCTGAGGATTGAAAGGGAAGAACTTGCCCTGGCCAAAGAGAGGCTTGCCTTTGCTAGAGAGCAACAGTTAAGTGGGGTAGTCCCCACTGGTGGCAGCAATATACCTAGCAATAGGGAAAGGAGTTTTGATACAAAACACCTGAATAAGATAGTGCCCCCCTTTAAGCAAGGGGATGACATCCACAAATGGATTACTGCTTTGGAGAGGGCCTGCACTGTGCAGGGTGTTCCCCAGAGTCAGTGGGCAGCTATCTTGTGGCTCTCCTTTGAAGGTAAAGGTAGAGATAAGCTTGTTGCGTGCTTATCTAGGTTCCTGATCGATACTGTGACCTTATGCCCCTATTCGGCTATAAATCCATTTATTCCCTATATTGGCATAACCGTTCAAGTGCGATTTTCTGAAAAGTCATCTCTGGCCTCACACGAACAGAGCCACATTCCAGCATGACTCTCTGCTACTTCCTTTGCGACCAATTAGTGCAATGACAGAGCAGCAGTCACTATCTGATATTCCTAGATAACACTCCGAGTTCTTCAACAAGATAAAAACTTAGCAAACCTGGAAATCCCCGCTTGCTATGTTTTGATTAGTAATGGAACTCTAATGAGCAACTGATAACTGTCACTTCCTAGTGACATCTTTAATTGACGTCTTATGTCCAGCAAACTTGCGTCAAACCCGGCACCTGTCAGGTATAAATATTACCAACGTTGCCTTAAGCAATGAGAGAGATACGAGCTGCGAGTTCGTTGCCTGTTGCTGATGCCAGCTGCCTGCATGACCCTGTGTTGGTAAATCTAGCACTCTGTCGCTGCAGCCTGCTATCCTGTGGTGGTGAAGCTGCTGATTACCATTATCGCCGCTAAAGCGCGACCTATGGTGCAGTACGCTTGAGGAGCCGAGCAGCCGTCCTCTGCGAAGACATCCAGCAGATTCCAGCTGCCCGCGGACGCTGTCCCCCTCCTTCCTCGACGCGCTGAAGAGACGCGCTGCCTTTCTCGTGCAGAGAAATCCAGCCACGGCGCTTCCGGTTTACCCTCGCGGGTGACTGGGATATCGAGAGAGACCCCTGAAGGAGATACCAATCCTCCATCATTCTATTCAGAGGTATGGTGTTGACTAAACCCTTAGACGAGAATTCTTGAAACAAACCTTGGCAAAACCAACTTAACTTAAAGCTACTTACTTACTCCCCCTTTCACGTGTTAGGCTTAGGTCAGGCACACTGGGGTAGGCTTAGTTAGAAGCACCAGTTGAGTATGTTAGCCTAATGTATATATGACTGTATATATGTTTTATTACTTTTAAACCATTGTATGGCTAAGAAACCATATCAATGCTTTTACAGTTCTATTTCGCAATCCTTATCTTACTGTACGTACTTTTTATAATAACAGTTATTGCAATTGTGGCAATACATTTCTCTTGTACGAGAAGAAAGACTGTTCAATAAATGTTAACCCTTTATTGATAAACGCCCGTCTCTCTATTCTCTACATATTGTGAAAGTAAACTGCACTAGACTGACTGAGTG
This sequence comes from Lissotriton vulgaris, assembly GCF_964263255.1. Taxonomy (NCBI): domain Eukaryota; kingdom Metazoa; phylum Chordata; class Amphibia; order Caudata; family Salamandridae; genus Lissotriton; species Lissotriton vulgaris. The sequence goes on from NW_028242587.1 coordinate 307,654, forward strand.
AAATCTATGTCTATTGTTTCACACGACCCTAGAGATTGACTCTTGATCTGAGGAGCAAAGTTGTCATGTTGCACGGTTGTTGGAAAACTGAATCCCTTCTTGTCTGTGCCAAGGAAGCTGATCACTTCCTATGCAGAGAAGAAAGTTTCCAGTGACCTCTGAGCTAGTTGGTAACACAACCCAATTAAGTTTAGCATAGTCAGTGGAGGCCTGGAATATAAGCAGTTCCACGTCGATACTACTGTTTATGTTATTCCAATGCGCAGGGCCTAGTGGGAAACTAGGAACTACACTACATGGCGCCCAACGTTTTGGTAAGGCGATAAACTAACGCAAGACTTGTAGAGTAACTCAGTCGTGCATATTTCACACCCCTTTCTCCCGTAAATACTCCAATAGACGTCTGGAGTGGGTGAAAGGTTAAAATCCGCCCGACCTTAGTAGGAAGAGATTCCTATGTAAAGCTCTGGTTTATTCAACGTTGAAGGATACAGTGTTCCAAAATATTGTGCACCTAATCTTTGTCTCCTTGGAGACCTACTCTGCAAAAACTGCATTTTTATAATGTCAGTAGAAGACAACGGCACCACTGGGGCCGCAGCAGATGCGACTCAGCAAGGTCCCGAATATACAGACCCGGGTGCTATAATCATCCCGGCACAGTTAAGAAAATCTATAACTTTAAAACTTATAGAACACGGACTGACACCTCAAGGTGGTACAGTAATTTTCGTGATAGAGGCTCACGAGTATCGGCAGACAGAGGTATTCTATTCATGGATAAAATTTCCAGCGGCAAACGCTGCAACACAAGAGTTTCACTATTACAAAATAGAGAAACCTCCGGAAGAGTACGCTCCTTTCGAGGAGATTGAAATTCCACTTAAATTTCAAGAGCACCTGCTCTGGTTTAATGGCGCCCTAAAACTCAATGATCACATAACTAGGCTCGGTCCACTAGGTAGACCAGGAGCCACGTGGCCGGTTCTAGCCAGCTACACACCACATCCGGACATTGTAAAAATGTCTAGAGAAGAGCTGTTAGCACAGCTAAACACATTAATAAAAATACATAGGCAATTAGTCCAATATGTAATGCGGACTGCAACAGTCCAGCCAGCTGTTAATACACCACAGCTGACCCCTCATCAGGGGAACACAAATAAAATTACACCACAGAACATACAGTCATGTCTTGGTAAAACACCCGTAAAACGGGAACAAATTCCCTTCTGGTTAGCACAGAAAATCACTCAAATAGAGGCAGTATTTCCTGATACTACCCCTATTGAGAAACACAGAATCTTGACCATCTGCCTTCCTATGGGAATCGCACCACACGTGGAGGACTGCGACACTTGGGGTACAGTCTTTGCTTCCATTTACACAAAAACACACGGTGTTCCGTCTATGGCGGTAATACCAGAAGTGCTAAAACAGATTCAAAATGAATTCGGTCCAGAGCCCGCTTTAAATCTAGGTATGAAATTACTGAAAGACTTCAAGCAGGTCTCGGCTATATTACTAGCCAACATAAAAGGAGAAGCAGCATCTGTGGCGATTCGCCAGATGGTGAGGGAAACAGATATAAAAGATCCTGTTGAGCTTGCCAAAATCATAGAAAAATGCTATGAAGAATTAGGTAGAGACAGCTTGGGTGGGAAGCCAGTTAAGCCCCAACTGCTCGAAAATCCTGAAAAATTATTTATTAAAAATAATTCAAACACTCCTAAAAAGAGCTGGGATGGAAATAAACAATCCACTCCCAAGGAAAAAGTTTTCCAGTCCAGAGGAAGGTCTCCTCGATGGAGGGAAAGAACTCCGACTCGAGAACGCCAGTCTCCCCAACGGGAGCCCTCTGAGAAAAGATATAACCTTAGAAATAGGGATAATCTGAAAAAACCTGATAGATATCAAAGTATTGATACACGTCCCTCTCGATCTCTTCCACAGAATTCGGAAAGAAGAGGACGGTCAGACCCAGGAGAGCACACCAAGTCCAAAGACAAGGAACCTGCTCAGAATAAGAAATCTCAATTTCCTAAAAAGAAGGTAGCCAGTATTAGAGTAATCAATCATGCCGAGAATACTGAGGACACAGTTGAAAAACGGGGAGTGGGCATTGACAATGTTGGACAGTGCAGCAGAAATCAGTATAGCGCGCAAGATGTTGATGAGTCATCTGGAGACAGTGGACACGAATGAATTCATTCAGGTTGAAACTGCCGACGCCAGACTTAGCGAACCCCATAAAATATACCAAATAACATTACGTATGGAGGGTGATAAGACTAGGAAAATTAAGGGTCTATTTTGGGATAAGCTCTCAAAAGGCTATGATATTCTGTTAGCTGAAAAAGATTGGCCCCCGGAGTTTGTCAGGGAGTGCCCTCGTGGCGAAGAAGTGATTATGCCTGCCTTCTCGAATCACATTCCGATTCATAAAAAATATACATATGCAAGGAAATGGGCAGTAGCCCAGGCACCTGCATTGTATAAAAATCATGTAGGATGGGATGAGGATTCACCTCCTCACAAAATCCAATTAAAAAGTGAACCAACTGCCCAACGGCAGTATCCCATAAAGCAAGAAGCTAAAAAACAAGTCAGGGAGATCTTAGATCAACTTGAGTACCAGGGGGTGATTGAAACATGCACCTCTCAAATGAACAATCCTTTGTTTCCTGTCGCCAAGCCAGACAATTCATATCGTCTAGTTTTGGACTACAGACACCTTAATACATGTTGCAAAACTTTTGCAGTACAAAACTCGCATAGTGCAGCCCTAATGAATAACATAGTTAGGAAAAAATATAAAACAACATTAGACATTTCTAATGGCTTCTTTTGTCAAAACATTGCACCAGAAAGCAGATATTTGACCGCTTTCTCCGCATTTGGGTCGCAGAAAAAATTCTGTTGACTCCCACAGGGGTTCAAGAACAGCCCAGGACTATTCTCAGCTAGGGTAACAGAGTTACTACAAATCTATGATGATGAAGCATTGTCTTACGAAGATGATATTTATCTCACAGACGACGACTTGGATACTCACTTGAAAAGAGTGAACACCATTATACTTGGGTTCGCAGCAGAGGGTTACAAATTCAACTTTAAAAAGTCCCGAATTGCCCATCTGACAGTACTATTTTTAGGGTACGAATTATCAAGTGAAGGGAAAAGCCTAGCGGACAACTTCTTAGAGAAGTGCGCTGTACTCCAAGCTCCAAAAACGCTGAAGAATTTACAATCCATACTAGGTTTTCTGAATTTCGGAAGAACTTACATACTAAATTACGCAGAGAGGGTTAAACCTCTCTACGAACTAATTAAACATGATTTTAAACAAATCAATTGGACTCAAAAACACACAGAAATTTTGAGATCACTGCAAACAGACATGTTAGCAAAAACAAAATTAGATACACGTGACAACACGATCGATCTTGTAATCCGAGTCATCCCAGGAAGATGCGGATTCACGTACCTAACCTCTAATGAGGGAGAAAAGGTACCAATTTCAATTAAATCTCACTTGTACACACAAGCAGAAAAAACATTCAGTCGCACAGAAAGAACTGTGAACGCAGTGCAAATCGCATTAGCAAATGAACGAGAACTAGCACACGGCAAACGGATTAATATCCTTACAGCGGAATCCGCCTTCGAGGCGCTATTCAGCCCAGTAAACCTGCCTACAGTGTCACTGGATCCGAAATGGATACAATGCATAGATTCTCTAGGAGCGGAAGACGTGAAATACTATTTCGCCCCGCAATACAAAGAACTGAATGATTTAGAATATGAAGAAGAATATCCTCTGCCTATCGAAATCCTGCCTCTCCCACAATACGCCTGTATAATCTATACAGATAGCTTTGTACAGCATTTCAACGTAGAGAAAAATCCTACGATGCAGCATGTGCGATCATTAAAGGTCGTTGGCTGTGCGGTAAATTCAGACCGGAAGTAACAAAAACTGAATCTGTAAGAAACTGTTCGGTTCAAAGAACTGAAATCAGATCTTTAAAGATGGCGCTCGAAAATGCAGAACGCGAATTCCCCACACTTATCGTGTGCGATTCTCATTTTTGCGTCAATTCTTACAACAATAAACTGCAGAGTTGGATCGAAAACGATTACAAAGATGACACAGGTGCCACAATAAAGCATAAATTGCTCTGGAACGAGGTAGCTCTTTTAAGTAAAGAACTACAAAAGACTCACGTGATTCACGCACAGAGTCTTCAACGTGATGGCGTTCACGTTGCAGGGAATTAATTGGCTAATACAGCCACCGCGGAAGCAACTAACCCGGCTTCCGTAGCCACAAAAAAACGTACAGATAAACACATTGACGGGGAAACCATGCTGGCAGTAAAAACGACCGTAAAAGGCGACTGTGCAGCACTACCCGTAAACTATCCACTCAATTATGCATACATAATCGATGCAAACTCCGTTCCTTTTGCTCGAATCCCTGGAGTGGGGGACAGAGTAATTCCAAACAGGAGCAGGAGAGGCTTCCTCTTACTGGAAGCACACATGGGGTTGGGTCTGAAACACCAAACAATCAAAGCCTCTCTGAAAGAATTGCAATCAGAGTACTAGTGGCCAGGAATGAGTATAGATATTCAATGTTTTGCTCAAAATTGTGAAGACTGCAATAGAGATCGCAGTAATGAAAAGGCCAGTGTAGTTTCAGGATCCCTTCTAGACAGCATAAGGCGGTCTATCTGCGCAATCAAAGAAGAGAAGCGCGTCCCAGTGTACACCATTAAGACGAAAAGCACTTAAAAAAATGAGGCCTCCAGCGCTCGGCTGACGCTAGAACGGTTATAAAAGATTTGCGAGTCTATATCGGCATATACGCAATTACCACGTTCCATTCTGACCGGGGTCCTGCTTTCAGCTCTTGAGCTTATAAGGAGGCCATGGCTAGCATGGGAATTGGGTTGCGGTATTCTTGTCCTTCATACCCCGGAAGGGAATAGTGTGATAGAAAGAAAAAACCGGGGCATAAAGCAATCTATAACAGCGAAGGTATTAGGTTCAGGCGCTGGGTGGGTCAAACATTTAATAAGTGTCCAGACTAGTCTTAACAACATGCCAAGAAATTCTCTAAAAGGTTTCAGCCCATACGAACTATTGTTCGGAATTAGAATGCGCGTTCAGGACCTCGATAGTCAGATGTCAGTGGTACAAGAAGAAACAACGCAGTTTGATGTAAAAGACCGTTTGGCTGTTTTACAGGAACTGAATGAAACAAGAAAATCATTAAGCAACATAAAGTTAAAGCAACAGCCAAGTACCACTGACGAGGCACCACCCGCAACAGCCCCAGCAAGGCCTGTCTGGATTCCAAAGATTGGGGATCTAGTCAGAGAAAAGATCGCGGTTAAGAAGGAATTTGGGCCTTCTTACAGAAAAGCAGTACCTGTCTTGGCAGTCACCGGAACAAGATCAGTTGTGCTACCGCCCCTTGCTGGTAAAAAGGAGAACAGAGTCGTGTCTATCGATCTGGTAAAACCACAAGCATGTGGCCTATAATCAACAGTAGGCCCAGTGGACTCCCAAGAAACAACAGAATACCCAAACTTGCAACAATCCAAAAGGTTCAAACTGAAAGACTAATCACATTCGATCAGCCTGCAGTGCACAATGAAGGACTATGCAATAATGCCATGGAACTCGTGCCTCTTGAAACACAGATTGAAACAGTTCGTCAAGAAACAACACCAGTCTACAATGATGTGGCATCAGAAAGTGCTACCGAGAGACAGATTGAAAGAACAATCCCATCAATTGACAGAACTGCCTCTGGTTATTTCATCAACTTCGACAACTTCTCTGAAGATTTAAACGACCCCGAAGTGATGCCAGAAACAAAAAAGTATTTTAAAGAAAAAGCAACGGAACTCTTTCATGAACTGAAGGAAATCTACCTTATTTCCCCTTGGCTAGAGTTCTGGTTCGGTCTAGGTGTATTTTTCCTCCTGCTTTGGCTCATCATGGTACTATGTTTGGGAAAATTCATTGAAGGAAAATATATTACAATGGACACAGCAAGTCAGAACATCAACCTAGTCCTGAAACCACACAGATCATCCCACGTGAAGAAAAGAGAACTGTCTACAGTAAATGTCACAGCAATTCCAATACCTGGTGGGGTAGTATGGGAGAAAACAGACTATGAGATCTATGGTCCGGTCGAAATCCTGAAGTATCCTCATCAACTAAAGGGTTCCTTAAGTGACTTTGTGACACCAAGTACATTCTCTGATGATTGGGACTTTAACAGTATTAATGACATGATGTCTGATTTAGTAATGTCAGCTAGATTCACAGATCATGATTATTTACAAGGTTCATCTAGTTATGAGCAGTTATTCTGTTACACCCACTATGGGGATCATTACTTGCATAAATCTGCGCAGCCTAGAAATGTTTTTATGTATAATCAATGGGAACATTGTTCTACACCACCTAAAAGCAGTTCTAAAGCATTTTTTGAGAAATTCAAATACTTCTCAGGGTTTAACACCAGTGATGCAGAAACGTTTTATTACAAACTGTTAGATAAAACAGGAATGAAAACAATGCTGACAATTTCTAAATTGATATATTCAGAAGCATTTTATGACAAAATGATGACATTTGGTTTTGATTATTGGAAAAATAATATTGAAACGAAAACAATTTGGGGTACAAAAGATTGGCAGGTGCAAGGCATAGAAGCACTATTTAGAACCTGCATGATACCAGAACAAATGTTATTTTTAAATGACACAATACACCAAACATCTTGTCTTGGCCTAGCTAAGAACAAAGACCTTAAAACACCGTCTATACCAAAGCCAATACCTGAGAATACAACCACAGATATTGAGTTAGACGTGTCACAAATTTTAAATTTCTACAGAACACATCCTGATTGGAAAAAATGGTTAATCTGGCCTACAGACACAAATAGCTGTCAAAATAGATTCCTGAACAAAACACAGGGTTTAAAACTGACCAGATTAGACTCAAGATACTCCCAGAGACAACATCCAGGGATTATAACAACATACAGTGTAGGGAAACTCTGCCTAGAATGGCTAAAATCGTCCACACTGGCTGAAATTAAGCAACACTTGTCTTTATTAAAAGATGGTGCTGATTTGCGCGATTTCATTCTTGGACCACGCAAACAGCGTCAAAAGCGTTTCATAGCGACCAGCATCTATGCTGCTTACAACGAGGCTTGGAAAGTAAAGCAAATTGAAACTGCTGAAAAAATACGAGAAATTGATCGTATTAATTTGGAGAAATCACTTTCTGTAGTAGACAATGGGTTAATGACTCTGTCTTCCAGAATATATTCTTTGGACAATATTGTATCCTCTGCCTTTGATGTGATAGACAGAGATTTGCTTATGTTACAACAGGGCCAGTCTCAATTACGCTCTATTATAGAATTAGGCTGGACGCTGCAAAATCTTCGTTCAGGCTATGTGCCTTGGCGTTTAATCAACACAACGTCATTATTTTCCAGTTTTAACCTTACTGATAAACAGATCAGTTTGGCACAGAAAGGAGCAGACTATACAATCCTGAGCATCGAAAAACTCGAGAGATTACCATTGACAATGTCAGAGAGTCCTGTCATTGAATGGATAATACACGGAATTATCACAATTCCGATAACAACTTTCCGCTTTAAAAAGTGCCTTGAATACATACCTGCTGGCCAGTATGAACAATTGGGTAAAGGATATGTAAAATCTATATGGAAATTACCATACACTCATTCTTGCTATAGTGACAGCGACAAAAATGTATTTCTTAGTGGTGAGAACTGTAAACATTCACTAAGCGGTATACTTTTGTGTCAGGGTATTAATTTACACGGAGCATGTGATGGAAATTCAAACAACCTCTCATGCCACCAGCTAGTCACACCTGCAACTCAGATAGAGCCCTTCTTTATGCAACTCGTGAACGGCAGTTACATTCTTAGAACGGATCACAGGTGCTGTGGCCTCGCGCCAGGGAAAAGCTATCTAGTACAAGTTACGTCCATGGTCAAATGTTGCATGCAAGCATTGTTCCCGAGCGGGCCTCCAGACATAGTGACTCCCCTCTGGCCTCGTCTGAATCTCTATTCTATACGAATTGATACATTAAGCAAAATGAAATCTGTGCTTTTACAGACAACAGTGCCTATAACTTCATCCAAAGAGACGTATGATCTTCTAGTCGCAAGGACGGCTACTGAAGTCCATGACCTTTTATCAACAAATTGCCCCGTGCATTTCGTAGAAATGTTCAGCCAACTCCTTAACATGTCTAATGCAACAAGCATCCCAGGCATATTTAAGACAGTCTTTACGGGACTGCTAACACCCTTCCAGGCAATTTTGGGAATCTTTCCTAATTTTGTGCACTCCATTTTTGGCGGAATACCACTATTTTTGGGACTCGTTGCAGGGATTCTATTTTTGACCCTCCTGCTACGTTATGGCAAGCCTCGGCTCAGACATAGCTCCCATGGGAATGGAAGAGACAATCCTAGCAATGCGCTACCGGGACAGGATAACTAACGTCCTTGGATTGGCCAGGCTGAGAGATCTAAACATGACCTGGTTCCTTTCATTCAGACCGATATGGCAAAATTGCATTTTACCTGTGCTACGGTGTATGCTTTGCGGCGATGAATGCGTGTTGGACATCTGTCTTTCACTTCCATCAGTAGTACCAATGGACGTCGATACTTTGCTCAGTCCAATAACGGCTCACGCATTGTGTTGTCCCCAGCGGCTACCAATCCTGATGATGGCATTCGTGGAGACTCCTGTACTACAGCCAAGTGGTAACAGTGGAGCGAGTGACAAAAGCAACATCATCCAGGTACAACGTTCTGTGAGCATTGCTGGTCCTGCCTTCGATGACAGCAATCATTCTCACACCTGCCAAGTTACAGCGCTATCTAATTTGGTTGAACTATCACCTGAATTTGTAGACCAATTCTTTGCGAGCCTGTCTGATACGATGTTCTCACCCACAGAGAAACAATAACTTTTGAGAAGCTTTCCGACACACAGCGTTCCCATGAACTCTGAATTCGGCCTTCAGTTTTGATCAACAAAAAACTGCCAAGAGCTTTGGAAATCTATTTTCTTTGAATTGGACAATTTTTTCTAATATTGACCTTTTTTTGGCACGAACAATTCTTTGCTTAACGTAAAAACTATTCTTAGAGAACAGAAGCTTCACACTTCTATTTCTAAACACATCTAGAGACATAACAACATAACACCAGCCTCTAGCACACATGCTATTACAATGCATTTTTATGTGATGATTTATCTCGCCTTTATTCTGTCAGAGATACTTCATGTGTAATTCTTTTTGCATAATCATTCATTGATTTCAAAATGCAATAATTTTTTGAATGATTACTATGCTTTAAAAAAAACGTACAGTACCTAAATTCCATGTATTACAAGTACGCCTATTTCGAATGCATTTATGTATTTTGGGGTGGGCAATGTTACACATGCATCTAATTGCTTAGTTTTAGTGATTTTGATGGACATGAAAACGTGGAGTGGGTGTTGCGTGCTTATCTAGGTTCCTGATCGATACTGTGACCTTATGCCCCTATTCGGCTATAAATCCATTTATTCCCTATATTGGCATAACCGTTCAAGTGCGATTTTCTGAAAAGTCATCTCTGGCCTCACACGAACAGAGCCACATTCCAGCATGACTCTCTGCTACTTCCTTTGCGACCAATTAGTGCAATGACAGAGCAGCAGTCACTATCTGATATTCCTAGATAACACTCCGAGTTCTTCAACAAGATAAAAACTTAGCAAACCTGGAAATCCCCGCTTGCTATGTTTTGATTAGTAATGGAACTCTAATGAGCAACTGATAACTGTCACTTCCTAGTGACATCTTTAATTGACGTCTTATGTCCAGCAAACTTGCGTCAAACCCGGCACCTGTCAGGTATAAATATTACCAACGTTGCCTTAAGCAATGAGAGAGATACGAGCTGCGAGTTCGTTGCCTGTTGCTGATGCCAGCTGCCTGCATGACCCTGTGTTGGTAAATCTAGCACTCTGTCGCTGCAGCCTGCTATCCTGTGGTGGTGAAGCTGCTGATTACCATTATCGCCGCTAAAGCGCGACCTATGGTGCAGTACGCTTGAGGAGCCGAGCAGCCGTCCTCTGCGAAGACATCCAGCAGATTCCAGCTGCCCGCGGACGCTGTCCCCCTCCTTCCTCGACGCGCTGAAGAGACGCGCTGCCTTTCTCGTGCAGAGAAATCCAGCCACGGCGCTTCCGGTTTACCCTCGCGGGTGACTGGGATATCGAGAGAGACCCCTGAAGGAGATACCAATCCTCCATCATTCTATTCAGAGGTATGGTGTTGACTAAACCCTTAGACGAGAATTCTTGAAACAAACCTTGGCAAAACCAACTTAACTTAAAGCTACTTACTTACTCCCCCTTTCACGTGTTAGGCTTAGGTCAGGCACACTGGGGTAGGCTTAGTTAGAAGCACCAGTTGAGTATGTTAGCCTAATGTATATATGACTGTATATATGTTTTATTACTTTTAAACCATTGTATGGCTAAGAAACCATATCAATGCTTTTACAGTTCTATTTCGCAATCCTTATCTTACTGTACGTACTTTTTATAATAACAGTTATTGCAATTGTGGCAATACATTTCTCTTGTACGAGAAGAAAGACTGTTCAATAAATGTTAACCCTTTATTGATAAACGCCCGTCTCTCTATTCTCTACATATTGTGAAAGTAAACTGCACTAGACTGACTGAGTGAAATCTATGTCTATTGTTTCACACGACCCTAGAGATTGACTCTTGATCTGAGGAGCAAAGTTGTCATGTTGCACGGTTGTTGGAAAACTGAATCCCTTCTTGTCTGTGCCAAGGAAGCTGATCACTTCCTATGCAGAGAAGAAAGTTTCCAGTGACCTCTGAGCTAGTTGGTAACACAACCCAATTAAGTTTAGCATAGTCAGTGGAGGCCTGGAATATAAGCAGTTCCACGTCGATACTACTGTTTATGTTATTCCAATGCGCAGGGCCTAGTGGGAAACTAGGAACTACACTACAAGCTCCTCACTACTAGAGTTGAGGATGCTAACAATTACCAAGTCCTGAAGAATACACTGGTTGATGGGTTTGGTTTAACCACTGAGCAGTACAGGATGCTGTTCAGAGACACCCAGAAAACTCAGTCTCAGGATTGGACTGACTTTGTTGATTGTGCCACTAAGGCTTTTGAAGGCTGGCTACTGGGTAGTAAGGTTACTGATTTTAAAGGATAGTACAATCTAATTATGAGGGAGCAAATCTTAAGTAATTGTCAGAACCAGTTATTACACCAGCACCTGGTAGACTCTGATCTGACCTCTCCACAGGAATTGGGTAAGAGGGCAGACAAATGGGTCAGAACCAGGGTCAGGCCTAAGAACCAGGGTGGTGACCAAAAGAAGGAATCAACCAAGCCTCAAGAGAAGGGTGGGAATAAATCTTCTGATCAAACCACAGGGCCCCAAAAATCCTCTGACAAGGGTGGGTCCCCAACTTCTCCCAAAACCCAAAAGAAACCTTATTGCCATACCTGTAAACAGGTGGGCCATTACAAAAGTGATGTCAGTTGCCCTAAAAATAGCAATAAGGAAAACATACCCCCAGGTAATACTCCCAGACCTCCTGTTCCCACTAGTGGTAATCCCCCAGGTGGTGGGAGTGCCCCCAAGAATGTGGTGGGCATTACTTTGGGAAACCAGGTGGACTATGGCCTAGCCAGGTCCCCTGAAACAACTCTTGTCTGTGAGACTGGCTTGGGGTTTGCCAACTTCACTACTGGTTCCCACATTTTGGGAAAGTATAGACAGGAGCCCCTTATCAATGGTCAGAAAGTTGAGGCATACAGAGACACAGGGGCCAGCATCACCATGGTGATTGACCATCTGGTCCCCTCTGCTCAACTGACCCCTGGTTTCACTTATCAGGTGACAGACGTTCATGGAGGGAAAAGAAGGCATCCCATGGCAGTAATTGAGCTCAGCTGGGGTAATGTCACAGGGCCCGTGAGAGTGGCAGTGACAGACACCCTACCTGTAGATTGCTTACTGGGGAATGACCTGGAAATCTCAGCATGGGCTGAGGTGGAGCAAGAAACTCACTCCAGAATGATAGGCCTACCCAGACAGGTTAGTGGGGCAGTAATAGCTACAGCCCCAGTCCAAGCACCATTCCTCCCTGAAAAGGTTGGAAGAGCAGTGGTAGCCACTGCTCAGGCTCAGACAGACTTTCCTGAACAGGATAGGAGGGCTGTGACAGTCACAGCCCAAACCCAAACTGAGTGCCCTCCTGAAAAGGTTGGCAAGGCTGTAATGGTCTCAGCCTCTACTCAGACAGATAGTGTTGTGAAGCCTGAAACCATGGATCACTCCACTCAGACAGAGAGCATTGAGGAGGAAGAGAAATCTCCCTCCCACCAGACTCTAGGAAAGGATCAGCCTCCTCAGGGAACTGATCTGACCCCTTGTGAAGGAACTGCCCCAGAGGTAGTCAGGCCTAGCCTGGCAGAGCCCCTGATGTCAGTGGACCCTTCCAATGTGGGACCCAGTCTGGAGCAGGTAACCTGCCCCTCTCTACCCTGCCTCAGTCAGCCCAGGGCTGAAGAGGCCAGGGAGGCCAGGGGTGGACCCCAAAGGGCCCCCTGTCCAAAAGAACTCCTTAATCAGCAGATTAGGATCACTGAAGCTGGGAAACCTAGCCAAGTGAAAAGAAATCAGACTCCTGAGGGATCCCCCTTAAAAGTAGTTAGGGACCTCCCCCAGCTGGACACTGTTGGGCACAGCCAAACATGGGGCCTAAAAACCCCAGACCTGACCTGTCCCTCCAGTAAGCCAAACAGAGGGACCCAGCCTCCAGCTTTAGGTAGCCAGAGGCTGACCCTGAGAGCTCAGTGCATCTCAGCTAAAGAAAGAAAGGCACACATGTTGGATGGTGATTGGAGGAAGTTGAGCCCAAAGGTAGAGGAGCCTCACTTTAGCACTCCATCCCAGCATCAGCCTTTTTCTTTCCCAAGACACACCAAAGACAGAGATTCCCTATGGTGGAGACCCTCAGATACCCTTAGGGTGAGGGGTTGCCTAGTGGACCATGACACAGGGGGAAACCAAGCCAGAGCTGGTCCTTCCTTATATGGCCACTTAGGTAATAGAGGCTTACCTGGACAAGGATAGCCTTATCTCCTTTCGTTTGGGGGGGGTTGTGTAGGAAGGTACCTCCTGACTATGGTTGCCCCCAACTTTTTGCCCTGTGTTTTAGCTGTTTTTTGACATAGTCGACCTGGAACCCTGCCAATCAGGACCCCAGGCCTACTGCTCTCTCTGTAAAATGGATTCCATGTACCTTAGGTACATTTCCAATTGGAACTGGGCCACCTTATCAGACCCTGTAACTCAGGGCATAGGTGTACCCAGGGCCTACCAGGGGCTGAAGCATGTATTATGCCACCCCTGGCTGGCCTCCTAAATTTGACACAACTGGCTGCATGACAGCTGGGGCAAAGTCGTGTAATCACCCTTTGCTGTAGATATAGTATACCTATATCTAACCCTAAAAATGGACACACAGATTCCTATCAGTCACTCCTATGGCAGGCCTTGACAATCCTGAAGGCAGAGTGCTTGGAATCATGTGAGATGGTGCTCTGGCATGAGCTGAGCCTGTCTGCAGCTTGCGGAACTAAGTCCTAATAGCTGTTCCATGATATCGCATACCATATACTCTTAAGTGCATTATAATCCTCGCGGTTAAATGCTATCTTTGGTATTGCTTTATCAAAACATGTCGAGTAAGGTGTCATACAAATTGGAATACTAACCCCTCGCCAATTCTGGCGACGGGGTTAGCATTCCACCCTTCTAGAGGGACACGACATGTATGTAACTGTGAACCCCGGTTAAAGTTAAACGAAGCCTCAGCTCCACAAAATGGATGCTGCCACCACAGACACGAGTCTGACCCCCTGCAGCTGGGAGTCCTCCCAGCGAGGGGAGCCTGGACAAAGGGTTTCCTGTCAGGGGCGGTGCTAGCACCGTCCCAGACAGGGTTTTGTGTATCCTGGGTAGGCAGGGCTTTACAGGAAGGTGACTGCTGAGTGGCACCCCTGTGCTCACTACGCATAGGCCGGTCAGAACCAGTTCCAGGGGCACACCAGCCCCTGGCCTGGGGGAAGTCCGGCATGGGAGAGGGGTGTAACCACCCCCCTCCTAGTCCCACCCATAGGCAGGACCTAGTCACCGGGTCAGCCCCTTTTTTTTTAGTATAAAGATAGGAGCGGGCCCCCTGTTCAAATTAGATCATCTTTGGAATCAAGACACGACTTTCTGCGAAAGGACTTCAAGATTTCTTCTTCAAGATTCTCCCTTGTGACTAAGGAGTAGTCACCCTGCATCCGCAGGCACCATCTTAAGAACACTGCGGTCTGCTGCAAGTCCTTCCTCCGGAATCCGACTGCCCAGCTCGACGAGAACCGGCTTCCCTGGCACCTCTGACCTCTACTCACCTCTACAGCCAAGCTGAGAACTGTGAGTGCGACGAGACCTCGAGGGACCGACGATCGCCAAGACTGCACGACTTCTTTGCAACAAGCCCACCGTGTGCTCCACTGGTGAGTGCTTTGGGGTCCGAGAAGCCCCCACCCTGAGCAGCTCCAGCACCGAAGATCAGCCCTCCAGCATCTCCACGATCTGCGTGGGGCCCTTCTGCTTTTGCCTGCTCATCGCGTTGTGTGGCTACTAGCCGGCTGGCTTGTGGCCTTCTTCACGACGCCCGACGACATCACTGCTGCTGGTCTGGTTGCTCCAGACTGGCCCTTGCTTCCTTCTTCAAGAGAGGCACCCCGGACCCTCCTGGTCCACTCCAGACGCCATTTTGAGTCCACCGCGTGGGCTTGAATTTGCCAAGGCTTTGTTGCCCAATCCTGGGTCCAGCGACGCCGACAGCTTCATCCATCGTTGGACAGCTCGCTCCTCCATCCTGGTCGCCGACAACGCCTCCTGGTCCGTGAGATCTGCGAGCACAGCGTCACCCACTCACCTAGTCGAGGTGGCTACCATCCGGTGCCCTCCTGGTGCCCACTGACTACTGGCTAGTAGTCTCGAACTTGGTCCCCTCTGCTTTCAGGTGTCATCTGTCTTCAAGATCCAGGCTTGGATCACTTCGAACTCTCTTCACTGGTCGCCTGCCAGCATCTTTCTTCCAGGCTCCTGGTCCGTCTACGAGGATTCCCGACGTCTTTTGAGACCTATGCAGCTGCAGCCCCTGGGCTAGGTAACTTCGGCATTTCGGTGCCCCAGCATAGCCTCACTATCCAAGGGTCAGAATCCACTTTCGTTTTCCTCCTACCAGGTCGGGTTCGCCCGAGAACACTAACTTTCTGAAATCTAGCTACCATAGACTTTGTCCCGCATCACGCGTGAGAGTGCACACTCTGCACCCGAGTCCCCTGGGTCTCCTAGAAGTAATCTAACGATTCTATAGTCAAGATCTAGTGATTCCAAAGCCTATTAGTACTGTACTTACCTGCTAGTAATTTCGCATTCCACTTTCAGAGTATATGATTTTCCGTGCCCCTCGGGCATTTGTATATACTGCGTTAACTTAAGTATTTTCGTAAGAGTTTTGTTTTGTGCTTAGTACCCTGTCCTCATAAAGAGTACAGGGCTGTTGTGATTTTAATAAATACACTGTTTATTTTCATAACACTTGTGTGGTGTCCTTTCACTGGGTATTCAAGGGGTATATGTGTGGTATAACAGCTGGCTTAACACGCCCTCTCGAGTCTTTAGCCTTAGACTGCTCGTATCCATGCTACTAGGATAGCTGGTCTATAAGGTTGACTTACAACCAATCATCAATAAGGGTTGCTGGACTGATACATAGTGTTCACTAGAATAGTGAGCACTGCATATCAGGCCACCTTCTCACACACCTGGCCTATTCATTGCGCAGGGCTGGGTCCTCAGACGCCCATCAGGAGGTGGAGCCAGCATTGACACTGGCAGGAGCAGGGCTATCGGCCTCCTGGCAGGAGGTGGGGCTAGGATCGTCCATGGCAGGCACAGAGCCATCAGCCGCTTGGCAGGAGGTGGAGCCAGCATTGTATCAGGCAGGGCAGGCTATCAGCAACTACTCTCCCCCTACTCTCAACGCAAATGTCCCACTCATCCCACACTGACTCATCCAGACCTCTGGAGCCACCCAGCTCCTGTCACACACACGCAAGACCAGCAGAAACCAGATATGGTTAGACAAGAAAATAGACACTTTCTAAAAGTGCTATTTTCAAACCCAGAGTCCAAAAACCATCCCCACCAACGGATGCGTAATTAAACCCCGAGCTCAGGGATACCAAATTCGACATTGCACCATGCTCCCCGAGCCAGCTAGGATCATAGCGTTCATAATCCCGGCGGCCCATTCTAACCAATGGAGAGCAGGCTACCCCGCAACAGTGAAGAACGAAGATGGCGGTAATTCACTATTAGGACATGCCAACCTGGTCAGGCGTGTCCTACCTTATACTTACAATGCACCCTGCCCGTGGGCCTACCATAGGGGTGACTAACATGAAGTCAAGGGAAGGTTTGAGGGGCTGGCAAGTAGGTATACTTGCGCAGCTTGCGTGACAGCACTAGGCTGCACGTGGGTCTCGCAATGACCGACCCGTAGACATCCTTTTACGAGGCCGCTCCTGTGGGTGGCACAACACGTGCTGCAAGCCCACGAGCGGCATTTGTATTTACAAGCCCTGGCACTCCTGGTGCACTAGACTAGGGACTGACAGTAAACCAAATAGGCCAAACATGGATACAATAGATACATCAATTTAACATAGGGAGCCCTTGCGCTGTGGCACTGATCAGCAGTGGCACAGCGCCCAAAGCATATACCAGCAAAACATCGAAAAACAGTGGAGGCAAACAGAAAAAATGGAGGAGAGACTCAAGCCAATGATGTCAGGTCTAACACGTGTCCCCTCCAGCTGAAATGTGGGGAGAACTACCCTTGACCTAGGGAGACCTCTTCACTAAGGCGGAAAAATCTGGACAGACCATCAGCATTTTCGTGATCTGTACCAGGGCGGTGTTCCACCGTAAAGTCCATCCCCTGTAGGGAAATGGACCACCTCATCAGTTTTGGATTCTCACCCCTCATCTGCATCAACCATCTGAGGGGCCTGTGGTCTGTCTGAACCCGGAAGTGAGTCCCAAATAGGTAGGGTCTTAGCTTCTTCAGCGCCCAGACCACAGCAAATGCTTCTCTCTCTATCGCACTCCACCTCGTTTCCCTGGGAAGTAACCTCCTACTGATGAAGGCTACAGGCAAGTCTCGGCCCTCTTCATTCACCTGAGCAAGAACAGCCCCCACGCCATGCTCTGAAGCGTCCGTCTGGACAATAAATTCTTTCGAGAAGTCGGGTGCCTGGAGTATAGGTGCTGTGCACATTGCAGTTTTCAGGGTATCGAAGGCCGTTTGACAGGCATCAGTCCAGATCACGTTTCGTGGCTGCTTCCTGGAAGTCAGCGAAGTCAAGGGGTGGACAATGTTACCGTAATCCTTGACAAACCTCCTGTAATAACCCGTGAGTCCTAAGAAGGCTCTCACCTGTGTTTGGGTTTTGGGCGGCGCCCAAGCCAGGATGGTATCAATCTTGGGTTGCAGGGGGGCAACCTTGCCGCTCCCTACTTGGTGCCCCAAGTACACCACAGAACCCTGCCCAATCTGGCACTTACTGGCTTTGATTGTGAGGCCTGCTCTGCGCAGGGCCAACAACACTTCCTGGAGGTGGCGCAAGTGTTCCTCCCAGCTGGCGCTGAACACTGCCATGTCGTCCAGGTAGGCGGCACTGAAATCCTCCAGTCCAGCCAAGACCTGGTTGACCAACCTCTGGAAGGTGGCAGGGGCATTCTTCATCCCAAAGGGCATCACCCGGAACTGGTATAGCCCATCTGGTGTGGAGAATGCCGACCTCTCCTTTGCCCCATCGGTTAAGGCGATCTGCCAGTACCCAGACGTTAAATCAAACGTACTAAGGTACCAGGCAGCCCCAAACCGATCGATGAGCTCATCAGCTCTGGGGATGGGGTGCGCGTCAGTCTTCGTGACCGAATTGAGCCCTCGGTAGTCCACACAGAACCGAAGTTCCGGTGAAGCACCAGGCGCTGCAGCCTTCGGGACCAAGACCACTGGGCTGGCCCAAGGACTGCTAGAGGACTCAACCACCCCTAACGCAAACATTTTGGAGACCTCCTCCTTAATGTATGCTCGAACCTTGTCAGTCACCCTGTAAGCCTTGTGCTTCACAGGAGGGCTGTCTCCGGTGTCAACGTCATGGACACACCAATGAGTGACACCCGGAACCAAGGAAAACAGATCCGGGAATTGTCCCAACAGGTGGCGACAATCCTGTTTCTGCTCAAGGGTCAGTGTGTCAGAGAGGACCATACCATCCACTGACCCGTCTTTCTCTTTAGCACACAGGAGGTCAGGAAGAGGCTCACTCTCCTCCTCCATTCCAGCATCTGTAGCTAGGAGCATGCCCACTTCGGACCTTTCTAAGTGGGGCTTCAAACGGTTGACATGCAGGACCCGCAAGGGGTTCCGGGGAGATTTCATGTCCACCAGGTAGGTGACATCGCTCTTCTTCTCCACAACCATAAACGGTCCAGTCCACCTGTCCTTGAGCGCACAAGGTTCCACAGGGGACATGACCCACACTTCCTGACCAGGCTGAAGCTCTACCAGAGTGGCATTCCGGTCGTACCATCGCTTCATCTCCTCCTGGCTGGCCTCCAGATTAGCCTGAGCAAGTTCTCTGAAGCGCCGAGTCTGGTTCCGAAAGGCCAGCATGTAGCTGTAGACATCCTGGGGAGGTTTCCTGGGAGATTGCTCCCAGCCTTTCTTGACCAGACTCAAAGGCCCTCTTACCGGGTGACCGTACAGGAGCTCAAAGGGGCTGAACCCTAGAGACTTCTGCGGCACCTCTCGGTAAGCAAACAACAGGCATGGCAAGAGGACGTCCCATTTCCGCCTCATTGGTTCTTCAAGACCCATGATCATGCCTTTAAGGGTCCGGTTGAATCTCTCAACCAGCCCATTTCCTTGAGGGTGGTAAGGAGTGGTGAACTTGTAGGTTACTCCACACTCCTTCCACAGAGACTTCATATAGTTCGAAATGAAGTTGGTGCCTCGGTCCGACACCACCTCTCTGGGGAACCCCATTCGGGAGAAAACACCCATCAGTGCCCGTCCCACCACGGGGGCCGTCACTGTTCGGAGAGGGGTGGCTTCCGGGTACCGCGTGGCATGGTCCACCAAGACCAGGATAAACCTGTTGCCCAGGGCTATCTTGGGGTCCAGGGGCCCAACAATGTCAATCCCCACCCGGTAAAAGGGGGTACTGACCACTGGAAAAGGTTGGAGGGGAGCCTTCTGCTTCCTTCCGCTTTTCCCACTTGCCTGGCAAGTGTGACAAGTCTTGCAATGGATGTCTACATCCCTACGCATCTGAGGCCAATAAAAATGGGTGACAAGCATGTCATAGGTCTTGTCCTGCCCCAGATGTCCAGCTAACGGAACGTCATGAGCCAAACCCAGTAGGAAGGCTCTGAAGCGCTGGGGTACCACCAGCACACGGGCTGACCCAGGCTCAGCAGCCTTAGGCTCGCTATATAGGAGGTCATTCTCCCAGTACACAAAATGTGACCCTGACTGATCACCTGAGGATTGGGCTGAGGCCTGCTGCCTCATGCCCACAAGAGAAGGGCACACTTTCTGTTCCGCACAGAATTCCTCCCTGCTGCCAATGGGTCAGCTCGGGCAGGTCTCCCAGTTCGGCAATTTGTTCCCCTGTGGGCTCCAGGGCATCTCCCTCAGGGTCTACCTCCTCCTGGACCACGGGAACTACGGGGGCCGGTTTCCCGCGCCTCCTGCCTCTTCTCTTCACAGCTGGGTCCTGGGCCGTACTTTCAGGCTCCGGGACCCCATCAACACCCTTACTCGCTGTCATCGATCGAGTGGTTGCACACACCCACTCTGGCACACCCAACATTTTCAAGTGCGCCTCTCTCTCCACCTTAGCCCAAGGGGAGTCTTCTAAATCATTGCCCAGGAGACAATCGACAGGCATGGCGGGCCTCACAGCGACCTGAAGAGTACCTGAAACTCCCCCCCCATTCAAAGGAAACCTGAGCTACTTCACACTCTTTCTGGGAGTTGTCAGCAGCTATCACAGGGTAGAATGCGTGGGGAACCACCTGCTCTCTGGACACTAAGTGACATTTGACAGCTGTCACACTCGCTCCGGTGTCTCTGAGAGCTTCCACTCTATAGCCATTAATGGTCACCCACTGCCTATATTTACTAGTGTTACTAGGCAGAGGGGGTGGAGGGACCATTTGCATGTCTCCTAGCGGGACCAGGGACATCTCTGCGGGACCCCTCCCACCATGGACAACCATCTCCTCCCCTCCCAGGGCTACACTCCCCAGCTGACGGGGGGATGCACTCGGCGGTGCATTTGATTTCTTCATGGGACACTGGGGATCGTAATACCGGTGTCCCACCTGCCCACAAGTGTAGCAGGTTAGGGGGCCCCTATGAACAGGTTTACCCGTCGGGGCCCCTGGCTTCTTCTCAGGGGGAGGCTGGGAACCTTTCCCTTGGTTCCCTTGGGGATTACTTTGGGGCCCTTTCTGAGACTCCTTCTGTTTACCCTTGTCCCCCCCACTCTTCTGCTGGGGACCCTGCCCACCTTTGGCTGAGCCTCCCACTGGACCCTTGTGGACCCTGGTACTGACCCAGCGGTCCGCCTCCTCAGCAAGTTTTCTAGGGTTAGATATCTTGCTATCAATAAGGTGCTGGCACAGCTCTGGAAAACAGTTATTAGACAAATGCTCCCAAGCAAACAAATCATAAAGAGCTTCATAACTTTCCACTTTGCTGCCCTTTACCCAACCATCCATGGCTCTGCAAAAATAAGACACATACTCAACCCACGTCGTACCAGGCAACTTCTTACATTCTCTAAAAGCTTGTCTGTACTTCTCGGGGGTTAGGCCATACCGCAACATTAAAGCATCTTTCATATGAGCATACGACATCCTATCCGCTACAGGCATGTCTAACAGGGTATCTCTCCCCTCATTCACAAAGCGACCCCACAACCCCGCTCCCCAATTCTTCTCAGGGACCTGGTGGGCCAACAATGCTAACTCATGTGCTTTAAACCACTGACCAATATCTTCGTTCCTATGATAATCTTTTATCACATCTTTGGGAAAGTAAAACTTACTTTCTGTAGGCCCAGATGGGATGCTGCCACCAGAGGGATTCAATTCTAACTTCTTAGCTTGGATGTCCAACTCCCTCAACTTGGTATCACGCTCCAAAGCTAACTTCTCTCTTTCAAAATCTAACCTTTTGGTCTCCAAATCAGCTTCTCTTCTACCTCTTGCATTTTCTAACTCCAACTGCCCATTTATCTTTAGCCTTGCCATTTCCATGTTGTATGCCCGCTCCTTCGCCCTTTCTTCTCGTTCTTCAGGGGAAAGACCTTTGGAGGAAACACTGCTTCCGGGAGAGGACTCAGGCCCATTCGCTGGTGCCTCCTCTTCCCCTTCCACTGGCGGTACCACCACCGGATCAGTGGGGTCTCTGGCCTCCAACCAGGCCTGCAATGCTTTGAGATAGGTTTCCTTAGCCTTGAGACCTTTGGTAGGAACTTTAAACTTCTTGCAAAAGGATTTCAACTCCTCCAATCTGTAGTCGTTTAACTTCGCTCTGTCGAATTCCTCCTCAACAACAACAGGGGTAGTGACTCCGGTGTCACTCATGGTCAAAACTGGCAGTGTTCAAAAAATCAAGTTTCAGAAAAGCGGAGAACCAAAAATAGGATCCTTCCCAATTAGATTGTGACTGCGCTATGGTCTGCTTTCACTATGTAGCGTACACTAATCACTGCACATGGGTCATAAATGCAAGGTCCAGATCCTCACCGCTGCGTCCAATGTTAGAACCGGCTGTCTCTAGTTGGCAGAGGTATACACTTCTGACAAATAGGGACACACCTTTTCTAGTCAGGGCAAGGGGATCACACCCTTCGATAACCCCTGCTCACCCCCTCGGTAGCTTGGCAGAGCATTCAGGCTTATCTCAGAGGCTGTGTGTTAAGCAATTATGACCACATACAGTAATAAAATGAATACGCTACAAATGGGCACGACACAGTAGTATTATAAAAATAAGTATTTTTATATAAGGCTTAGCACAAGACCAAATAACGACAAAAATTTACACAATCTGAATAAATACTCTGGGAAGGGAAAAGTAGTTCAAAGGTAGTTTCTTCTTTAGCACAAAGTCTTTAGTATCAAAGCAAATCTTCTTCTTGGATACACAGTTCTTAGCAACAAGGTAACCCACACGGGGGCGCGTCTTCGGTGTCGATCAGGCCTCAGCAGGCGTCGTTGTCGATGATTCGGTTGCAAAGTGTGAGCAGCGCTCACGGCGTCGAGAGGGCACGAGGGCGATGCGATCAGCAGCGGTGCAGACACGAGGTCCCTTGGAGCTGGAGCCGAACTCACTACTCACTGGCGTTGCTGCTGGCGTCGATCGGGCCCGGCGGCCGGTCGTTGAGGAAGCGGGACACTGGGGCCGTTACCCACTACGTCGAGCTGGATTCGGCGACGTCCGTCGGCGTTGAGGTTGCCGGCTCTTTCAGAGGTGCTAGATTCACAGGTTCCAGCAAATAGCACTTTAAGCAGATGAAGTCCTTTAGCCCTGTGACTTCAGCAGGAGACTGGCACTCTTCCAGTCCTTGGAGATCTTCTTAGCAAGCGTGAGAGTACACACACAGTTCCTCTCTCCTGGTTTCCTTGGCAAAAATAAAGAAGCACTGCAGGATTCCCCCCAGCAAACAGCACACTGGCAGAAGGGGTAGTCAAGTCCTCAGATCAGCAGGCCTCTTGTCCTTGGTTACAGGGTTCCTTGTCAGAAGTGATTTAAATTCTAGGTTCAGGGGTCCTTCTCTTATACCCCTTTTCGGCTTTGATCCCTTTGTCCATGCCGGGGAATTTCCCAACATCCTGGGTCTGTTGTGGGTGGAGCCAGGCAGAAGCACCTGGCCTATTCATTGCACAGGGCTGGGTCCTCAGACGCCCAGCAGGAGGTGGAGCCAGCATTGACACTGGCAGGAGCAGAGCTATCGGCCTCCTGGCAGGAGGTGGTGCTAGGATCGTCCATGGGAGGCACAGAGCCATCAGCCGCTTGGCAGGAGGTGGAGCCAGCATTGTATCAGGCAGGGCAGGCTATCAGCAACTACTCTCCCCCTACTCTCAACGCAAATGTCCCACTCATCCCACACTGACTCATCCAGACCTCTGGAGCCACCCAGCTCCTGTCACACACACGCAAGACCAGCAGAAACCAGATATGGTTAGACAAGAAAATAGACACTTTCTAAAAGTGCTATTTTCAAACCCAGAGTCCAAAAATCATCCCCACCAATGGATGCGTAATTAAACCCCGAGCTCAGGGATACCAAACTCGAAATTGCACCATGCTCCCCGAGCCAGCTAGGATCATAGCGTTTATAATCCCGGCGGCCCATTCTAACCAATGGAGAGCAGGCTACCCCGCAATAGTGAAGAACGAAGATGGCGGTAATTCACTATTAGGACATGCCAACCTGGTCAGGCGTGTCCTACCTTATACTTACAATGCACCCTGTCCGTGGGCCTACCATAGGGGTGACTAACATGAAGTCAAGGGAAGGTTTGAGGGGCTGGCAAGTAGGTATACTTGCGCAGCTTGCGTGACAGCACTAGGCTGCACGTGGGTCTCGCAATGACCGACCCGTAGACATCCTTTTACGAGGCTGCTCCTGTGGGTGGCACAACATGTGCTGCAAGCCCACGAGCGGCATTTGTATTTACAAGCCCCGGCACTCCTGGTGCACTAGACTAGGGACTGACAGTAAACCAAATAGGCCAAACATGGATACAATAGATACATCAATTTAACATAGGGAGCACTTGCGCTGTGGCACTGATCAGCAGTGGCACAGCGCCCGAAGCATATACCAGCAAAACATCGAAAAACAGTGGAGGCAAACAGAAAAAATGGAGGAGAGACTCAAGCCAATGATGTCAGGTCTAACAGCGGGAATTTGAGCGCTTCAGGGCACCTTAGGGCTCCTGGGGACATCGCGCTGCGGTTTTGGTAGCCGCCATCTTGGGTGAGGGAGGGAACCACGGAGTGCCGAATTGCTGGCGCCATCTTGGTTGGGGGGCTAGTGATCGCACTACAGTACTCTTGCGTCTGGAAGTGCATAAAAGCAGAACTTCCCCATCGACAGGTCATGACCATTGCGCGCTGCAGAATCTATTGCCGCATTGCTGTTTTAATTATTTAAAAATTAATCTACTTTACTGCGCGCTCGCGCTGTCGATCTTGGCGCTTGGCGCTAGGCGCTACCTCTCTCATAGCGTGTTATTAGTACCACTCTTACCCGCACTATAATTGTGACCTCATTCCGCACTTTGCGGGAATTCGAGCGCTTCATGGCACCTTAGGGCTCCTGGGGACATTGCGCTGCGGTGTTGGTAGCCGCCATCTTGGGTGAGTGAAGGAACCAGGGAGTGCCGAATTGCTGGCACCATCTTGGTTGGGGGGCTAGTGATCGCACTACAGGACTCTTGCGTATACGGCTATATATGACGGACGCCCCCAAAGGTGCGCAGCGTAGGCGCGCAGCTGGCGCGCCGGCGGTGCGCCGGAGGTGCGCCAGAGGTAAGCCCGTTTGCGCCCGTTCGCGCACAGGACGCGCCGGGCGCCGAAAGTTCTGCCTCTCGGAACCAAGATGTAACTTCTTACTCTTATTCCCGCGATGAACTTTTACGCCTTAATCTCGGTTCACTCAGTAACCGAAAGTATATCACCACCAGTAAGCACCCAGTTGCCTTGTCCTGTGGCTTGTTCAATGTGAGATCTCTCATCAAACACTGTGAAGAAATTGCGTTACTTATCGATTCTTACCATCTAGACGTACTCTTCATGACAGAGACTTGGACAACACCGACTAGCTCGGTGGAACTGGGGACAGCTTGTCCCACTGGCTTCAAAATAAGGCATAATCCCAGGATGGGAGCCAGAGGAGGTGGAACTGGATTAATTTTTAGGCAGACTCTTGACGTCCCCCAGCTTATCATCAAGGCAATCGCTGGGTGCGAAACATTGGGTTTCTCCATCAAAGACCAAGGAGGCGTGCTATTCACGGGTCTACTATGTTATAGACCCCCGGCTAGCTCGTTATCTGCTGTACCTGAGCTCATAGACTTAATATACGATCTCTCCCACTCCCACACAAAGTTGATGGTGTTAGGGGATTTCAATCTTTGGTCAGAGAGACCGACCAAGACGGCCTATGTAGAGCTGGTCCAAGCTTGTCATAATATTGAGCTACAACAACTGGTACTCTCCAAAACCCATTCAAAGGGCAATATTCTTGATCTACTTTTTGCTGACGCTTGTCGAACGGCTATACGTGACGTCCTGCCTCAGTGTTGGACGGATCACGCCCTCGTACAGTTCTCCCTCTCGTGCACTAGTGCTCCATTAAAGAAAGGGAGTGTGGGGGGCACTAGAATGGGGAGACAATGGTCTAGACTCCTCAAACAAACGATCTTGCCCTCTCTGCTGCCAGATGGCTTTGCATTGGGAGCGAATGTGGACGTAAGTTAAGAGACTCTCTGTCAGCGAATCTCGGCTTCTCTGGACTCTTTGGCCCCGCTGCGAAAAATCAAAGATAGGACTAATCTTGCTATGCCATGGTACTCGGAAGAACTTCGGCAGCTCAAGCTCCAATGTAAACAGGCTGAGCGGACCTGAAGGAAACAGTACCTGGAATCACATAGAGTCCTCTTCAAACAAGCACTGGCGTCCTATAAAATCCAGATCAAACTTGCCAAAGCTAGATTCTTAGAAGAATCTTTGATGGCAGCTGTAAATAAATCTCAGGCCTTATTTAAGATCGTAAAGGACCTGGCCCATCCTGGCTGTACCAAAATTGTCATCCCGGCCTCTCAAGCTCTCTGTGATTCGCTAGCACAGGCCTTTGAGGATAAGATTGCCAACATCTTAAACAATCTTCCCTCGTCAACTGGCCGTGCTGTGCACGATTCCATCTCGTTTGAGAATAGGAAGGAGTGTACTAAATCAGGTGAGCAGAGCAACTTTCCTCTATCATCTTTTGAGGACTTCTGCTCTTTCGCTGACGGGGTGTCCTCTGGCTCACCTTCTGATCCTCTTCCACCCAAATTCTGGAAACTTTTTCGTGAAGAGCTGATTCCCCCACTTTTTTCCATCTGTCGCCAGTCTCTCACTTCAGCACGGGTTCCAGATTGCTGGAAATTGGTGGTGGTCTCCCCACTGCTTAAAAAGGAGAATCTGGACCCCACATGCCCAGCCAACTTTAGGCCCATCTCCCTCTTGCCATTCCCTATTAAAATTCTAGAGAAACTGGCCACAAAACATCTCTCCAACTTTCTTGAGACTACTGATTGTTTGGATGTGGCTCAGTTTGGGTTTAGACCGGCACATGGGACAGAGTCGGCATTGGTGACTGTTCTCGATGACCTTTGAACGCGTGCCGACCAGGGTCGAGCAGCCTTTTTAGTGCTGCTCGACATGTCGGCCGCGTTCGACGCGGTCAGCCATGCAATCCTGGTCAGGAGACTGACGGAGGCTGGGGTGTCGGGCTTGGCCCTTGAATGGCTGGTGTCATATCTCGATCAAAGGCACCAGGTAGTTGCCCTGCCACCGTTTAAATCCAACATCAGGAGGGTTGGTCAGGGAGTACCCCAGGGCTCGGCCATCAGCCCCATTCTTTTCAATCTTTACCTCCGTCCCCTGATCAAGCTGATTAAATCTTTTGGCATAACAGTCACCAACTACGCCGATGACGCCCAACTTATCTTCTCGTTTGAGGGTAAGGACGGGGCGTCACAGGAGGTCTTCCATCGATGCATGAGCACCACGGCAGAATGGCTGGGTAACAACTCCCTACAATTTAACAGCTCGAAAACCGAGGCGCTACATTGCTCTATGGATCGGACCCCCAGACCCCTACCGCAGGGTTTTTGGCCTCCTGATTTCCAAGGTACTAGTCTGCCTGCCGAATCGGTTCAGAATTTGGGGGTAATGTTTAGTTCCGACTTACAGCTGGACACATCAGTGAACAAAACGGTGGCCACTTGTATGGCATTACTTGGATCATTGCGAAAGATTCTACCCTTGCTCCCGGTACAGGCCAGACCAGAGGTAGTGCGGAGCATAATTTTAAGTCGTCTCGACTACTGCAACTCACTGCTGCTGGGGGCACCAGTTACTCTGCTAGGAAAACTCCAACGAGTACAGAATTTTGCTGCCAAACTGGCACTCTCGCGACGCTGCCTGGACTCTTCTGCCAAGGCACTTAGGGACCTCCATTGGTTGCCAATCTCTCAACGGGTGAACTTCAAAGCTTTGTGTTTGGCTTTTAGGGCTCTACACGGACAAGGCCCGTCTCCTATGCAGGACCTTTTCTCATGGTACATCCCTCCAAGACCACTCCGGTCAGCCTCGGCTTACTTGGTGGTAGTACCCAAGTTTCTGAGGTCCCGGATGGGTGGTCGGTCCTTCAGGTTTACCGCAGCGCAGCTGTGGAATACTCTACCGGTAGGCCTGAGGGGCCTGGAAGATTTTTCTTTCTTTAAAAAAGCATTAAAGACCCATCTGTTCCCCAGAACAATGTAAATAGATTGGAAGCTGGAAACATCATGTATTGTGTCATAACAGTCTAAGCGCCAGGATGCCCACCGGGTGACAGTTATAGTGCTATAAAAGAACGCCTATACATACATACATACATACATATCGCATGTAAATTATACTTAAGTATTTAAATGTTGCCTGTCTCTGCCGGCTTCGGAGTGAGGGGGATTTCGTTAAGGAGGCGGGTTTCAGAGGGGTGAAGAAGAAGCTCTCTAGTCTGGGGGTTGAGGTGGTTTGTGTTGCGCCACGCGCCGGGACTCCTTTACCCTGTCACCCGGGATGCTCAGCTCATGCATGCCTCCTTGTGCGCTGGCTCGGGTCCGTTGGCAGTGGCGTGCAGGTGCTTGGTGCTTCTATGGATGCTCTGAGCTCTTCTTGCGGCTGCGTTTGGCAACCCGTGCCTGACTGTGATGGGGCAGGTGGGACTGCGATGTCGCCGTGCCACCTGCCCTTGCTCTGGGAAGAGATGGTCCTGTGCATTGAGAGCGCTCACGCCTGATTCTTGGTTTCCCGTTCCGACTTCCTTCCCATGTGGTGAGTGCCATTGTGCATGTGCATAAATTAAAAATGAAAACAATATAACATCGAATAAACTCTGAAGACTGTACATTGTTGGCATGTTCCTTGGGTTGCCTTAAATAAGGGCCTCTGTGACTGTGTGTAAATGAGTTGTAACATGTAACCCAATTCAGCCGAAAATACAGTCATGCTTTGCATTCTGTATAAAAGTTCCGAGTAAATAAAGTGCGAGTTTCTCTCATCCGTTTGTGGCAGTAGTTTGTATGTTTGTTTCCATCTCTCATAGTCCTAGTGCCAGTAAGCAGGCATAAACGCGTGTCTCGTTAATTCACTGACACAAGAGAACTGGCGTTCCCCTGCACACCGAACAAGTAGGGACATCAGAGGAGTGACTGGCCTCTGACTAGACACGAACTTGTCAGCACCAGCACCTTCGTCACTCGCCTGATTCACACAGTTTAGCTCAGTCATGCTGGTGCCAAATTGTATATTTGGGAGTGAGAGGATAAGGAGGGGTTGACGATCGACGGAGTGTTAAAAACAGTATCTGCGATATGTTAAACATTAATTAAAATAAGTTTAAATGGCGTCACTGGAGTCAATTGAGAGGGCTGCTACGGTTTTCACGGCGAGCACGTTATGTAAACAGCTCTGTGTGAGTGCACCTCCGACCCAGCAAGAACTCCCTCAGTTCGCAGTGACACTGGACCAACAGGGCAATTGGAGCCACTGGGGGTTGAGTCATGTGTTATTTATTGATAAATTCACTCGGAATACGTGGAACAGCCAGGGTCGGAGTAGCACAGCAAATACTTCTGGGCATTAAAATTAACCCTGGGCATCCGAATCGGCTACGCCCACGGAGTAGGCGTAGTGTTGCCTCCTACGCATTTTGCGTAGACAGCGTAGCCGGCAACACTACGCCCACTCCGTGTGCGTAGCCGAGTCGGCCGCCACCCGCCTCCCTCCCGCCCTCCCGTACATACATTATTTAAGCAAAATACCCTAAATAAACAAGTTTAAAGCAGTTACCTCGTCCGGGGCTCCCTATTGGAATAGCGTCCTGTCATAGATACCAATGCGCATGCGCGGCCGCCCGCGCATGCGCATTTCTCCCGAGAAATGCGCATGCGCGGGCGGCCGCACATGCGCATTGGTATTTATGACGGGACGCTATTCCAAAAGGGAGCCCCGGACGAGCCCCGGACACGGTAACTGCTTTAAACTTGTTTATTTCGGGTATTTTGCTTAAATAATGTATGTAGAGGAGAGCGGGAGGGAGGTGCGTAGTGGGGCTACGCGGAGTGCGGGAGTGGGCGTAGCTTCTCGCCCATTCCGCGTAGCTCCGCGGAGCCCCACTACGCCCGGGGTTAATTAAAATGAAAGTGGCCCTCATTAGCGTGTTTCAGCTGAAAAAAAAAGTATCCCACATTTTCAAATCTGGGCAGTGTTCATCTCGTAAATTTACCCTGTATATGTATTTGCAAGGTATGGAATATACAATGCATTGGTGCCCATTGCAGGCAAAATTTGCTGTAATACCTGTTTTGTGTTTTCATTCTATTTGAAGCTACTCATAAGCTAAGCCTCTAACACTGCATGATGGTTTCACGAAATGAATATTTTCTAGAATATGTGATCACTTTATGAACATGCTGAGTTCACTTTCACATAGCGCGCTGCATTAGTTTTGATGTGGGGTTGGTTTCTATTCTTTGTATGGTACTGTGTGGTGTTTGTTCCTGTATTTTTTTCTCCACCGCCAATTTTACGCCACACCAATTTCAAATGTCACCAGCCGCCACTGGTGACTCTGTCCGCAGATCGCGAACTATTACAGCTACGACAAGGGAATAGAGACCTTATTTCCTATTTGTCACATTTCAATAGGTTAATTGCAGAAACCTTGTGGCCTGAAGAAAAGAGGGCAGCACTCTTTTATCAAGGGTTAAAAGATGATCTGAAAGACGTTCTTGCGCAAATCAATCCTCAACCAACTACTTGTTCAGAGTTAGTCAATATAACTTTACGTCTGTGTGAGAAGTTGGCCTGATATATAATGTTCACTATTCTAGTGAGCACTTTGTATCAGTCCAAACAACCCTTATTGATGATTGGTTGTAAGTCAACCTTATAGACCAGCTATCCTAGTAGCATGGATACGAGCAGTCTTCTGGCTAAACTCTAGAGGGCGTGTTAAGCCAGCTGTTATACCATCACATATACCCCTTGAACACCAAGTGAAAGGACACCACACAAGTGTTATGAAAATAAACAGTGTATTTATTTAGATCACAACAGCCCTGTACTCTTTATGAGGACAGGGTACTAAGTACACAACAAAACTCTTACGAAAATACTTTAAGTTGCACAATTTACACAAATGCCCGAGGGGCACGAAAAACCATATACTCTAAAAGTGGAATGCGAAATTACTAGCAGGTAAGTACTAATCTCATAGGGTTTGGAATCGCTAGGACTGGACTACTGAACCTTCAGATTACTAGCAGGAGGCCTAGGGGACTCGGGTGCAGAGTGTGCACTCTCACGCGGGATGCGGGACAAAGTCTATGGATACTAGTAATTACAAAGTTAGTGATATCGGATGAATCCGACTAGGTAGAGCTGAAACGAAAAAGGATCTGGACCCTTGGATAGTGAGGCTATGCTGTAGCACCGAAATGCTGAGTTTACCTAGCCCAGGGGCTGCGGGTGCATAGGTCTGGAAAGACGTCGGGAATCCTCGTTGCAGTCTATGGAGCCTGAAAGAAGAAGTTGCTGGCAGGCGACCAGTGAAGAGATTCGGAGGGATCCAAGCCTGGATCGGAGATGGAAGACACCTGTAAGCAGAGGGGACCAAGTTCTGAATCACTAGCCAGTGATTAGATGGGCACCAGGATGGCACCGGCTGAAGTCACCTCGACCAGGTGAGTGGGCGACGCTGGGCTCTGCAGTCTCACGAACCAGGAGGCGTTGTCGGCGACCAGGATGGAGGTGCGAGCTGTCCCACGATGGTATCTGCTGTCGACGTCGCTGGACCCAGGATTGGGGCAACAAGTCTTGGCAAATGCAAGCCCACGCGGTGGACTCAAAATGGCGTCTGGAGTGGACCAGGAGGGTCCGGGGGG
The DNA here is from genome assembly GCF_964263255.1 of Lissotriton vulgaris. Taxonomy (NCBI): domain Eukaryota; kingdom Metazoa; phylum Chordata; class Amphibia; order Caudata; family Salamandridae; genus Lissotriton; species Lissotriton vulgaris. The sequence goes on from NW_028242587.1 coordinate 339,224, forward strand.
CTCCTCTTTTGGAGGGGAGCAAGGGCCAGTCTGGAGCAGCCAGACCAGCAGTGGTGATGTCGTCGTTCGTCGTCGGGAGGGCCACAAGCCAGCGGGCTAGTAGCCAGACAACGCGGTGAGCAGCAAAAAGCAGAAGGGCCCCACGCAGATCTGGTGGATGCTGGAGGGCTGAACTTCGGTGCTGGAGCTGCTCAGGGTTGTGGCTTCTCGGACCCCAAAGCACTCACTCGAGGATCCCTCGGCGGTCGTGCTGGGCAAGAGTCGTGCAGTCTTGAAGATGGCCGGTCCCTTGAGGTCTTGTCGCACCCACGGATCTCAGCTGACGATGTGGGTAGAGGTCAGAGGTGCCAGGGAAGCCGGGTCTCGTCGTGCTGGTCAGTCGGATTCCGGAGGAAGGACGTGCAGCAAACCGCAGTGTTCTTGGATGGTGCCTGCGGGTGCAGGGTGACTACTCCTTAGTCACAAGGGAGAAATCTTGAGAAGAAGTCGAGAGTTCCTTTCGTAGAAAGTAGTTTCAGGATTCAAAGATGATCTAATCTGGAAGGGGGCCCGCTCCTATCTTTATACTAGGAAAAGGGGCTGGCACGCGACTAGGTCCTGCCCATGGGTGGGACCAGGAAGGGGGGTGGTTACACCCCTCTCCCATGCCGGACTTTCCCCAGCTCAGGGGCTGGTGTGCCCCTGGATCTGGTTCTAGCCGGCAGATGCATAGTGAGCACCGGGGTGCCACTTGCAGTCACCTTCCTCTAAAGCCCTGCCTACCCAGGATACACAAAACCCTGTCTGGGATGGTGCTAGCACCGCCCCTGACAGGAAACCCCTTTGTCCAGGCCTCCCTCGCTGGAAGGACTCCCAGCAGCAGGTCAGACTTGTGTCTGTGGTGGCAGCATCCATTTTGTGATGCTGAGGCTTGAGTTAACTTTAACCGGGGTTCACAGTTACATACATGTCGTGTCCCTCTAGAAGGGTGGAATGCTAACCCCGTTGCCAGAATTGGTGAGGGGTTAGTATTCCAATTCGTATGACACCTTACTCGACATGTTTTGATAAAGCGATACCAAAGATAGCATATAACCGCGAGGATTATAATGCACTTAAGAGTATATGGTATGCGTTATCATGGAACAGCTATTAGGACTTGGTTCCGCAAGCTGCAAACGGGCTCAGCTCATGCCAGAGCACCATCTCACATGATTCCAAGCACTCTGCCTTCAGGATTGTCAAGGCCTGCCATAGGAGTGACTGATAGGAATCTGTGTGTCCATTTTAGGGTTAGATATAGGTATACTATATCTAAAGCAAAGGGTGATTACACCACCTTGCCCCAGCTGTCGTGCAGCCAGTTGTGTCAGATTTAGATGGCCAGCCAGGGATGGCATAATACATGCTGCAGCCCCTGGTAGGCCCTGGGTACACCTATGCCCTGGGTACCTAAGGTACACTGTACAGGGACTGATAAGGTGACTCAGTATCCAATTAGATATGTACCTAAGGTACATGGAATCCATTTTACAGAGAGAGCAGTAGGCCTGGGGCCCTGGATAGCAGGGTCCCAGGTCAACTAAGTCGGAAAACCAGCAAAACACCAGGCAAAAAGTTGGGGGCAACCATAGTCGGGTATCCACCTTCCTACACCATCCTGGATGCATTTGCGAAGGCCTCTGGCTTTAAGGTGAACATAACGAAATCAGTAGCACTTGACCTTTCCTTGGAGGCACACACGCGGGCCTCCCTAGAAGCACAATTCCCCTTCCAATGGGCAGACGGTGCAGTCCCCCACCTGGGCATACAATTGGCGGCCACGCAACAAGAAACGGTGCGTCTCAACTACGCTAACCTTAGTCGCACTATCCGCGCGGAGGTCGGGCGGTGGCGGCACCTCCCACTATCTTGGCTGGGCCGAGTGGCAGCAGTAAAGATGACAATTCTCCCGCAAGTTTTATACGTTTTTCGGGCTAGCCCGCTCCGTCCCCCGGAGGGATGGATTCGCCGCACGCAATCGGAGCTGGCTCAGTTTGTGTGGAACGGGAAAAGGCCCAGACTCAAGCTGAGGCTAGGGATGCTTCCCCCGGAGAGTGGTGGGCTGAGCCTGCCAGATTTGCGTCACTATTACCAGGTGACCCAACTTCGGCCCGGGTAGGGATGTCCAGGCCTTTGCACGGTGGCGCCCAGCAGGATGCCGATGCCTCTTTCACATGTATTCAGGTGCGGGAGTGACGCCTTTTGAGGAATTCCGGAAGACCTATGACCTCCCGGAGGCTGAACACCTTAGGTATCTACAGGTCCGACATTGGGCGCTTCAACCCCAGATCCGTGGAGACGCTACACGCAAGCTCAGTAAATATGAATACTGGCTTCTCTCGCGCACCACAGATAAGCGACTCATTTCAGACATATATCGGCTCCTCTTGGACAGATACTCGCGCGTTTATAATGCAGGACGGGCTAGATGGGAGAGGGAACTGGGGCGGACTCTGCGCAACAAAGAATGGGAGGACATTTACCACCGCGCCAGACACTCGTGAGATGCGTGAGGTTTGGCACCTCACGCGAGATGCGTGCGATTCGATATCTCCCGCGAGATGCGTGAGATTCGGTATCTCACGCGAGATGCGTGAGGTTTGGCACCTAACCCGAGATGCGTGAGGTTTGGCACCTAGCCCGAGATGCGTGAGGTTTAGCACCTCACCCGAGATGCGTGAGGTTTAGCACCTCACCCGAGATGCGTGAGGATTGGCACCTCACCCGAGATGCGTGAGGATTGGCACGTCACGCGAGATGCGTGAGGATTGGCATTTCACGCGAGATGCGTGAGGATTGGCACCTCACCCGAGTTGCGTGAGGTTTGGCACCTCACCCGAGATGCGTGAGGTTTGGCCCCTCACTCGAGATGCGTGAGGTTTGGCACCTCACCCGAGATGCGTGAGGTTTGGCACCTTATGCGAGATGCGTGAGGTTTGGCACCTTATGCGAGATGCGTGAGGTTTGGCACGGGGCGTGCCTACGATGTCAGCGGCCGCGCCCAGTTCCCCGTGCTCACTATTCAGCGTCTTTTGGTGAAGGAGGAAGAGGATCTTGGGGCTCCGTTTCTCTGCAAGGCCAGCTTTGTTCTTTTGATCGGTGGAGAGTTCTGGGTGCCTGAAATCTGCTACAACGCTTGCTGAGCTGCAGGAGGAGTTTAGAATCTGCAGAGACTTCTCTTCTTGATGGGCTCCCGGTGAGGCTAGGTTTTGGGGGGGATTACCTGTCACTAACCCAGATTCAGAAGTAGAGTCAATCCATCAATCAGGAGTTTGTTAAAGCGCAACTACTCACCCGTAAGGGTCTCAAGGCGCTAGGGGTGGGGGGTGCAGGTTCCATTCCATCAAGGAGAGGGTCTGTCGAAGAGCCAAGTTTTGAGGTTTCTTGCGAAGATGGGGAGCGATGTTGTCTGTCTGAGGTGGAGTGTAAGGGCGTTCCATGCTTTGGGGGCGAGGAAGGAGAAGGAGCGGTCTCCCGATTTGGTCTTTCTGGTGCGGGGGACCACGGCGTAGGAGAGCTGGGCTGATCGTAGGGTCCTTTGGGAGTGCCTGGAATTTGAGCCGGCTGTTCAGGTATGCTGGTCCGGTGCCGTGGAGGGCCTTGTGTGCGTGGGTGAGCATCTTAAAGGTGATTCTCGCCTCGACGGGGAGCCAGTGGAGTGTGCGCAGGTGCTGCGAGATGTGGCAGTGTTTTGGCAGGTTGAGGACCAGTCTTGCGGCAGCGTTCTGGATGTTCTGTAGCTTGCGGATGATGTTTTTGTTTATTCCGGCGTAGAGTGCGTTGCCGTAGTAGAGTCTGTTGGTGACCAGGGCGTGAGTGACTGTCTTTCGGTGTTCGAGGGGGATCCATTTGAAGGTCTTACGAAGGAGGCGGAGGGTGTGGAAGCAGGAAGATGAGACAGAGTTGATCTGGCGGTCCATTTTGAGCTCGGAGTCCAGGATGATTCCCAGGTTGCGTGCGTGGTCTGTGGGGGTTGGCGGGTTTCCAAGGGCGGTGGGCCACCAGGTGTCGCTCCACGCGTCGGGGTTTGGGCCCATGATGAGTAATTTTGTTTTGTTGGTGTTTAGTTGTAGCAGCTGTTTTTCATCCATTTGGCGACGGCTTCCATGCCTTCTCGAAAGTTGCGTCTGGCGGTGTTGGGCTCGTTGGATAGGGAGAAGATGAGCTGGGTGTTGTCTGCGTATGACACGATGTTGAGTCCGTAGGTTCTGACGATGGGGGCAAGTGGAGCCATTTAGACGTTGAAGAGCGTCGGGCTGAGGGAGGAGCCCTGGGGGACTCCGCAGGTGGTAGGTTTGGGGTCTGAGAGGAAAGGGGGGAGTCTGACCCGTTGCGTCCTGCCGGAGAGGAAGGAGCAGATATAGTCGAGGGCCTTGTCCTGGATTCCTGCGTCGTAGAGTCTGCGTATTAGGGTGCGGTGGGAGACTGTGTCGAACGCCGCTGATAGGTCTAGGAGGATGAGGGCTACTGTTTCTCCTTTGTCCAGTTGGGTGCGGATGTTGTCTGTTGCGGCGAGGAGGGCGGTTTCCGTACTGTGGTTTTTTCTGAAGCCGGATTGGGAGGAGTCGAGGATGTTGTGTTCTTCAATGAATGTGGCGAGTTGGCTGTTGATGGCTTTCTCGATGACTTTCGCTGGGAAAGGGAGCAGGGAGATGGGTCTGTAGTTTTTGAGGTCGGTGGGGTCCGCTGAGGGTTTCTTTAGGAGGGGGTTGACCTCCGCGTGTTTCCAGTCGTCGGGGACGGGTTCGGTCGCCAGGGAGCGGTTGATGGTGTGGTGGAGCATGGGTGCGATGGTATCGGTGGCTCTGTTGAAGATGTGGTGGGGGCAGGGGTCCGTGGTGGCCCCTGAGTGGATTGACTTCATTGTCTTCAGTGTGTCTTCGATGGTGAGGGCTGTCCAGTCATCAATCGCTGGTTTCCGGGTGTCGGGGGTGGTTCGTGAGGGTTCAGTGTGTTGGTTGTCTTTGTCGAAGTTGTCGTAGATGCTCTTGATTTTGTGGTGGAAAAAGGTGCTGAGTTTGTCGCAGAGGTCTTGTGAGGGAGGGATGTCAGTAGACTCGCTGGTGGGTTGGGCGAACTCCTTGATGATGCTGAAGAGTTTCTTGCTGTTGTGTGCGTGGGTGGAGATTCTGTCTTCAATCTCTTTTTTCCTCGTTTCTCTGATGAGTTGATGGTGGGCGTTGGTGGCGGCTCTGAAGTTGTTGTGGGCTTCTGTGGATTTGGTGTTTCTCCAGGCCTTTTCGAGGCTGTGGCATGTGCGCCTGGACTCTCGAAGTTCGGTGGTAAACCATCTGGCTTTCTTGGCACGGGTATTGTTGTTTTTCTTGAGGGGGGCTATGGTGTTGGTGCTGTCCGAGATCCATCTATGCAGGGTTCGAGCTGCGTTGTTGGGGTCGTCGTTTTCCGCAATGGTTGGTGTGGAGTTGTTGAGTGAGGAGGTGAGCTGGTCGTTGGTGATTTTGGTCCAGGTTCTTTCTGGAAGCAGGTGCTAGTGTCTGTGGATGGTGTGTGTCCTGAAGGTGAAGTGGACGCAACGATAGTCGGTCCATGGGAGTTCGGTGGTGTGGCTGAAGGTGATGGAGTTTCCTGTAGTGAAGAGGGGGTCGAGGGTGTGTCCTGCTGAGTGCGTGGGCTCTGTCACGATCTGGCAGAGTCCAATGTTGTGGAGGTTGTCCAGGAGGCATGTGGTGTTGGGGTCCAGTTGATTGTCGAGGTGGAAGTTGAGGTCTCCCAGCAGGGTGTAGTTGGTGGATGCGATGGCCTGCGGGGAGATAATGTCCGTGATGGAGTTGGCGAAGGGTGCCGGGGGGTCCAGGGGGTCGGTAGATGAGGGATCCTCGGAGGGCGGCGGTGGGGCTGGCCAGTATCTTGAAGTGAAGGTGTTCCATCAGTTTTGTGGACTCGTCAGGTAGTGTGCTCAGGCGGAGGCTGGATTTGTGGACGATGGCGATTCCACCTCCTGGGTGGGTGGGGTGGTCCTTCCTGGAGATCTTGTATCCTTGCGGGATGGCGATGGCGATGTCCGGTCCCGAGGTGGCATTGGTCCAGGTTTCGGTGAAGAATGCTACGTCCGGGGTGGTGCTGTTGAGGAGGTCCCAGATTTCTGTGGCGTGTTTGTGGAGGGATCGGACGTTGAGGAGGATGCATTGCAGGGTCTTCGGTTCGGTTGTGTTCTTGGGGGCGGGTTGTGCTGGATCCGTGTTCTTGGCGGTGCTGCAGGTGTTCCGGCAGTGGTGACAGCTGAAAGGTCCATGGGTGTCGGCTGGTGATGCTAGCTTGCAGTTGTTGTTGCAGCCTGGGTTGAGTGCGTGGAGTGCTGCTGGGTCGTAGCGTTGGCGGGGCGGAGGTCCAGGGTTCCTGGTGCTGGTCGCGGACGGGCGCAGATGTGCTAGCCTTTGACGCGCCTTCGGTGCACCAGTGGCCGCCATTAAGTAGGGGTCGGGGAGGGCTGGACAGCTGGGAGGCGGGAGCGGGGAGAGGAGCTGGATTGGGCCGGTCGCGCTGGGGGGGGGGATGGGCCGCGGGGGCAGCAGCGGCCGGGAAAGGTAAAGGGAGGAAAGAAGGGATGAAGAAAAAAGGGAAAATAAGCAGAAATAAGGCAAAAAAGAGCAGAGATGCAGAAAAGGGCAGAAAGGTGAAAGATGGAAAGGGTAGAAAAACGAGTGAAAACGAGTGAAGGAGCGAAAGGGAAAATGGGCAGAAATAAGGCACAAAAGAGCAGAGGTGCAGAAAGGTGAAAGATAGAAAGGGTAGAAAAACGAGTGAAGGAGCAGAGTGAGAGAAAGGAGACAGAGGTCCACTCTACAGGTAAGATTGCGAATCTTGTTAAAACCATTTCAGTGATTTATTAGGAACATTCAATTTGGTTTTCAAGATCATTTACCATATTCACGAGTGCGATTCTTGTTCTATAGTAGTTCCATTAATGTTTTTGGGAACACTTTTAACCCCTTCCACACTCATGACGAGCTGGGCTCGTCATGGTGTAGTTTCCTCGCACACTGATGACGAGCCCAGCTCGTCATAAAATGCTGTAAATCAGAAAAGTTCAGCACCGGGGGGGGAATTGGTGCAGAGGCGATGTGGTTAAGTCACATAAAATAAGGAAATATAAGACACTGATTGTTCAGGTGATTGAAAACCTAGTCATAGAAAGACCTAAACCAAATTCTGCCGCTTATGCCTTTGAGCAGTTGATACTGAAGTGAAGTATTATCGCCACAATATAGCGGATCTAAGAAAGGTCAACTAAGAGTCTGATTGTCTGAATAAACGCAAGCTACAAAGTTCTTAAGCTAGTTCCTGATTGAAGGACAGAATCTGATGTCCTAATTTACGTCTTTGTGCGAAGGAAAGTGCGTGTATTTTGGTTTGCGAGTAACTTTTCCTTTTCAGATCTCCTTCCCAGCTGGTCCCTTCCTAATTCCCTTTCCCCCCGCTTAATCACTTCAATACTCTGTGTAATCATTACAATCAGAGTAGGAGGTATTGAGAGGTGGGCCCCTTATATCATCACTCCAGACCCTGAGGAAGAAGCAACCTGACAGAATAGTGAGCCCACGAATAATATTCCTCCCGGTCTGAGAGTTTTGACATTATGGCCACCATGGATAATTTAATGAGGGTTATTGTTCAGATGCAAACAGATTTAACTGAAGCTAGGAATGCCACTGCAATGCTCTCTGATAAAGTAGATAGGATACAGCGATTAAGTACTCCGCTTCCTCCTCTCCGTTCTCTGCAGCATACAGACTGAGAGAAATGACGCTGTTGGGGCAGCCGTCCGAACCAAGCGGTGCTGGCTGCGGTGGAGGGGAGGGAGGTTGCCTGCAGCCTTCCTGTTGACGAGAGCCCAGACCACGTCAGACGCATTCAAAATCCAGGACGGCGGGAGTCGGAAGTCTGCAGTCTCGGGAGTCAGCGCGGGAAGCCAAGGTAAGTTTTATATAATATTTTATTATGTATTATCGCATATCGCAGACTTACATGACCATTGCGCGCTGCAGAATCTATTGCCGCATTGCTGTTTTAATTATTTTAAAATTAATCTACTTTACTGCACGCTCGCGCTGTCGATCTTGGCGCTAGGCGCTTCCTCTCTCATAGCGTGTTATTAGTACCACTCTTACCCGCACTATAATTGTGACCTCATTCCGCACTTTGCGGGAATTTGAGCGCTTCAGGGCACCTTAGGGCTCCTGGGGACATCGTGCTGCGGTTTTGGTAGCCGCCATCTTGGGTGAGGGAGGGAACCAGGGAGTGCCGAATTGCTGGCGCCATCTTGGTAGGGGGGCTAGTGATCGCACTACTGGAATCTTGCGTATACGGCTATATATGATGGACGCCCCTAAAGCGCGCAGCGTAGGCGCGCAGCAGGCGTGCCGGCGGAGCGCCGGAGGTGCGCCAGAGGTAAGCCCGTTTGCGCCCATTCGCGCCGGGCGCCGAAAGATCTGCCTCTCGGAACCAAGATGTAACTTCTTACTCTTATTCCCGCGATGAACTTTTACGCCTTAATCTCGGTTCACTCAGTAACCGAAAGTATATCACCACCAGTAAGCACCCAGTTGCCTTGTCCTGTGGCTTGTTAAATGTGAGATCTCTCATCAAACACTGTGAAGAAATTGCGTTACTTATCGATTCTTACCATCTAGACGTACTCTTCATGACAGAGACTTGGACAACACCGACTAGCTCGGTGGAACTGGGGACAGCTTGTCCCACTGGCTTCAAAATAAGGCATAATCCCAGGATGGGAGCCAGAGGAGGTGGAACTGGATTAATTTTTAGGCAGACTCTTGACGTTTCCCAGCTTATCATCAAGGCAATCGCTGGGTGCGAAACATTGGGTTTCTCCATCAAGGACCAAGGAGGCGTGCTATTCATGGGTCTACTATGTTATAGACCCCCGGCTAGCTCGTTATCTGCTGTACCTGAGCTCATAGACCTAATATAAGATCTCTCCCACTCCCACACAAAGTTGATGGTGTTAGGGGATTTCAATCTTTGGTCAGAGAGACCGACCAAGACGGCCTATGTAGAGCTGGTCCAAGCTTGTCATAATATTGAGCTACAACAACTGGTACTCTCCAAAACCCATTCAAAGGGCCATATTCTTGATCTACTTTTTGCTGACGCTTGTCGAACGGCTATACGTGACGTCCTGCCTCAGTGTTGGACGGATCACGCCCTCGTCCAGTTCTCCCTCTCGTGCACTAGTGCTCCATTAAAGAAAGGGAGTGTGGGGGGCACTAGAATGGGGAGACAATGGTCTAGACTCCTCAAACAAACGATCTTGCCCTCTCTGCTGCCAGATGACTTTGTATTGGGAGCGAATGTGGACGTAAGTTACGAGACTCTCTGTCAGCGAACCTCGGCTTCTCTGGACTCTTTGGCCCCGATGCGAAAAATCAATGATAGAACTAATCTTGCTATGCCATGGTACTCGGAAGAACTACGGCAGCACAAGCTCCAATGTAAACAGGCTGAGCGGACCTGGAGGAAACAGTACCTGGAATCACATAGAGTCCTCTTCAAACACGCACTGGCGTCCTATAAAATCCAGATCAAGCTTGCCAAAGCTAGATTCTTAGAAGAATCTTTGATGGCAGCTGTAAATAAATCTCAGGCCTTATTTAAGATCGTAAAGGACCTGGCCCATCCTGGCTGTACAAAAATTGTCATCCCGGCCTCTCAAGCTCTCTGTGATTCGCTAGCACAGGCCTTTGAGGATTAGATTGCCAACATCTTAAACAATCTTCCCTCGTCAACTGGCCGTGCTGTGCACGATTCCATCTCGTTTGAGAATAGGAAGGAGTGTACTAAATCAGGTGAGCTGAGCAACTTTCCTCTACCATCTTTTGAGGACTTCTGCTCTTTGGCTGACGGGGTGTCCTCTGGCTCACCTTCTGATCCTCTTCCACCCAAATTCTGGAAACTTTTTCGTGAAGAGCTGTTTCCCCCACTTTTTTCCATCTGTCGCCAGTCTCTCACTTCAGCACGGGTTCCAGATTGCTGGAAATTGGCGGTGGTCTCCCCACTGCTTAAAAAGGAGAATCTGGACCCCACATGCCCAGCCAACTTTAGGCCCATCTCCCTCTTGCCATTCCCTATTAAAATTCTAGAGAAACTGGCCACAAAACATCTCTCCAACTTTCTTGAGACTACTGATTGTTTGGATGTGGCTCCGTTTGGGTTTAGACCTGCACATGGGACAGAGTCGGCATTGGTGACTGTTCTCGATGACCTTCAAACGCGCCGACCAGGGTCGAGCAGCCTTTTTAGTGCTGCTCGATATGTCGGCCGCGTTCGACACGGTCAGCCATGCAATCCTGGTCAGGGGACTGACGGAGGCTGGGGTGTCGGGCTTGGCCCTTGAATGGCTGGTGTCATATCTCGATCAAAGGCACCAGGTAGTTGCCCTGCCACCCTTTAAATCCAACATCAGGAGGGTTGGTCAGGGAGTACCCCAGGGCTCGGCCATCAGCCCCATTCTTTTCAATCTTTACCTCCGTCCCCTGATCACGCTGATTAAATCTTTTGGCATAACAGTCACCAACTACGCCGATGACACCCAACTTATCTTCTCGTTTGAGGGTAAGGACGGGGTGTCACAGGAGGTCTTCCATCGATGCATGAGCACCACGGCAGAATGGCTGGGTAACAACTCCCTACAATTTAACAGCTCGAAAACCGAGGTGCTACATTGCTCTATGGATCGGACCCCCAGACCCCTACCGCAGGGTTTTTGCCTCCTGATTTCCAAGGTACTAGTCTGCCTGCCGAATCGGATCAGAATTTGGGGGTAATGTTTAGTTCCGACTTACAGCTGGACACATCAGTGAACAAAACGGTGGCCACTTGTATGGCATTACTTGGATCATTGCGAAAGATTCTACCCTTGCTCCCGGTACAGGCCAGACAAGAGGTAATGCGGAGCATAATTTTAAGTCGTCTTGACTACTGCAACGCACTGCTGCTGGGGGCACCAGTTACTCTGCTAGGAAAACTCCGAGTACAGAATTTTGCTGCCAAACTGGCACTCTCGCGACGCCGCCTGGACTCTTCTGCCAAGGCACTTAGGGACCTCCATTGGTTGCCAATCTCTCAACGGGTGAACTTCAAAGCTTTGTGTTTGGTTTTTAGGGCTCTACACGGACAAGGCCCGTCTCCTCTGCAGGACCTTTTCTCATGGTACATCCCTCCAAGACCACTCCGGTCAGCCTCGGCTTACTTGGTGGTAGTACCCAAGTTTCTGAGGTCCCGGATGGGTGGTCGGTCCTTCAGGTTTACCGCAGCGCGGCTGTGGAATTCTCTACCGGTAGGCCTGAGGGGCCTGGAAGATTTTTCTTCCTTTAAAAAAGCATTAAAGACCCATCTGTTCCCCAGAACAATGTAAATAAATTGGAAGTTGGAAACATCATGTATTGTGTCATAACAGTCTAAGCGCCAGGATGCCCGTCGGGTGACAGTTATAGTGCTATAAAAGAACGCCTATACATACATACATACATATCGCATGTAAATTATACTTAAGTATTTAAATGTTGCCTGTCTCTGCCGGCTTCGGAGTGAGGGGGATTTTGTTAAGGAGGCGGGTTTCAGAGGGGTGAAGAAGAAGCTCTCTAGTCTGGGGGTTGAGGTGGTTTGTGTTGCGCCACGCGCCGGGACTCCTTTACCCTGTCACCCGGGATGCTCAGCTCATGCATGCCTCCTTGTGCGCTGGCTCGGGTCCGTTGGCAGTGGCGTGCAGGTGCTTGGTGCTTCTATGGATGTTCTGAGCTCTTCTTGCGGCTGGGTTTGGCAACCCATGCCTGACTATGATGGGGCAGGTGGGACTGCGATGTCGCCGTGCCACCTGCCCTTGCTCTGGGAAGAGATGGTCCTGTGCAGTGAGAGCGCTCACGCCTGATTCTTGGTTTCCCGTTCCGACTTCCTTCCCATGTGGTGAGTGCCATTGTGCATGTGCATACATAATAATTAAAAATGAAAACAATATAACATCGAATAAACTCTGAAGACTGTACATTGTTGGCACGTTCCTTGGGTTGCCTTAAATAAGGGCCTCTGTGACTGTGAAAAAGGAGACTACATTTTGTGACTACAAGAAAAAAAGGAGATCCATCATTCCTTAACTCTGTCTCACTTCTCCCTCAGGTCTCTAGCCCGATTGGTAGGCCTTCTAGCTTCTTCAACTGAAGCAATTTTTCCAGGCCCTCTACATTATTGGGCTCTACAAATATTAAAAATCCTACATCTTCCCCGGACTGGCGGCATGCAGAGGTGGTGGTCTTCCTCAAACCCGGGAGGCCCCCTGAGCATCATGTGTCATATCGCCCCATCTCACTTCTCAATACAGAGGCTAAGATACTGGCCAAGACCCTGGCCAATAGGCTTAAGCCGTACATTACGGACCTGGTCCATCCTGACCAGGCAGGCTTTATGCCACAGCGGGCTACTCGCCATAATATTAGAAGGGCCCAGGTTGCGATATCTGCATGGGGGCGCATGGGGGAGCGGGCGGCATTGTTGCTGGAGGACATGGATAGGGCGTTTGATTCCCTGAGCTGGACGTATCTAATTGCCCTATTGGCTCGTCTCAACCTCGGCCCGCGCTTTCTGGAGTATGTACGTTCTCTGTACACTGACCTAACAGCCGCAGTACGAGTGGGTGGAGGGGTGTCTCGCTCGTTTCCGATCCGGCGTGGAACGTGGCAGGGTTGGCCCCTCTCCCCGTACTTATTCGCGCTCGCTATGGAGCCTCTCGCGGCATGGGTTCGCATCGACGCCCAGCTTAAAGGATTACATTGGGCGGCGGGTCATGCAGATAGGATTGCGCTATACGCCTGCGACGTGTTGTTCTTTCTCACCGACCTGGATCGTTCGGGACCGCGGCTGATACGCACATACTGCAGATATTCGGCGAGACGACGGGCCTCTATATGAATCCGAGCAAATCCACGCTGTGGATGTTGGGAGGCTCACAGGAGGTAGGGGTCTGGGCATCGGGTCTTCGGCTAGTTACTGACGGGATGAAATACCTGGGAGTGTTCTTGTCTGAAGACGTGGCTCTCTCTCGTGAGCGGAACCTTAACCCGGTGTGGGACCGCACGCGTGAGGACCTGAAGATATGGTCTAAGATGCCACTGTCCATAGCGGGGCGCTCTGCCATATTTAAGATGGTGGCGCTCCCGCGCCTGTTGTATCAGCTACAGAATCATCCGCATGAGATTCCGCCTCGTTGGTTTCAGCGCCTTAACTCTGCGCTGAGTGGATTCCTGTGGGGTGGGGGGGGTGGCGGGAGTAGCCTTACGAACGTGTTTCTTATCCACGTATACAGGAGGGCTGGCCACGTCGGATGTGCTTTCGTACTTCCAGGCGTGCCACCTGCTTGTACTAAATGATTGGTGGTACGCCGACAGAGGAGACCCAGCGTATGCGGTGGAGAGGGCCCTAATGGGAACTGCATCCCTTCACACGCTTCTATATTCGGCTCCACTTAGAAAGGCCCTTCCCCCCATCACCCAAGTAGTTTTACGGGTGTGGAGGCAAGCCCTGCGTCGAACGGGCTGGTGGAACGCACTCACCCAGGAAACCCCGCTGTGGCATAACAGTAGACTGCCTCAGCTAACCACCCTGGTAGGCTTCCGGGGATGGGATGCGATTGGCATTTCCACCCTGGGTGATATTATGACTGGATGTGCTCTTAAGACCTTTGAAACACTACAGAAAGAATTTGATATGACCCGTACACAGTTCTTCAGATATCTCCACTTCCGTCGCGCTCTTCTGCCGTACCTGGCGGGTCTGGAACAACTCCCTGAGTTTAGCCTACTCGAAGCCAAATTATTTATGGGAGAACTGCCCGACAAAAAGGTGTCCCGTATCTACCAAACGCTAGTGCGGCATAGCTCCTCCGACTTGACAAAACTCAGGACCTTATGGGAACAGGATGTTGGGGAGTTAGATGAGGAGGACTGGGTAGAAGCCCTTGAGAGTCCTAGGGGGGCGGCGATATCCACACGCCTGCGACTCATCCAGTTCAGATACCTACACCGTACATACTTTATAAGACAGCGACTATGACGGGCGGGTATGGTGCCTTCTCCAGAATGCTTCCGCTGCGGAAGGGAGGTGGGCACCTTGCTACATACAGTGTGGGACTGTGGGGCATTACAGAGATTTTGGAGTGGGGTCATTAGATGTCTTGAGGAAGTTCTGGCCTGGGAGCTCCAAAGGGACCCTAAACTTATCCTGCTTCACGTTATGGCTGTGGTGGGGGGCAATCGATACAAGCGACACCTGCTTTTACTAGGATTAACATTGGCGAAAAGGGACATTGCAAGGGCTTGGAAGGCGTCCCGTGCCCCGCCCCTTGCGGCATGGAAGAATGGGTTGGACTTTTGTATGGGGCTTGAACAACCAGTGTTTGTGGCGAGGGGCTGTCCCCGGAAGCACTTCAAAATATGGAAAAGGTGGGCGGACTATCGGGCCTGGAGTTGGACCCACCGCCAGAGGACACTGCCCCCCCAACTCTTTGACACTCTTTGACAGCTTTTACTTACTGAACCTAAGCATGGTGACAAAGTGTACATGGCATGTACTGTATATATTTCACTTGTAGGGAGTCGAGCTAGCAGCGGCGTTCGGGGGTGGGATTAGTGGGGTGGGGGGGAATAGTTAATTTCCCTTGTTCTTTTCCTTAAATCATTCGATGATTAAATGTAAAATGCTGAAATTGATATTGTGTAACCATGGTGGCAGTTGCCTCTGGTTTTCAGAGCTGTGCAAGAATGTGTCTTCAGCCAATAAAATTTGCTTTAAAAAAAAAAAATCCGACATCTTCACAAACGACTTACCTATTCAGACCCAGTTTTGTTAGACCCAGAATCCAGAGAAGAACTCCATTGGTGGCTGACACATTTAGATGCCTGGAACAGAAGAACAATTTTTTCTAGGCACCCCAGATCTTGTCTAAGAATCTGATGCAATTCGGACGTGTTGGGGTGCAAGATGTGGTCAATTCTCAACTGGAGGTTCATGGTCTCTGAAGGAGTCCTTCTTGAATATCAATACCTTAGATATGCTTGCAGGATCCTTTGCCATCCAGTTCTTTACAAACGGAAGTAAGCTGAACCATCCTTCTGCGAATAAACAATCTGACAGCAGTCAGATATTATTATTATTATTATTATTATTAATCGGGTTTTATAGAGCGCAAACAACCCGGAGGCCTCGTAGCGCTGAGTACCGTCATACTATTAAAAAAGGGAAGAAGTTAAATGAACAGATAGGTTTTCAGATCCTTCCGAAATTTTAGAAGGCTTGGTTCGCTGCGAAGGAGAGTGGGCAGAGAGTTCCATTCCTTTGCGGCATTCCAGGAGAAGGAACGTCCGCCCCATCTGGTACGTCTGATCTTGTTGACAGTAGCCAGGAAAGCAGTACTAGATCGCAGAGATCTGCGAGGAAGGTAGAGTTTTGCCAGGGAGCAGATCATAGTGGGAGCATTCTTCCACATGGCTTTATGCATGATACATAGAGATTTAAATAACACTCTGGCCTTAATAGGAAGCCAGTGCAGTTTCCTCAGGGCCATGGTAGCTGATTCTCGTTTGTTGAGGCCTAATAGGAGGCGGGCTGCGGCGTTTTGTGTCACCTGTAACTTTTTTATTGTAAAGGAGGGAGCTCCTAAGTATAGGGAGTTACCATAATCCAAACGGGACAAAATAATGGCTTGAACCATTATTCTGCGAGCTTCAAAGGGGAGAAGAGGCAACACCTTTCTCAGCATACGCATGAGCCCGAAGCATATGGCGGAGAGAGTAGTAGCTTGCTGCACGAAGCTGAGGTTGGAGTCCAACCAAATACCTAGGCTCTTTATATGGGACTTTGGTTGGGGCGTAGGGCCCATACACGGTGGCCAGTCTAACAAAGGACTGGAAATGGCTGAGTTGCCTAACATCATGAGCTCAGTTTTCTCGCCATTTAATTTTAAAAGCGAGGTAGCCATCCACTGAGCCACCGCTACCAGACAGTTACTTAGATTGGAAGAGGAAGAGTCTGCCTGATTCATAGATACGACTAATTGCGTATCATCGGCATAGGTCACTATATCAAGGCCGAATGAGTGCACTATATCAGCTAAAGGTTGCATATAAATATTAAAAAGAGTAGGGCTCAAAGCAGAGCCCTGGGCACACCTTGATCCAAGGGCCAGATTTTTGAGTAGGTAGTGCCCTCAACAACCTTAAAGGAGCGGTTCTCCAGAAAAGACTGGAGCCAGTGCATGGCCTTCCCAGAAATTCCCATTTGATAAAGGCGGTGAAGGAGAATGCTGGTGTTAACAGTGTCGAAGGCGGCACTAAGATCGAGTAGCATAATTGCTGTGGTGCCGCCTTGATCCATTTGTTTCCTGGCCAGCTCAGTTACCGCCAAGAGGGCCGCCTCAGTTCCCAATTTGGGACGAAAACCAGCTTGGGAGTCGTGGAGAAGATGATGATTCTCTAAAAATTGAGTAATAGACGTGTTGATGTGTTTTTCTAAGAGTTTACTGATCCACGGAAGGAGGGAAATAGGCCGATAGTTGGCCATATTTTCCGGGTCCAGGGTGGGTTTCTTCAGCAAAGCCTTAACTTGTGCACATTTCCACGCAGTGGGTACTGAGCCTGTAATAATAGAAGTATTTAAAATGTTAAGAATAACAGGTTTGATGGTATTCTCAATTTTTACTAGCTGGCAGGGAGGGGCAGGGTCCGTAGGAGATCCTGATTTAATTTTCAACATGATAGCCCCAAGTGAGTTCTCATCCAACAGTGGAAACTCATCTAATTTTGGAGTCATGGCGTTTAGTGAGGTGGTTCCCATGTCCTGGGATAGATTAGGTGGTTTAAAAGCAGAGGCAATTTTCTGTATTTTGCTATGAAAGTACTCAGCTTTACTCTCACAGCGAGCCTGAGCTTTACTCGGATCAATAGGAACCGGGGGGATGTCAATCAGGAATTTGGCTATCCGAAAGATTTCTCTGGAAGAGTTGGAGGCAGTTAAAAAATTTTCCTCGAAGTATAAGGTTTTAGTACGTCTAATTTCTGTTTTATATTTTTTAATGGCTTCAAGATGAGTGGTTTTATCTATCTTACTACGGGAAATCCTCCAATTTCTTTCAAGTCTTCTGCACACCCTTTTTAGTTCTTTAAGTTGGGGAGTATACCAGGGTGAGTCCTTAGATTTAGTTTTTTCTTTGAGGGCTTTAATAGGTGCAATAGAGTCCAGGGCTGTGCACAGCCAATTGATGTAGTTCTCATACTGCAGTGCCGGGTCTGTCACATTTTGGGGGGGGGCCACGGAGAGCAGGTTAGCCCATTGAACTGGGGAGACTTTGGACCAGTCTCTCCCAAGTAGGGTAGTGCGAGGAGGGGGCTGTAGTGACATAGCTGGAGTCCACTGTATGGGTATTAAATAGTGGTCTGTCCAAGTAAGAGGCAGTGGGGTCCCTACTTCCAGTCTATGATCATTACTGAGTACCCCATCAAGAAGATGACCCTTTTCGTGTGTAGGCTCAAAGCCTTTCTGTATGATCTGGAGAGCTGCCATACTGTCCAAAAATGCACTAGCCGTAGAGTTGTTGGGGTCATCTAAGTGGATATTTATATCTCCTAATATTGAGAAATAGGATCTACTAACCACTAAGTCAGCTATCTTAGATTGAAGTGAATCAATAAAATCTCCTACTTGATTAGGGGGGCGGTAGATAAGAGCACCAGAAAATGAGTCTGTAGGTGAGAATTCAAGTGTAAAGAGCATACTCTCACAGTTAGAGATAGCGGCCGATGAGGTCCTACAGAGGTAGTGATTTTTAAGAAGGATGCCTAAGCCACCTCCTCTACCTTCTAATCTATCTAACCTCTGCAAAGTGTATCCCATTTGCAAGATGGAAGTAATATCAGGGTCAGATGCGTCTTTTAATCACGTCTCTGTCAAAAATATTACATCTGGCTCATTCTCCTCTAGCAGGAGAGACATTTGCGCAGCATGTTTGGTCAGTGATCGACAATTTAAAAGAAACATTTTGTAGGTTTTGACAGAGTACGGCTTACTTTGATAGCTGGAAAGTGAGAATTTACAGTGAGAGCAGATCCCAGAAGAACAGTCGAGATGGATAGAATGCCGATAGGTATCATTAATTGGAGGCATTAAGTTTTTTAAAGTGGTAATGTCATACCATGTCGATCTGCTACATTCTGGTCCGCCCTGCACAGGGGGGGTGGCCCCTGGTCCCGTCCGGTCGCGGACGGGCGCAGACGGGCTTGCCTTTGGCGCGCCTTCGGCGCGCCGCCGGCGCGCCCGCTGCGCCCGCCCGCTGCGCGGACGGGCGATTCTGATGTTTATATCCACTGTAGGGGGCGTGAGGAGGGTGGGATCGTCGATCATCTAGACCGCGATCCTTCCCCTACCCAAGATGGCGCCCAAAGTGAGTTCAGCGCCCAGCGCCCGAAACTAGCGGCGCTTTGACAGCTGAGGAGGGGGGAAGAGGCCGCCCCGGGCAACGTTGTTCTTACACCAAGGTAGGGCCAACTGGATACATAAAATCTATCCGGTTAAAATATTTACAATTTTTAAAAATCAGGTTATTAGAAATCAATAACCGCCAGTTAGCACATAGCAGAATTCAATAGAGCAAGAGTGCTGAAGGGCCCCCGGCTTCCGCCTCAGGGGTGAAAGGAAGTATAACAAATACCTCGAGTGAGCGAGATAGGACTCCTTTTGTACCCTGGGAGGGCGGGATCGTCGATCATCTAGACCGCGATCCTTCCCCTACCCAAGATGGCGCCCAAAGTGAGTTCAGCGCCCAGCGCCCGAAACTAGCGGCGCTTTGACAGCTGAGGAGGGGGGAAGAGGCCGCCCTGGGCAACGTTGTTCTTACACCAAGGTAGGGCCAACTGGATACATAAAATCTATCTGGTTAAAATATTTACAATTTTTAAAAATCAGGTTATTAGAAATCAATAACCGCCAGTTAGCACATAGCAGAATTCAATAGAGCAAGAGTGCTGAAGGGCCCCCGGCTTCCGCCTCAGGGGTGAAAGGAAGTATAACAAATACCTCGAGTGAGCGAGATAGGACTCCTTTTGTACCCTGGGAGGGCGGGATCGTCGATCATCTAGACCGCGATCCTTCCCCTACCCAAGATGGCGCCCAAAGTGAGTTCAGCGCCCAGCGCCCGAAACTAGCGGCGCTTTGACAGCTGAGGAGGGGGGAAGAGGCCGCCCTGGGCAACGTTGTTCTTACACCAAGGTAGGGCCAACTGGATACATAAAATCTATCCGGTTAAAATATTTACAATTTTTAAAAATCAGGTTATTAGAAATCAATAACCGCCAGTTAGCACATAGTAGAATTCAATAGAGCAAGAGTGCTGAAGGGCCCCCGGCTTCCGCCTCAGGGGTGAAAGGAAGTATAACAAATATATCAGACACTTTGGGGGTACAAAGTCCAAGATTCTAACACATCTCGCCCAACATGTTTGGGAGCATTGTTTTCAACAACATCTCTCAGTCGGAGCAGTTTATCTCCCATGTAATTTAAACGTTGGAGCAGACGGGTATTCCAGAACACCTCCTTGATTCAAGCAATTGTGACTGCATCCTGCAGTGTTCAATCATCTTTCTTCCATCTTCGGCAATATGTCAATAGATTTTAGCCTCTCATTTCAATTCCCAACTTCCTTCCTTTTTCAGTTGGAAAACAGACCCACAAGCTCTCACCACAGACGCTTTTCTTCCATCATGGCCATAGACTCTTCTTTATGCCCCCCCTCTTTTAATTGCACGAGTTCTAGCTCAAGCATGCAGACAGCACACTTCTCTGGTCCTAATAACTACTTTTCGGCAAGTGTAACCTTGGTATCAGACTCTATTGGAGATGGCTTCAGACTTCCCTGTTTGGGATTCCTCATTTTCCCAACTTATTGCTCAACCCTCTGGGTCATCAGCCTGATTCTAGAAAGTTCCCTTTTTCTGATCGCCTGAAGGATTTTAGTTCATCCTGGAGAACCCCAAGAATTTCAGAAGAAGCTATCAAACTTGTTCAACAATCTTGGGCCCTTGGCACTTTAAAGGTTCACAGGTCAGCCTTGCTCTCCTGGTGTACCTGGCGTATGGAAAGGAATTCAGATCTCTATTCAGTGGATGTAACTCTGGTAGTTAATTTCCTAGTCTGGTTATAAGCATATTGTACCATCAACTGTTAAAGATCAGCTATTTCAGCTGAACATCAATGAGTGAATGGGTGACCCATTGGAGAACATTCTTTGATTTGCCAACTTTTAAAGAGACTAACGGCCACATGCATCATTGCACCCGTTTGCGATTCCTAAATTGCGAAAATTAAGGAATCGCAATTTAGAAATCGCAAACGGCAATGCATGAATAATTCGCAAATATTTTTGCGATTTCTTAATTTTCCTTAATTGCGATTCACATTTTGCGAATCGCAATTAAGGAAAACCTTCCCATTGATTCCTATGGGCCAAAAGGCCCGTAGGAATCAATGGGAAGGCATTAACATTTAGCGATTTCCATTTTGCGAATCGCAATTTGTTAAAGCATTTCAAGGGTGCTGAAGGGGGTCCAAAGGACCCCCCCCCTGCACCCTTGAAATGTTTTATTAAGTGCAAGTTTCACACACACTTGTCAAAAGGACATGTGTGTGTGTAACATGACACTTTCAAAAATGCATTTTTGAGCGAAAGATTTCGCAAATTAACACGAGGTTCAACCTCGTGTTAATTTGCTCCCCCTATTTGCAAATTCGCATTTTTTTAAACATTCATGCAATGCATTTAAGGAATCGCAAAAATAAGATTCCTTAAATGCAATCGCATTTTTAGAAATCGAAAAAAATTGCGATTAATAAAAAATTGTTTAATGCATCCAAAAAAGTGATTTTGGAATCGCAAACGGCCGAATTTTGCGATTCGCACCGTTTGCGACTCCTAAATCGCTTGATGCATGTGGCTGTAATTAAATGTGTTAAACCTCCTGTTCCTAAATATAATATAATGTGGGATGTCAATTTGGTGCTCAAATTGTTTATTACACAGCAAGACAACGCATCTCTCCATTTTGAGAAGTTGTCCTGATATGCAGTGCTCACTATTCTAGTGAATACTATGTATCAGTCCAGACAACCCTTATTGATGATTGGTTGTAAGTCAACCTTATAGACCAGCTATCCTAGTAGCGTGGATACGAGCAGTCTAAGGCTAAAGACTCGAGAGGGCGTGTTAAGCCAGCTGTTATACCATCACATATACCCCTTGAACACCAAGTGAAAGGACACCACACAAGTGTTATGAAAATAAACAGTGTATTTATTAGAATCACAACAGCCCTGTACTCTTTATGAGGACAGGGTACTAAGCACAAAACAAAACTCTTACGAAAATACTTAAGTTAGCACAGTATATACAAATGCCCGAGGGGCACGGAAAACCATATACTCTGAAAGTGGAATGCAAAATTACTAGCATGTAAGTACAGTACTCATAGGCTTTGGAATCGCTAGGACTACGTTACTGAACCTTCAGATTACTAGTAGGAGGCCTAGGGGACTCGGGTGCAGAGTGTGCACTCTCACGCGTGATGCGGGACAAAGTCTATGGTAGCTAGTAAAGACAAAGTTAGTGTTCTCGGGCGAACCCGACCTGGTAGGAAGAAAACGAAAGTGGATTCTGACCCTTGGAGAGTGAGGCTATGCTGGGGCACCGAAATGCCGAAGTTACCTAGCCCAGGGGCTGCAGCTGCATAGGTCTCAAAAGACGTCGGGAATCCTCGTAGACGGACCAGGAGCCTGGAAGGAAGATGCTGGCAGGCGACCAGTGAAGAGAGTTCGATGTGATCCAAGCCTGGATCTTGAAGATAGATGACACCTGAAAGCAGAGGGGACCAAGTTCGTGACTACTAGCCAGTAGTCAGGTGGCACCAGGAGGGCACCGGATGGTAGTCACCTCGACTAGGTGAGTGGGCGACGCTGGGCTCTGCAGATCTCACGGACCAGGAGGCGTTGTCGGCGACCAGGATGGAGGAGCGAGCTGTCCCACGATGGATGAAGCTGTCGGCGTCGCTGGACCCAGGTTTGGGCAACAAAGCCTTGGCTAATTCAAGCCCACGCGGTGGACCTAAAATGGCGTCTTGAGTGGACCAGGAGAGTCCGGGGTGCTCCTCTTTCGGAAGGGAGCAAGGGCCAGTCTGGAGCAACCAGACCAGCAGCAGTGATGTCGTCGGGCGTCGTTCAGAAGGCCACAAGCCAGCGGGCTAGTAGCCAAACAACGCGGTGAGCAGCAAAAAGCAGAAGAGCCCCACGCAGATCGTGGAGATTCTGGGAGGCTGTACTTCGGTGCTGGAGCTGCTCAGGGTCGGGGCTTCTCGGACCCCAAAGCACTCACCAGAGGGACACTCGGCGGGCGTGCTGTAAAGAAGTTGTGCAGTCTTGGCGATAGTCGGTCCCTCGAGGTCTCGTCGCACTCACGGTTCTCAGCTTGGCTGTAGAGGTGAGTAGAGGTCAGAGGTGCCAGGGAAGCCGGGTCTCGTCGAGCTGTGTCGTCGGATTCCTGAGGAAGGACTTGCAGCAGACCGCAGTGTTCTTAAGATGGTGCCTGCGGATGCAGGGTGACTACTCCTTAGTCACAAGGGAGAATCTTGAAGAAGAAATCTTGGTCCTTTCGCAGAAAGTCGTGTCTTGATTCCAAAGATGATCTAATTTGAACAGGGGGCCCGCTCCTATCTTTATACTAAGAAAAGGGGCTGACCCGGTGACTAGGTCCTGCCTATGGGTGGGACTAGGAGGGGGGTGGTTACACCCCTCTCCCATGCCGGACTTCCCCCAGGCCAGGGGCTGGTGTGCCCCTGGAACTGGTTCTGACCGGCCTATGCGTAGTGAGCACCGGGGTGCCACTCAGCAGTCACCTTCCTGTAAAGCCCTGCCTACCCAGGATACACAAAACCCTGTCTGGGATGGTTCTAGCACCGCCCTGGCCAGGAAACCCTTTGTCCAAGCTCTCCTCGCTGGAAGGACTCCCAGCAGCAGGAGGTCAGACTCGTGTCTGTGGTGGCAGCATCCATTTTGTGGAGCTGAGGCTTCGTTTAACTTTAACCGGGGTTCACAGTTACATACATGTCGTGTCCCTCTAGAAGGGTGGAATGCTAACCCCGTCGCCAGAATTGGCAAGGGGTTAGTATTCCAATTCGTATGACACCTTACTCGACATGTTTTGATAAAGCAATACCAAAGATAGCATTTAACCGCGAGGATTATAATGCACTTAAGAGTATATGGTATGCGTTATCATGGAACAGCTATTAGGACTTGGTTCCTCAAGCTGCAAACGGGCTCAGCTCATGCCAGAGCACCATTTCACACGATTCCAAGCACTCTGCCTTCAGGATTGTCAAGGCCTGCCATAGGAGTGACTGATAGGAATCTGTGTGTCCATTTTTAGGGCTAGATATAGGTATACTATATCTACAGCAAAGGGTGATTACACGACTTTGCCCCGGCTGTCATGCAGCCAGTTGTGTCAGATTTAGGAGGCCAGCCAGGGGTGGCATAATACATGCTTCAGCCCCTGGTAGGCCCTGGGTACACCTATGCCCTGAGTTACAGGGTCTGATAAGGTGGCCCAGTACCAATTGGTAAATGCACCTAGGGTACATGTCGTTATTTAGAGAGAGAACAGCCAGGCTGTGGGTCTGATTGGCAGGCCCACAGCCAGAGAAAGTCGTAAACCAGTGAAACAAAAGCAAAAAAATCTAGGTGATCATAGGATTGCAGACCCTACTCTCCTACATGACCCCCCCCAAACTTTGGGACAATAAGCTAACCTTGACCAGGTGAGTCTTCTTGTTCTAAGTGGAAATATCTGGAGAGCCCATCGGCATTGCCATGATCAGTACCAGGTCTATGTTCCACTGTAAAGTCCATCCCCTGTAGGGAAATGGACCACCTAAGCAGTTTGGGGTTTTCACCCTTCATCTGATTTAGCCACAAGAGGGGCTTATGGTCGGTCTGAATCTTGAAGTGAGTGCCAAACAAGTATGGCCTCAGCTTCTTCAGGGCCCAAACCACAGCAAAGGCCTCACTCTCAATAGCTGACCAATTCTTCTCTCTGGGGGTCAGCCTTCTGCTTATAAAAGCAATGGGCTGGTCTTGACCATCAAAATTCAGTTGAGATAGAACAGCTCCCACACCCAACTCAGAAGCATCTGTTTGGACAATGAATGGCTTGGAGTAGTCTAGACTCTTGAGGATAGGTGCTGTGCACATGGCCTGCTTTAGGTCATCAAATGCTTTTTGACAGCCTGCTGTCCACTGAACCTTTTTTGGCATTTTCTTACTTGTCAGTTCATTTAATGGAGTCACAATTGATCCATAGTTCCTGACAAACTTTCTGTAGTAACCAGTCAGGCCCAAGAAAGCTCGAACCTGAGTCTGGGTGGTTGGAGGAGCCCAGTCCCTGATTGACTGTATTTTGCTCTCCAGTGGCTGAACCTGGCCTCCACCTACAAGGTGGCCCAGGTATACAACCTGTGTCTGCCCTATCTGGCACTTGGTGGCCTTGATAGTGAGGCCTGCTGCTTGCAGAGCCTCTAACACTTTCCTCAGGTGGACCAGGTGATCCTCCCAGGTGGAGCTAAAGACAGCAATATCATCAAGATATGCTGCACAGAAGTCATCCAGCCCAGTGAGGACATGATTCACCAACCTTTGGAAGGTGGCAGGTGCATTTTTCAGACCAAAGGGTGTGAGAAGGTGGCCTGATATGCAGTGCTCACTATTCTAGTGAACACTATGTATCAGTCCAGCAACCCTTATTGATGATTGGTTGTAAGTCAACCTTATAGACCAGCTATCCTAGTAGCGTGGATACGAGCAGTCTAAGGCTAAAGACTCGAGAGGGCGTGTTAAGCCAGCTGTTTACCACACATATACCCCTTGAATACCAAGTGAAAGGACACCACACAAGTGTTATGAAAATAAACAGTTATTTATTTAAAGATCACAACAGCCCTGTACTCTTTATGAGGACAGGGTACTAAGCACAACCCAAAACTCTTACAAAAATACTTAAGTTAGCACAGTATATACAAATGCCCGAGGGGCACGGAAAACCATATACTCTGAAAGTGGAATGCGAAATTACTAGCAGGTAAGTACAGTACTAATAGCTTTTGGAATCGCTAGGACTTGACTAGGGAATCGTTAGATTACGTCTAGGAGGCCTAGGGGACTCGGGTGCAGTGTGTGCACTCTCACGCGAGATGCGGGACAAAAGTCTATGGTAGCTAGGAAATAGAAAGTTAGTGTTCTCGGGCGAACCCGACCTGGTAGGGAGAAAACGAAAGTAGATTCTGACCCTTGGATAGTGAGGCTATGCTGGGGCACCGAAATGCCGAAGTTACCTAGCCCAGGGGCTGCAGCTGCATAGGTCTGAAAAGACGTCGGGAATCCTCGTAGACGGACCAGGAGCCGGAAGAAAAGATGCTGGCCGGTGACCAGTGAAGAAAGTTCAGTTGGATCCAAGCCTGGATCTCGAAGATAGATGACACCTGAAAGCAGAGGGGACCAAGTTCGAGACTACTAGCCAGTAGTCAGTGGGCACCAGGAGGGCACCGGATGGTAGCCACCTCGACAAGGTGAGTGGGTGACGCTTGACTCGAAGATCTCACGGACCAGGAGGCGTTGTCGGCGACCAGGATGGAGGATCGAGCTGTCCCACGAAGATAGAAGCTGTCGGCGTCGCTGGACCCAGGATTGGGCAACAAAGCCTTGGCAAATTCAAGCCCACGCGGTGGACCTAAAATGGCGTCTGGAGTGGACCAGGAGGGTCCGGGGTGCCTCTCTTGAAGAAGGAAGCAAGGGCCAGCCTGGAGCAACCAGACCAGCAGTCGTGAAGTCGTTGGGCGTCGTTCAGAAGGCCACAAGCCAGCCGGCTAGTAGCCACACAACGCGGTGCACAGCAAACAGCAGAAGGGCCCCACGCCGATCGTGGAGATGCAGGGAGGCTGATCTTGGGTGCTGGAGCTGCACAGGGTTGGGGCTTCTCGGACCCCAAAGCACTCACCAGTGGAGGACACGGTGGGCTTGCAGTAAAGATGTCGTGCAGTCTTGGCGATCGTCGGTCCCTTGAGGTCTCGTCGCACTCACGGTTCTCAGCTTGGCTGTAGAGGTGAGTAGAGGTCAGAGGTGCCAGGGAAGCCGGGTCTCGTCGAGCTGGGTCGTCGGATTCGTGATGAAGGACTTGCAGCAGACCGCAGTGTTCTTTAGGATGGTGCCTGCGGATGCAGGGTGACTACTCCTTAGCCACAAGGGAGAATCTTGAAGAAGAAATCGTGAAGTCCTTTCGAAGAAAGTGGTATCTTGATTCCAAAGATGATCTGATTTTAACAGGGGGCCCGCTCCTATCTTTATACTAAAAAAGGGGGCTGACCTGGTGACTAGGTCCTGCCTATGGGTGGGACTAGGTGGGGGGTGGTTACACCCCTCAGCCATGCCGGACTTCCCCAGGCCAGGGGCTGGTGTGCCCCTGGAACTGGTTCAGACCGGCCTATGCGTAGTGAGCACCGGGGTGCCACTCAGCAGTCACCTTCCTGTAAAGCCCTGCCTACCCAGGATACACAAAACCATGTCTGGGACGGTGCTAGCACCGCCCCTGACAGGAAACCCTTTGTCCAGGCTCCCCTCGCTGGAAGGACTCCCAGCTGCAGGGGGTCAGACTCGTGTCTGTGGTGGCAGCATCCATTTTGTGGAGCTGAGGCTTCAGTTAACTTTAACCGGGGTTCACAGTTACATACATGTCGTGTCCCTCTAGAAGGGTGGGATGCTAACCCCGTCGCCAGAATTGGCGAGGGGTTAGTATTCCAATTCGTATGACACCTTACTCGACATGTTTTGATAAAGCAATACCAAAGATAGCATTTAACCGCGAGGATTATAATGCACTTAAGAGTATATGGTATGCGATATCATGGAACAGCTATTAGGACTTGATTCCGCAAGCTGCAGACAGGCTCAGCTCATGCCAGAGCACCACCTCACACGATTCCAAGCACTCTGCCTTCAGGATTGTCAAGGCCTGCCATAGGAATGACTGATAGGAATCTGTGTGTCCATTTTAGGGTTAGGTATAGGTATACTACACCTACAGCAAAGGGTGATTACACGACTTTGCCCCAGCTGTCATGCAGCCAGTTGTGTCAGATTTAGGAGGCCAACCAGGGGTGGCATAATACATGCTGCAGCCCCTGGCAGCCCTGGGTACACCCATGCCCTGAGTTACAGGGTCTGATAGGGTGGCCCAGTACCAATTGGAAATGTACCTAGGGTACATGGAATCCATTTTAAAGAGAGAGCAGTAGGCCTGGGGTCCTGATTGGCAGGGTCCCAGGTCGACTATGTCCAAAACCAGCTAAAACACAGGGCAAAAAGTTGGGGGCAACCATAGTCAGGATGTACCTTCCTACAAAGGGCATTACCACAAATTGATAATGCCCACCAGGGGTTGAAAATGCTGTCTTGGGCTTGGCATCCTCAGCTAACCTGATTTGCCAATACCCAGCTGTCAGGTCAAATGTACTTAAGTAGTTGGCAGAAGCCAATCTATCTATAAGCTCATCTGCCCTTGGTATTGGGTGGGCATCAGTCTTAGTGACTGCATTGAGACCCCTGTAGTCTACGCAGAACCTCATCTCTTTCTTACCACCCTGGGTGTGAGGTTTTGGCACTAGAACTACTGGACTAGCCCAAGGGCTATCTGAGGGTTCAATGACTCCCAACTCCAACATTTTCTGCACTTCAGTTTTGATGCAGTCTCTAACATAATCAGTCTGCCTGTAGATTTTACTCTTGACTGGCAGGCTGTCACCAGTGTCAACCTCATGGGTGCACCAATTGGTCTGACTGGGTGTCAGAGAGAACATATGTCTGAAAGACTGAAGAACCTGTTTACAGTCTTTCTGTTGATGCTCATAGAGGCTGCTGCCACAAAAGACAACACCATCTACTGACCCATCATCAGGATTCTGAGTGAGCAGGTCTGGGAGAGGGTCACTCTCTTCCTCCTGTCCCTCATCTATGGCCATGAGCAAGCTCATGTCCTTCCTGTCGACATATGCTTTGAGCCTGTTGACATGGAGCACCCTGTGGGGGCTCCTGGGAGTTCAAAGGTCCACCAGGTAGGTGACCTCTCCCTTTTGCTCAAGAATTGTGTGGGGCCCAGACCATTTGTCTTTGAGTGCTGCTGGGGCCACTGGCTCCAACACCCACACCTTCTGTCCAGGCTGATAAACAGTCAGGACAGCCTTTTGGTCATGCCAAGCTTTTTGGAGTTCTTGACTGGCCTTAAGGTTTTCAGATGCCTTCTCCATATACTCAGCCATCCTGGAGCGGAGACCAAGTACATAGTCCACTATGCTGGTTGCAGGCTTTTTGAGAGGTCTCTCCCATCCTTCCTTCACCAAGCACAGGGGTCCTCTTACAGGATGCCCATACAAAAGTTCAAAAGGGCTGAAGCCAACCCCCTTCTGTGGGACCTCTCTGTAAGCAAACAGAAGGCAGGGAATCAGGACATCCCATCTACGCCTGAGCTTTTCAGGTAGTCCATGAATCATCCCTTTTAGGGTCCTGTTGAACCTTTCAACAAGCCCATTGCACTGTGGGTGATAGGGTGTGGTGAACTTGTAGTTGGCACCACATTCCTTCCACGTAGCAGTTAAGTAGCTTGACATGAAGTTTGCACCTCTGTCAGAGACAACCTCCTTAGGGAAGCCCACTCTGGAGAACACTCCAACTAGGGCCCTTGCCACTACAGGTGCTGTAGTGGTCCTAAGTGGAATAGCTTCAGGATACCTGGTGGCATGATCCACTACCACCAGTATAAACTTGTGCCCTGATGCTGTCTGGGGTTCCATTGGACCAACAATGTCAATCCCCACTCTTTCAAAGGGCACCCCCACCACAGGCATTGGTATAAGGGGGGCCTTTGTTGTGCCACCTGACTTACCACTGGCTTGGCAAGTGACAGAGGAGCGACAAAATTCCTTGGTATCCTCATTCATGTGAGGCCAGTGGACGTGTGAGACAAGCCTGTCCCAAG
The DNA here is from genome assembly GCF_964263255.1 of Lissotriton vulgaris. Classification (NCBI taxonomy): domain Eukaryota; kingdom Metazoa; phylum Chordata; class Amphibia; order Caudata; family Salamandridae; genus Lissotriton; species Lissotriton vulgaris. The sequence continues at coordinate 368,388 of NW_028242587.1, forward strand.
TCTTTGTCTGGCCTAAGTGACCTGCTATGGGAATCTCATGGGCCAAGGTAAGGAGGAAACCTCTCTGAGACAAGGGGATGACCAGCCTCCTGGCCATGCCAGGCTTGGGGTCTCTTGCCTCAGTGTACAGGAGTCCATCTTCCCAGTATACCTTGTGGGTACCTTTGGCATTCCCAGCAGCCGCTGTCTGAGGGGTTCAATCGAAGGGCAGTCTAACTGGTCCTTCCCCAGGTCTTCCCTTGAGGGGCCACCTGAACCCAGAAATTCAACTTGATCAAGTTCGAACTCTTTAGGCTCAGTTTCCCTCAATTCCTGTAGGTCAGCCTCCTCTGAGACTTGACCCACAACCTGGGGCAAGGGGGAAGGCAATGCCTTAACCCAACTGCTCTTCTTCTTGGAAGGTGTCTGGTCCATTGTTCCAGGATCCAGCACCTGTTCAGTGGGGCATCTTCTGGCCTGTGACCTAGTCACAGCAAGCACATGTGCTGGCAAGCCTAACATCTCCATGTGAGTCCTGTGCTCCACTTCTGTCCACTGTGATGACTCCAAATCATTGCCCAACAAACAATCCACTGGGAGGTCTGAACTAACTACAACCTTCTTTTGGCCAGTTACCCCTCCCCAGGAGAAAGCTACAATTGCCATACTATGACTGGTAGTGACATTGCTTGCATTGGTCACCAGGAAATCTGTACCTGGCATGATCTGTCCAGGGTCCACAAAGTTAGGTGTCACCATTGTGACACTGGCACAAGTGTCCCTGTAGGCCTGAGCCATTTTTCCATTAATGAAAGGTGTCTGTCTGTATTTGCCCAAAGTATTGGGACTGACATCAGGGGATATATCCACATCCCCTGTACAGACAAGGACAGCCTGAGTGAGTGTGCCAACTAAGTTGTCATACCCCTCAGAACCCAAGGTTAACCCAACTAAACCCTTGGGAGGTGCACTACCACTGCTGACTGTACTAGGGGGCACAGGTGCATTGGGGGCTGCAGTGGCAGGAGTCTGCCCTCCTCCTTTCTTGGTGCACTCACTAAACCAGTGAGTTTTACTTTTGCAGTATTGGCACCACCTTTTAGATTGGCCTTCTTGATTCTTCTTTTTCTGGGAAGCCTGACCCCCACCCTCTTTGGGTTGTTGGGGACCTGTTGAAGACTTCTGGTCATTTTCACCTTTAGAATCTTTACCCTTATGGTCTGCTTTCTTCTGACCACCTTGATTCTGGCCCTGGTTCTGCTTAATTCTTGTTCTGACCCATCTGTCTGCCTTCTTTCCCAATTCTTGGGGAGAGGTCAGATCTGAGTCAACAAGATGCTGATGCAACAACTGGTTCTGACAATTGTTTAAAATGTGTTCTCTCATGATCAAATTGTACAATCCTGTGTAATCAGTAACCTTACTGCCCAGCAACCAGGCCTCCAAAGCCTTAGTGGCACAATCTACAAAATCAGACCAATCCTGAGACTGAGTTTTCTGGGTATCCCTGAACAGCACCCTGTACTGCTCAGTGGTTCGGCCAAACCCATCAATCAGTGTGTTCTTCAGGACTTGGTAATTGTTAGCATCCTCAGTCCTTGTGGTGAGGAGCTTATCTCTACCTTTACCTTCAAAAGAGAGCCACAAGATAGCTGCCCACTGACTTTGGGGAACACCCTGCACAGTGCAGGCCCTCTCCAAAGCAGTTGTCCACTTGTGGATGTCATCCCCTTGCTTAAAGGGGGGCACTATCTTACTTAGGTGTCTTGTATCAAAACTCCTGTCCCTATTGCTAGGTATAATGCTGCCACCAGTGGGGACTACCCCACTTAACTGTTGCTCTCTAGCAAAGGCAAGCCTCTCTTTGGCCAGGGCAAGTTCTTCCCTTTCAATCCTCAGATTGACTGCCCTTTCTTTAGCTTCATACACTCTCCTCTGAGGGGATGTCATCCCTTTGTGAGAAGAGTTGTGAGAGCCATTGGTTCGAATGGATCTGTTAGAGCCTCTGGATAGAGACCTAACTCGTCCATTCCCAATGTTAAGCTGGCCTGAGAGTGGGCCTAGGGGTCCCCCAAATCCATTCTCATGCCTACTTAAGTTGGACCTGCTTAGTCTGCTGACTTCCACCTGTCCCTCATCTGCCTCATCCCCAGATAGATCCTCATCCTCTTCCCCCTCCTCAGTCTCAGCTGAGAGGTGGATTAGGTCAGGGTCTCCTCTGGTTCCCTCTAGGGGAGGCATGTTCCCATCTGGATTAGAAGGGTCTGGGTTACCAGCCCTCCTGGCATCATACGTCTCTAAGAGACCAATCAGAAAGGGAATTGTAGGGTTAGAACCCTGTTTTAGCTTCCTGGATGTGCAGATTTGCCTCATCTCCTGGAAGCTAAGAGCAGCATATCTGGAAGTGACCTGTGGAAGGTCCACTGACACAAGGGGAGACTCAGAGTTTCCTCCTTTGTCTGACATGCTGATTCTAGTGTGGTGTAAGTGATGCACCTACCTACACTATATGTTTGCCTACTGATCCCTTGCTAAGAGTTGTAGCCAAGGTTTCTAAGCCTTGAGGTGCTACAACAGCTGGTTCAGTAGAACTCCGAGTATTCTAAGCTAAGTTATATGTACCTGAAATACTTATGTGATCTTTCACAAGATATTCTTAGGATACGTGTAGTAAAACAACAGCAAGCTCAATTCCCAACCGCTGCTCACCAATGTGAGAAGTTGGCCTGATATGCAGTGCTCACTATTCTAGTGAATACTATGTATCAGTCCAGACAACCCTTATTGATGATTGGTTGTAAGTCAACCTTATAGACCAGCTATCCTAGTAGCGTGGATACGAGCAGTCTAAGGCTAAAGACTCGAGAGGGCGTGTTAAGCCAGCTGTTATACCATCACATATACCCCTTGAACACCAAGTGAAAGGACACCACACAAGTGTTATGAAAATAAACAGTGTATTTATTAGAATCACAACAGCCCTGTCCTCTTTATGAGGACAGGGTACTAAGCACAAAACAAAACTCTTACGAAAATACTTAAGTTAGCACAGTATATACAAATGCCCGAGGGGCACGGAAAACCATATACTCTGAAAGTGGAATGCGAAATTACTAGCAGGTAAGTACAGTACTAATAGGCTTTGGAATCGCTAGGACTACGTTACTGAACCTTCAGATTACTAGTAGGAGGCCTAGGGGACTCGGGTGCAGAGTGTGCACTCTCACGCGTGATGCGGGACAAAGTCTATGGTAGCTAGTAAAGACAAAGTTAGTGTTCTCGGGCGAACCCGACCTGGTAGGAAGAAAACGAAAGTGGATTCTGACCCTTGGAGAGTGAGGCTATGCTGGGGCACCGAAATGCCGAAGTTACCTAGCCCAGGGGCTGCAGCTGCATAGGTCTCAAAAGACTTTGGGAATCCTCGTAGACGGACCAGGAGCCTGGAAGGAAGATGCTGGCAGGCGACGAGTGAAGAGAGTTCGATGTGATCCAAGCCTGGATCTTGAAGATAGATGACACCTGAAAGCAGAGGGGACCAAGTTCGTGACTACTAGCCAGTAGTCAGGTGGCACCAGGAGGGCACCGGATGGTAGTCACCTCGACTAGGTGAGTGGGCGACGCTGGGCTCTGCAGATCTCACGGACCAGGAGGCGTTGTCGGCGACCAGGATGGAGGAGCGAGCTGTCCCACGATGGATGAAGCTGTCGGCGTCGCTGGACCCAGGATTGGGCAACAAAGCCTTGGCTAATTCAAGCCCGCGCGGTGGACCTAAAATGGCGTCTTGAGCGGACCAGGAGGGTCCGGGGTGCTCCTCTTTCGGAAGGGAGCAAGGGCCAGTCTGGAGCAACCAGACCAGCAGCAGTGATGCCGTCGGGCGTCGTTCAGAAGGCCACAAGCCAGCGGGCTAGTAGCCAAACAACGCGGTGAGCAGCAAAAAGCAGAAGGGCCCCACGCAGATCGTGGAGATGCTGGGAGGCTGTACTTCGGTGCTGGAGCTGCTCAAGGTCGGGGCTTCTCGGACCCCAAAGCACTCACCAGAGGGACACTCAGCGGGCGTGCTGTAAAGAAGTCGTGCAGTCTTGGCGATAGTCGGTCCCTCGAGGTCTCGTCGCACTCACGGTTCTCAGCTTGGCAGTAGAGGTGAGTAGAGGTCAGAGGTGCCAGGGAAGCCGGGTCTCGTCGAGCTGTGTCGTCGGATTCCTGAGGAAGGACTTGCAGCAGACCGCAGTGTTCTTAAGATGGTGCCTGCGGATGCAGGGTGACTACTCCTTAGTCACAAGGGAGAATCTTGAAGAAGAAATCTTGAAGTCCTTTCGCAGAAAGTCGTGTCTTGATTCCAAAGATGATCTAATTTGAACAGGGGGCCCGCTCCTATCTTTATACTAAGAAAAGGGGCTGACCTGGTGACTAGGTCCTGCCTATGGGTGGGACTAGTAGGGGGGTGGTTACACCCCTCTCCCATGCCGGACTTCCCCCAGGCCAGGGGCTGGTGTGCCCCTGGAACTGGTTCTGACCGGCCTATGCGTAGTGAGCACCGGGGTGCCACTCAGCAGTCACCTTCCTGTAAAGCCCTGCCTACCCAGGATACACGAAACCCTGTCTGGGATGGTGCTAGCACCGCCCTGGCCAGGAAACCCTTTGTCCAAGCTGTCCTCGCTGGAAGGACTCCCAGCAGCAGGAGGTCAGACTCGTGTCTGTGGTGGCAGCATCCATTTTGTGGAGCTGAGGCTTCGTTTAACTTTAACCGGGGTTCACAGTTACATACATGTCGTGTCCCTCTAGAAGGGTGGAATGCTAACCCCGTCGCCAGAATTGGCGAGGGGTTAGTATTCCAATTCGTATGACACCTTACTCGACATGTTTTGATAAAGCAATACCAAAGATAGCATTTAACCGCGAGGATTATAATGCACTTAAGAGTATATGGTATGCGTTATCATGGATCAGCTATTAGGACTTGGTTCCGCAAGCTGTAAACGGGCTCAGCTCATGCCAGAGCACCATTTCACACGATTCCAAGCACTCTGCCTTCAGGATTGTCAAGGCCTGCCATAGGAGTGACTGATAGGAATCTGTGTGTCCATTTTTAGGGCTAGATATAGGTATACTATATCTACAGCAAAGGGTGATTACACAACTTTGCCCCGGCTGTCATGCAGCCAGTTGTGTCAGATTTAGGAGGCCAGCCAGGGGTGGCATAATACATGCTTCAGCCCCTGGTAGGCCCTGGGTACACCTATGCCCTGAGTTACAGGGTCTGATAAGGTGGCCCAGTACCAATGGTAAATGCACCTAGGGTACATGTCGTAATTTAGAGAGAGAACAGCCAGGCTGTGGGTCTGATTGGCAGGCCCACAGCCAGAGAAAGTCGTAAACCAGTGAAACAAAAGCAAAAAAATCTGGGTGATCATAGGATTGCAGACCCTACTCTCCTACATCCATCTCAAAAGCAACTTGTTGCAAAATTGACAATGCTTTGTTTAATTTCATTAAAATGTGTTTCAGATATTAAAGCATTACATGTGTCTTCTTTCCATTGCTCTCCCCTTGGTATTTCATTTCAGGTTCAAAAAGTTGTGTATAGAAGACTGTTTAAAAATGTGTGTTAGGGGGGCGTGGCCAAGATGGCGGGGTGAGCGGACGCTTCCTTCCGTAGCTCCTCCGGCCCAGCTCAGCTCGAGCCCTGATTCCTGCGCTTCTCTCCCCCCGCGGCTGCACTGCGGGCGAGAGAACTGTGCCGGAGTTCTTGGGGCACATTTTGATACCACTTTGACTCCTGTTGCCCCGGGGGAAGTCCCCGAAAAGTTTGTTCGGCGACCGATCGAGGAGTGGAGCCTGGATCGCCCCGAGGAGAAGGGTCTGGAGGCGGAGCGTATTGCGGCGCTGTCCGCGCGCCTCGGCTGGGCCGAGTGCTGAAAGCTGGGGATCCCGAGGGAGCGGACTCGACGGACTCCGCGGAGTGCGGAGGCTTCCTGGCCGGCGCCTTTGTGGCCAGAGTCATCGCTGGACGACATACCCCAGACCTGCGTCGGCGATCTACCCCCCTGCCATGGGTGTTGGTGTGTGACGCCTTGCAGATCCCGAGCCTGGAAGCGAGGGACGGTGGAGTTTGAGCGGTGACCGAGCCGGGCGTACTAGCCGGTGCAACTGGGGGACACTGGTTTCGCACTTTCCCGACCCATTGCTGTTTGAGGGTCGCCCATAGACTTGCTGGCCTGGGCTGCCCTCCTAGGTTCCGCCCTCCCGCCATCTTGTCGTTGAGGAGCTGGTACTGGTGACCCTCGCTCGCGCCCTTGTCACACGGGCGCCTCGGTTCATCCTGGTGCCTACGCATCTGCCATCCTCCCTGGAAGCACGCGGCTGAAAGCCTCCGACCTGAACCTTGATTATCGCCCTGACTGGCTCGATGGTCGTCTCGCCCTGGCCCGTGCCGCCATTTTGTCGCCTGTGACGCACTACCCTTGTCCTCGGCGAGGCCTTCACATCTGGTGCCCACGAGCGGCTGGGCGCATCTACAGCGGCCAGCTCTAGGCTTCACCCACCGCGGAGGCCAAGATGACTGGGAGACGAGGCGCGGCACGGGGAGATCGCACTCTGCCGGACATGCTCGGCAGGGCCCAGCAACTGCGAGACAGGGCGCAGCCGTCCCCGGGGTCCTCCCGGGCCTCAACGGACGCCACCGGAGGCGAACCACCAGTCACGAGGTCCTTCATGGAGGACTTATTCAGCTCCCTCAAGGAGGAATTCCAGACTCTCAAGACCGAGGTGGCCGGAGAGGTCCGTGAAGTGCGTAGAGAAATCGAGGGCCTGGGCGAGCGGGTCGACACTGTGGAAACGGCGGCCCAGCGTCGCGATGAAGAGATAGTTCATCTCCAGCAGGACGTTCTCCGCCTACGGGAGCAGTGTGTCGAGCTCCAGGCCCACTCTGAGGACCTCGAGAACAGGTCCAGGCGGAATAACATCCGGGTGCGAGGCGTTCCGTCCGCGGATGAGGGTGCGGACCTAGTGGCCTATCTGCAGGACCTGTTCCGCGACATCTTGGGAGAAGGAGCGGACTTCCCGATCCGCATCGACAGAGCACACAGGGTGGGCCGCCAGCGCCAGTCATCAGCACCCCCACCTGATATCCTGGCATTCCTGCCGGATTTCCCCCTGAAGGAGCGCATTATGACAGAGGCCCGCAGGAAGCAGCCGCTGTCCTTCCGAGAACGACCCGTGGCGCTCTATCAAGACCTGTCCGCCATCACACTGCAGAAGCGCAGGTCTTTCCGCATCGCTACGGACTTTCTGCGAGAACATGAGACGGCCTACTCCTGGGGTCACCCCTTCCGTCTTATCTTCCGGTGGAATGGGGTACTACATCAGCTGCGCTCCTTACAAGATGTCTGTGGAGTGCTGGGGCTCACAGCTACAGAGGAAGAAGGGGCGACACCCGCATGGAGGCGCCCCGAGCGGCGGGGCCGACGGAGATCGAGGAGGCGGCAATCGTCGGCGACGGCGAGTCGCCCTGACTCCCCTACCATCAGGGCGGATATGGCGGAGGCCCTGAGGACTGCGGCCAGAAACTTGCCTGAATCTAATGGCGTGGCCCAGACGGCCTAACTTTACTCCGGGGGGAGAGACTCTTAGCTTCTACGACGTTGGGTTGGGGCTGGGGGTTGGGGGGGAGAGGTTGGAGGTGTGTGGCTGGACGTCCACTTGACTGGTTTCTACAGACTCGCCCACTTGGGCTAGACTGAGACAATGGGGTGTTTTTTCTTGTTTTTGGTTTTGGCTGGTTGCCATAGGTTGGTTTTGGGGGGGTTCAAGAGCTGGTTTGGTGTTGGGGGGGTCCCGTCCGATACTGTCCGAACACATGCGAGGCCGACTCTGGCCTTCCCTGCGCCCCTGCCCCGCGCGCCCCTTCCACTGATCCCTCGCTTGCTGCATAGCGCTTGGCTTCCCTGGGACCGATGCCGTCCCTGAAAGTAGTGACCCTTAACGTTAAGGGTCTGAATAATCCTGTGAAGCGTAGGGCGATCCTTTCCCTGCTAGAAGGGTCGCAGGCGGATATCTGCCTCCTGCAGGAAACCCATTTACTCTCTAAAGATTGCCATAGGTTGCGCTCTGCCAAGTTCCCCACGCAACTCTTTTCCTCGGCTGCGACTAAGACTGCGGGGGTAGCCATTCTTCTAGCCAGCTCCTTCAGGGGTGAAGTGTTGTATAAACATGCCGAGCAGAAGGGGAGGCTCCTAGTGTATCGCATGCGTCTGGGGGGTGTTGCCTTCACGGTTGGCTCCGTGTACAGCCCAAATGACCACCAGGATCGCTTCCTGGAATCTGTGTTGGTAGACGTTACTGCCTCGCCCGATCGCCACGTCATTTTGGGGGGAGACCTGAACATGGTCTTCGACTCCACCTTGGATAGGTCTTCCCAGCGCTTTCCGCAGACGGGGGAGCTTTCTAGAGCGGTACAGGACCAGATTGCAGAGATGGATCTGCATGACCTCTGGCGCACCTTGCACCCCGCCGATAGGGACTACTCATATTTCTCCCACGCACACCGCACTTATTCGCGGTTGGACTACCTCTTGGTGAGCGGGCCGCTTCGCTCGGCCGCCACGGCGGCAGACATCGGGGTCTTGTCCCTGTCCGACCACCCGCCGGTTTCCGGAATATTTGCTTGGCCTGCGGCCCCCCCCTCCAGAGGGATGTGGCGGCTTCGGGACACGCTTCTCCACAAGAAATCGGTGGTGAAGCGAGTGGAGGAGGTCATTCAGGAATACCTGACCCACAATAACAACTCCGACACGTCCCTAGCAACGCAGTGGGCGGCTTTGAAAGCGGTCGTCAGAGGGGAGTTTATCTCCATTTCCTCGGCGGAGAACAGGGAGCGGCAACGTAAGAGGGAGGAACTAACGGCGCAGGTCAGGGAACTTGAACAGGTTCACCGCCGGACGGGGGCTCCTCGAGTGTGGAGGCAGCTGAAGGCGGCGCGGAAACTCCTCTCTGCGTTGGACCTGGACCGGGCGGAGTATGCGGCGTTGCGCTTGAAGCATGCCTTTTACACCGGCGGAGACAGATGCGGTAAGCTCCTGGCCCACCGGCTCAGGGCTGCGCAGCAACGCAACGTAGTAAAGGAGCTGGTGGGAGCGGATGGGGTTCCGGTTTCCGGTGACGCGGAGGTGGCGGATTCCTTCCGTGCCTTCTACGAGGCGCTGTACGCTGCAGAGCCCTCCCCACCGGGAGAGGCTGAGGCCTATTTGGAATCAGTAACCCTCCCAGCCCTGGATCCCGCCCAGGCGGACCTCCTAGAGAGGGACATTCATGTGGAGGAAGTCATCTCCGCTATTGCACGGTTAAAGCACGGCAAGGCCCCGGGCCCGGATGGCTATACGGCCTTGTTTTACAAGACCTTCTGTCCCACTGTCGCGCCTCTCCTGGCTTGCTTATTCAATTCCTTCTCTGAACCGGGAGCCATCCCACCGGACCTTCTCTCGGCGACTGTGTCGGTTATTCCGAAACCGGGGAAGGACCGGACTCTGTGCGGCTCGTATCGGCCCATCTCGCTTCTAAATGTGGACCTCAAGCTTTACACGGGGATCTTGGCGGCCAGACTGGGTCTGCACCTACCAGGTCTGGTGGAGGCGGACCAGGCCGGTTTTGTACCCGGTAGGCAGACGGTCGACAACACCAAGAGGCTGACGCACGTGCTAGAAAAGGCCTCACGCGTCCAGGGGGAGCGGATGCTGCTGTCGGTCGACGCGGAGAAGGCCTTTGATAGGGTTCATTGGCCGTACCTCGAGCTGGTTCTCGGGAAACTGGGGATCGGCGAGAAGTTCCGCACTATGGTCTTTAATTGTTATAGGAGGCCGTCAGCATCGGTGCGTGTCAACGGACACAGCTCCAGCTGCTTTGCCATTGAGCGCGGCACGAGACAGGGCTGCCCCCTTTCGCCGCTCCTGTTTGCCCTCTATATGGAGCCGTTTGCCCAGAGGATTCGCGATAACCCGGACGCTATTGGGGTGAAGATGGGGCAATACACACATACTGTCAGCTTATATGCGGACGATGTCTTGCTGACCCTGGATGACCGCAAGCGGTCGCTCCCTGCCTGCGTCCAGGAACTGAACTCCTTTGCCCGCGCAGCGGGCTTCAAAATGAATATGTCTAAATCGGCTGCCCTGGATGTGTCACTCTCTGTCGACACCAGGCGGGACCTCCAGCGTCTTTTTCCTCTGCAGTGGTCCTCCTCCACGGTGCCTTACCTGGGGATTTTGCTTGCACCCTCCCTACCTGCAATGGTCGCAGCTAATTATTCCTCCCTGGGCAAAAAGATCAAGGAGGAACTCGGCCGATGGAACAAAGGCCTGCTCTCGTGGCTGGGCCGCATCGCAGCGGTGAAGATGACGATACTGCCTCAGATCCTGTATCTTTTTCGCGCTCTACCTCTCCAGCCCCCTGTAGGTTGGATACGGCAGGCGCAGGCTGACATCTCCCGCTTTGTGTGGCAAGGCCGTAAGCCTCGGATGAAGCGGGTCCTCTCCATGCTTGCCCCGGAGGCGGGGGGTCTCGGTGTCCCGGACCTCCGGAAATACTTTCAGGCGGCGCAACTCCGATATTTGGTGGAGTGGAGCCGGTGGGAATCGGACAAGCACTGGCTCTTTCAGGACCAGGCAGTTGCGGGCCGTACCCTCCAGGAAGTCCCGTTCCTGCGGCGCACTCACCGCCCGCCTAATCTCTACGCCTCCTTTATCACCCGGGTTCCGCTGCGAGTGTGGGACGCGGTGTGTGAGCTTCGTGAGCTCACCACTTTTCCATAACCTTTCACTCCCATTGCTGGCAATCCAGACTTTACTCCGGGTTTGGAACCGGGAGCCTTTTCCCACTGGGTGAGCGCGGGTTGTAGGGCGCTTTTCCAGATCTACGGGCCGGAGGGTGTGCTCCCCTTCCAGCAGCTCCGACAGGAGTTTGGCCTGACGGAGGGGGACAGACTGCGTTATATGCAGGTCCGCCACTGGGCTCTTCAACCCCCAGTGCGCGACGTCGCTGCCCGTTTGATTACGCCCTATGAGCGGTGGCTGGTAACCCGGACCTCGGATGCCAAGCTTATCACCGACTTGTATAAGTTTCTCCAACCCCCGCCGTTTCATTACCATAACCCAGGGAGGGAGCGCTGGCACAGGGAATTGGGCAGGACCTTGAGCCACAAGGAGTGGGACAGGATCGCGTATCGGGCGAGGCACTCTGCGTACCACACTGGGCTGACGGAGACCTTTACTAAGGTGTCCACCTATTGGTATTACATCCCGGAGAGGCTCTACGAGATGCACAAAATCGGCGATAAAGGTTGCTGGCGCGGCTGCGGACAGGCAGGTACCCTCACTGACATTCTCTGGGGGTGCCCGGTGCTGTCGGCCTATTGGAAGGAGGTCTTGGATGAGGTGGATAGGCATTTTGAGATCGAACTCCCGCGCTTCCCTGCGTATGTCTTGCTAGGCCTCCCCAATGACCTGATGTACCCGCTGAAGTCCCGCAGGGGTAGACAGATTGCGATTGCGCTAGGCTCAGCGGTTCAAAACATCCTTGTACTCTGGCGTACCCCCACTGCCCCCTCTATCACTGGCTGGCTACACAGGCTCTGGCAGGTACTGGGTATGGAGAAGATGTCGCTAACGGTGGCTGGGAATGTTGACCAGTTTGAAGAGCTCTGGCACCCCTTTTTAGCACTGCTGTCCACGGAATTTCGCGAGCTCACATGTCCACGGTACCTGCGACTCCTTAGGCTGACGCCGCCGGCGGCTCCAGCGGAGTGAATGTGGCGGGATCGGGGGTTTGGGGCTGGGGGTGGGCGGCGGGGTTACATGCTTCTACTGCTGACTTTCGGACGGGGATGTTGGGGTATTGTTTTCTTCCTTTTTCTCCTTTGCTTTTCTTTCTTCTATTTTTCCGGGGATGGGGGGTAGGAGGGATGGTATGTTTTTCACTGTGTTGCGGGACGCTACTCCAGCACGGCCTTGCTCGGGGAATGGGGGTCTACTGGAGGGTCATTCGCACTGCCTTATTGCCTTATGACTTATGCCTTGTTACCCTCCGGGGCTTCCTGCCTCCCTACTCTCCTTCTGAATCGCTGCAACGTTCCGCGTCTTGTACTGTATGTTCGCTTGACCTCCTATTCCCTTCCCCATGTTTTTTTGTACCTTAATAAAATACTTTAAACCTAAAAATGTGTGTTACACGCATTGAAGATTTGAGATCTCCCTCTTCTACTCAATTGCTCATTTCTTTTCAAAAACCCCATAAACCTGTTTCCTCTCCCACCCTAGCCAAACCTGTTTCCTCTCCCACCCTAGCCTGTTGGGTCAAATAGATCATGTCTTTACCTCGAATTAACATTGATTCTTTTAGTGCTTTCTGTGCAGGTGCTAGTTTACACAACATTCTCAAATCTGCAGATTGGTCCAATCTAAATACCTTTAGAACTTTTTATTGTAAACCAATTCCTCATGTTTCTAATTCTGCTATTACAGTGTTTTGAACATGCAGAATATGGGCCTACGGTCTTGTAATAAAGGTGGGATGTTCCAAGCGTCGGTGTTAGAGAGGCTAGATTTTATTAAAGACTTGGAGGCAAGTATTATCCCACCACTGTTCGTTAACCCTCTTAAGTTTCTTTTTCTGCAGTACCATATAGACGGGGTTACTTTCTCAAGTCCAGGATTAAAACAAGCATTTGCATTGACGCGCATTTGAGGTATTGGCATTGTAAATAAGAATGACTTTCATTTAAGTTTTAAGTTTTAAAACCTAGATAAAAGGCATTGTCATTTACAAAACTAATTGTTTAAACTTTCGCAATTGTGAGACGTATTGAATTACAATAAAAGGCCTTCTCAATCGCTTGTTAGATTGTAAATATCAGAGGAAGAGACCGGCCTGCGAAGTCTTCAGAGTAGTGATAAATAGTGCAGTGAAGACGATGTGTAAGTGTTGTAAATTACACAGAGACAACGTTTGAAGTGAGGCTTACATATTATCCGAGCTATAAACACTAACAAAGCGCTACAACACCTTGCTTTCTGTGATTACACTGTCGCGACTCAGGAGGAAGAGCGGGAGCGGCCTATTTCCAGCCCTCTCCG